>NW_022631104.1:2882693-3278342 GCF_010015895.1 Lontra canadensis
CTATAAACAGCAGGTACGCGCTAAAAAAACCCAAAATAGACAACCAAAAAGGATGGCTTGTGGCCCGTACGGGGATCGAACCCGCGACCTTGGCGTTATTAGCACCACGCTCTAACCAACTGAGCTAACCGGCCAGCTACAGAATATACCACCCTCAAATCTCTACAAATGATATTAGTAAAGTATAGATAGGCAAGACCACTTTCCCATCCACAAAGCTGCAATCCGAGAGCTTCCCAAATACAAACTGGAACTGATCCCTAAAGGTCAGGAAGGAATGTGTCTCTAAGAGGTGTGACTCGGATGTACCTCTTCAGCTAGCGAGCAGCCCCGGGGAAAGAAACACACCACCAGCCAAACGCATCATCACCCACAAATGCTCCCTCAACTCTTGATTCTGTGGGTTTGGTTTTGGAATTCCTGCTAGTCCGGGGGGGGGGGGGGGGGTTTGATCCTGGAACTGCCTCAGGCCTGGCCAGGGAGAAGCCCACAGCGCTGATTTGGGCTCCCCAGCACATGTGCCCTGGCTTCCTCCCAGGGCCCCCTAGAGCTTGGTGCTCCCCCCCTCTCCCACACCCCAGGGCAGCGTGCTGGACTTCCTGGGGCCCAGCCTTGCTGACACCACCTGGCCATGTTGTCTACCCTGCCCTCCACGCCCCAATTTCCTCCCTTTAAGGCCTAATTCTTGGTATCACTGCCCGACCAGAAGCCCCTCTCCAAACTGAATCTGGCACCAGCAACAAACAGCCAAGTGATGGGCTGGATGCCAGGAGGTCAGGAGGCCTGGGACCCTGAGAGAGGCACAAGCGAGATACATCACCAGAGCTTTATTGCGGGCCAAAAGGCCTGCCACAAACACCCCCAAAGGCAGAACCCAGGTACTCAGGGCCCCTCCTTTTGGGGCCAATACCCTGACCCCAACTAGAGAGGGACCATCAACAGCACCGTCATCTGCCCATCTCAACAATTTCCAGGCAACTGGCAACAGAATGGGAAGGACACGTCACAGAAGAGTAGCAGTTTCTGAATTTGGGGACCTGGGGTCCTGGTGCCATCACAGACCAGGAAAGGGCACAACGACGGGGAGGAGATGGGCTCAGGGCCTCAAGGCTTCCAGCAGGGCCCCACTGCCGTCCAGGTCAGCAGGACAAAGAAAAGGCTCCCAGAGAGCTGGCGTGCTTGGGCTCCTGGATAGAAAGGCAGGACAGTCGGATCTTGGGATTCACACGAGTCAGAAGAGTCCGCTCCCCGCACTGGAACCGCTGTAACTGAGGTGGCTCTGAGATGGGACGAGAGGAAAGAGATGGCCTGGGCATGTGGTTTGTTTGCCCGACCCACCGTTCTCTTCCCTGACTCCAGACACCCCCCACCGTTCTCCCCGACTCTAGACACCCTCCCATTGATCGATCGCACGTCCACCTTCCTCCTGGGACCCCTCTAGCCACGTACCCCGTCCCTCCCGTACCTAACGGGAAGACCATAGAGGGTTTCCTCTCAAGCTCAAAAGAAAGCACAACAGGCCGGAGAACAGAGAAGCTGGTACACAGTGTCCGGAGGAAGAGGGTCAAGGGCTCATCCACCTTGGCAGAAGACTGGAAGAGGAAACTGAAGATTAATCAGAATTCTAATTTTTTTTTTTTCTTCATAACTCAGATTCTTAAACTCTCTACCAAACCCCTTGGGAATCTGGGTTTCACAGTCCTACCTCCCAGCCCCATCTCACCTCAGGCTGGGCTCCAGGACCTGTAAATTGCAAGGCCACCTTTCCCGGCCCTCGGACAGACTCCAGGAGGGAAGTCCACTCACTGGGACACAGACCCAGTACTGTTGCCACGTGATGATTCCTACAGGTCACCACGGCTTCAGCAGTCCCATCCTCCACCAGGAGCCTGGGGGATGGAGGGGCCGCAGAGAAATAGAAACTTCCACGGCAGACCCAGGTGGCCAGGTGGCTCCAACATGCCTCCCTCCCCACCACTTCCCAGTATGACTCATTTGACTTTAACCCATTCACCCTCAAAGACTTACGAAGCCATTCCCGCAAGCCAGGAACTATGCCAACAACAGGCCAGCAGACAGACCACGTGATAGGGAAATAAATGGCGCAGCGGGTGCCCACCTTGTGCTCTCACCTGATGCTGGCCTGGCTTATAGATGTCTGTGTGGGGCAAGTGGAGCCCTGACGAGTGCACCTTCCCTGGGACAGAGACAGTGGTTGGAAAAACGCTCTGGGTCCCCTCACACCCGTCTGGACCCCTGCACCCCGCTCAGCCTGGGCCCTCCCATACCTGGGGACAGAGGCTGGTACAGTGAGCACACACCCACAGGAGCTGAAGGCTGAAGACGGAAACAATATGGCAAGAGGCACTGGCCTGGAAGGGGGGCCGGCCACCCTGCAGGAGTTCAGCCAGGAAGATGTGGGGCAGGGGAGCACTAGAGAGAGAGAGAGAGAAAGGAGTCAAGGAGAGCCAACTGTCCTGAAAGTGCGCGATGTCTGGCAGGACTGGGCAGGCACAGGGATGGGGATGGGTGTGAGTTCTGTGCTCTCCGGGAAGCCTCACGGCTTCGTTCTGAATCCCGACCTCTGACCACCCGTTATTCCTCAGGGGCCTAGAACATTACATCTTTCTGGGCAAAATAATGAGCATCAGGCATTTTCACCTGGGGCAGAGAGAGCCCTTCCGACTCAACTTGTTCTCCTAGGAGTGGAGAACACCAGTTAAAACGGCAAAAATCCCAAAGCTGGGACCACATGTAGGACGTGGGTGCGAGGATGTGAAGTGTGGGGAGGAGGGCCCAGGCCACTGACCTGATTGCGGTCTCGGGGGGGGAAACTCAGGACCTGCAGGTAAGTGGTCGGCCGGAAACAACAGTAAATATTGTGGAATCTGCAAGTGCAGGAGGCAGAGTGAAGAGGAGGGGAAAGAAGTCAATTTGAGGCAGGAGCTGCAGCCAGATCATAAGCTTAGACCCCCACTGCCACCTCCTTCCCCGGCAGGCTGCACCCTGGGCTAAGCAGAGGGAAAAATTAGGGCAGGAGCGGCCTGGAGCATCTCGTGAGAGCAGAGGGCACACACGTAAGGCTACACAGCGAAGTTCTATCAAAGAGGAGGTGTGAAAGCACAGTGGCGGGGCGGGAAGGAGAGCAGTGGGGAGAGGAAGCCAACCAGCGTCCCCGATTCTCACCTGGAAATCTTCTTCTCCAGCTGGCCGAAGTAGGCTCGGGCTCCTGGCAGGAGTCCTAGTGGGGGAGGTAAGTGTGGCTCTTTGATATAGATGTCTAAGTGTGGGCGGCATGGGCAGTCAGCGTCCTCCACGGCCACGGTCAGCTTCACAGATGCTCTCGAGGTCCGAGTGCCCCCTGCAGAAGTCCAGGGAAAGGGTAAGGGGCATCTGCCAGAACCCAGGAGTCCCATCACTCAACTTCACACCTTCCCCCAAAGGAGGCATCATTACCAGGCTTTGCCCAGAAAGGGGCCGGAAATGGCTCACACAGGCTCCGTGACAAGATCTCAGCTGAGAAAGACACCAGGCAACCGGCGGAGCTGTAGGGTCACAGAAGCACAGTGATAACAGGCGTCAGAAAGCAGAGACTGGAGAGGGGTCTGAGGGGCAAACAAAGGAGCTAAACCATCTGCCAGAACATCATCTAAACGTCCTAAAAAAAAAGCCTTGCCCTGCATTGTCATGCCCTAAAGGACAAGGGCAAGTGCCTGGGGGTGCAATCAGTTTAAGAGTCTGACTCGACTTTTGGCTCAGGTCGTGATCTCAGATCCAGATCGAGCCCTGCAGTGGGCTCCGGGCTCAGCGGGGAGTCTGCTGGGGATTCTCTCCCCTCTGCCCGCTCCCACCCCCGCAAACCCCCCACCCCCATCATGGGCTCAGGCACGCTCTCTTGCAAGTAAGTAAATAAATCTTAAGAAGGAAAAAAAAAAGCAACAGGCCTTATAGGAAAAACAGAGCCACAGCAGATCACTGAAAACCTACACCACGCCGTAAGCAGAGGCCTCACCCAGAGGCACAGCGGACATCACAGCTGCGGCCTACCACGGACAGCTTGGTATGCTGGCACTCATGCCCACGCCTGCCCATCATGGGTCCTTGGAAACAATCCTTTCTACTAGAGACATGTTTTGTAAAAATCACACATACAGGGGCACCAGGGCGGCTCAGTGGGTTAAATAAGCCTCTGCCCTCGGCTCAGGTCATGATCTCGGGGTCCTGGGATCGAGCCCCGCATCGGGCTCTCTGCTCAGCAGGGAGCCTGCTTCCCCCCTCTCTCTGCCTGCCTCTCTGCCTACTTGTGATCTCTCTTTCTGTCGAATAAATAAACAAAATCTTAGAAAAAAAAAAAAAGTAGTTAAAAATCACACATACAATCCAATAAGGCTTCTTCTTCTTTTTTTTTTTTTTAAACATAGGGGAAATCTGTGGCGTCTGAGCCTGCACTGGCAGCTGCCCTGAAAGGCCAAAACAGCCGCGCCTGCAGCCAGGAGCCAGCTGCTGCTTGCACTGAAAGGGAAGGCCCTTCTCTATAGATTCCAGCTTTGTCTTTTTTTTTTCTCTTCATACTTCCTTTCATTGCTATAGCTTTCCCTTCATTGTGAGAAACCTTGCTCGTGATCTTTTCAGAACACTGAGCTGCTAGGGGAAAACTCAGGCATGAAACACAGCTTCCTGGTCACGGGGACGTCATCCTCCTAGGAACTGAATCCCGACAAAGACACAGGCGCCGCGGCGGGGAGCGGACTGCTCACCAAGCCCCATGCCGGCGGGACAGCGCGGCCGCGGAAGCTGGAGAAGCCGGCGGACATTTACTTGCCACTGAGCAGGTCGTCCATCGAGGTCTTAGGCAGGGCCCTGCTGGTGTCCAGCACAGCCGGGACGTCCGGGCCGCTCTCGAGCTCCAGAGTCCACGCCTCCTGCACCGTGAGGCAGGACGCATAGCCGGCCAGCTCCAGCGGACGCTGTGGGATGCAGGATGGCCCGCCCTCCTCGAACAGCAGCGGGGTCTGCCGGGAACAGGAGGACAACCCTCTGAACTTGTCCTGCTCCGGGGGCGGGCTCACAGAACACAAGGACCTGATTTTGTTTGCTTCCTGGAGGATGGTGAGGGAAGCGCTTTACATTCAAACGGGCCTTCCATCTGCTCTAAATCTACCCTTCTTCTAGGACACGTAGACAGTAGCCAGGCACTGGCACTCCCTCTCCAGACCCCACGCCAAAAAAGCCTTCTGGGGCAGGGTGCGTGAAGGACTGAGTGGGGCACTCACAGGAGGGCCCGGAGCCACGAGTCGGTACACATGACCTGGGTGCAAGAACTCGAACCAGCGAACGGAGGAGCCCCGGAAGATTAAAAGAACCTGGGAGGGAGGGAGGAAAGAGGGAGGCAGGTGCTGGGGTCCCAGACAGGAGCTGGGGCACACGGCACCGGGCCTTAGATCCCTGCAGTCCCGGTTTACCTTCTGATCCTTGTTTTCCTCTCCTTTGGGCTCGGGTGGGCCCCACACAATCCCCTCCTTCCTCTGGGTGCCCCCAAGCCAGCTCCCCGATACGTGGAAACTGAGGAAGGGCTTGGGCACCTCTGGGTTAGCTCCTGGGGGGACACAAAAGTTCCTCTTCACCAGGGCCTCCTTGTGGGACAGCAAGAACAGTCGGCTCTGCTCTACATGGGGGCCATCTGGGAGGGTGGGCTCTGCCTGAGGTGGGACGGAGGTGGCCGAGTGCAGCAAAGGTCTGGGCACAGGCAGGATCAGGGCATCGGCCAGGAAGAACTGGATATAGACTCTGTTGGGAGAGACAAGGAGTAGGTTTCTTAGTGATGCGCGCCCTGGGCCCCATGGGTCCTCACACTCCACCGCCGCCACCAGGCCCTGCCCTGCCCTGCCCCTCAGAGACTCAGATGCGGCCACGACCACCGGGAGCCAACCTGGCCTGCTGCTTCTGGATGAAGCCTGTCATGTTCAGCTCCTTACAGGAAGGGAAGTTGCTTCTAACATTCCTCTCTATGACCAGCTGGAACTTCTCTGTCCGCACCAAGCAACCTAGAGAGAGAAAGTTCTCTGCTTTGACAAGAGGGATGGACAATGAAGGAGACTGCCCTGCAGGTCTCACCACCCGTCCCAGGCCTGAGCTGCTCCCCTAACACAACACAAAAGCCCAGACCTGAACCCCACCTCAGCGGGATGATATCTCTAAGGGAGAAACCATCCCAGCCATGCGTCCAATTCTGCCCCTGGTCTCCTAGGCTGAAAGACTCCGTGACATTCCTTTACAGGAACGCTCCTGTCCATAGGGCTCAGCAAGCTCAAACCAAGAAATGTCCTGCTGGCGTGCCCGCCCGCGGCTACGGTGGGAGAAATGAAGGTTGGGAGTTGGCGTTCCGGCTGGAGAAACTCTCGCTCCTTTTCTCTGCCCATACCGGGGTCCCAGACTTGTCCCAAAACTTGCGAATCAACATAGGCTACTTCAGCATTTCAAGAAAATCCTAGCGGGTGCCTCCTCCCCAAACCTCCTGTTCCGAAACCCTCCCCATCCTCCCCCTTCTCTCCACGTCCCAACTCCAAACCTATGAACCGGGAGTCAGTGACGGGCTGAGAGTGCTTGGCCAGGATGAGGCAGGGGAGAGAACCGGTTTTGTCCCGAAGTTGCAGACAGCCTTTATGAGATGAAGCCGCCAGGACCCCAATTAAAATCTGCAGGGAGACGAAGAACAAGGTAAGGTTACCATGCGCCAGATGCTGTGTTTAACGTTAGCTACAGAAGATACAGTCCCTGACCTGAAAGGACTTATGTTGGAGTGGGGAAGAGGGATATGAAAGGAATAGCCACGCATTCGCACGTTTAGTGGTGGCGGAGAGAGCATACGAACTGAGCTTAGAACCAGGAGACCATACGGGACCTCACAGGGTACTGTAAGGACTCTGCGTTTTCTCTTACGTACTCTGGAAGGAACCAGAAAAGGATTTAAAGCGAAACGGCTCTGTGAGCCCAGACCTTCCCTGTCTGCTGCAGGGAGAACGGATGGGGCGAGAAGAGACGGGGTGGTCTAGTTAGAGACTGTGCAGCCACAGCGACGGGGAAGGATGACGGTAGCGGCAGTGAGGGTGGCCAAGAGAGGAGGCCTGCGCGCCGCCTGCGCCCCACCTACCTGGGCTGGGTGGGAGGTGGCAGGTAGCAGAGTGAGCCAGGACCAGGACACTCGCTGATTGAGCTGGCAGCTGGTCAGATAAGAAGACTCCGGGAGGGGCAGGAGGGTCTTAGGGTCAAAGGCGGCCCAGGCCCTGCACCGGCCCTCATCTTTCAGGGTGGCCAGAGTAGGGAAAGAACAGGGGGTCTGCAGCCGCATGTACTGTGGGGGATGGAAGAGAAATCAGAGCTTGCGGCCGTGCGTCGCACAGGGCATGAGCTCCGCCGCCCCTGCTTCCCGCGCACGCTCGCACCTTCTGCAGCGGACAGTGATGCGGCTCCTCAAGGATCTCCTTGTGCGCATTCCGACGCATGCTGCCCGGTGGAGACAGGACATCCAGGACAGGAGCCAGGAGCTGCAGTCCCGGGCTGGGGTTCCCCGGAGTGGAGTGCTGCAGGAGCTGGTGGTGTCTCAGCATGTGGGGACACAGCCTGGGCCAGGAAGGGAAGCGCTCACGTGTCCCGAAGGGGGACGTGTCTGGCAGGATCCTGTTTCCCCAGCCCCTGGCCCCGCCAGCCCTTGCCCGCCCAGACCCCTGTCCTCCTCACTTGCCGGCCAGCTCCTCCAGGGCCCTGGTGGCCCACAGGTACAGGGGGAGGCCCAACTGGCGTTCCCATACCAGCTGCTCGAACAGGGAGGTCCCCTGGGCCTGGTAGAAAGACTGGGTCTCGGGCTTCTGACAAGAGAAGCCCCGCAGGAGAATGGCACCGTGGAGGCAGGGGGCGAGCACTGGCCTTCTGGTCCCTCCGCCCACTGACTGCAGGAGGTGAACATCCCGGAGCTGGAGAAAAGCAGAAAAGGTGGAAAAAGCAGAGGTGAAGTCCTCGGCTCAACGATCGCTGGGAGGGTTCCCTGCGGACTCCCACTGCCCGGTGCCTGGAGAAACAGCATTTCTCCCAGCGGGGCTTTCCTTCCAGCCCCCCTGCGCCATCCGCACAATGCATTCCCCCGTGGGAGGCCTTCATCTCCCACAAGCTCCACTCGTCTGTCCTGTGGGCCGGGAGGCTCTTGGCGGGTGAGGTGCCTCGACCCATCAGGCCGCCCGAGACCGTCCGGGCCCCACACCTGAGACTTGGCTCCAGCCTCTCCTCCTCCGGGTGGAAGCCCTTCCGGAAAGGAGGTGCTCCCGGGGCCCCAGCCTCTTCTCCTTCCTGACCTGAGCCCCCGTCCAAATTGTTGCTGGCACTAAGTATGCAACCCCTGCCCTCCAACACACACCTATTCTTTTCCTATTTTTGCTGAGGGAGATTCCACTGTTGAGGCTGGTGTGTACCGGGCCACAAAGGTAGGAGAAGCTGCCAAGCGCCTTTGTGTCCCCAGCCCTGACGCCTCACGTACCTCCAGGGAGACCCCCGGCCGCACCACCTTCCTCAGGCTGTGGAACTGCTGGTAGGCGAGGCAGAGCGCCAGCTGCCCATCCATCTCATAGAGGCCGGCCGGCTGGCTCAGCACGCCAGTGACCTTTCCCTGCAGAGAGGCCAAAGGTCCAGCTGGTCCCTCTTTCCTTCCTCTCTGGAGACCCGCACTTCCGGTTTCTCCTACCCTATCCACCCCTCCCCTCAAACCAAACTCTTGGATCTCTCCTTTTCACTCACCGAGTAGGATAAAAGCGTCGAGTGGCGGACAAGAGCCGGCTCCCCATCCCCATCCTGGGAGCTGCTGGGCACAGGGGGTGGCGCGGGGTCAGCCTCCAAGAGGGGCCCATCCAGCTCCAGCTCCAGCTCTCGCACACATTCCGGTTTCAGCGGCAGCAGGTGGGAGGAAGGACTGGTGGTCCACACGCGGTAACAGTGTCCACGGATTCTGACGACCCGCAGCGCTGTCAGCACATAGGACCTACCAGGCCAAAGGGCTCGGTGCCACACCAGCTGGGCGGGGATCTGGCTCGTGCGGGGGCAGGCAACACGGCATATGAGACGCTGCCCATGACACTGCCCCTCTGCCAGTCTCTCCCCATCGCGATCTGACCGCAACGACCGGCTCCTCTTGAGTTCTGCCTTGGCCTCTGCACGCACTGACAAGTCATTCTTACCCTTTCGGATCGCCTCCCTCTCACAGGCGATCCCAAATACCCCCCAGTGTTTCCCTCCGGACGTAAACCATCCCTACAACATCTTCCAAAATACAGAAACTTTCCACTCATGATGGCTGGCTTTTGCATTTCCCCATCCCACCCTGCAGCACACAAGTCACTTTCATCTATTGAACTGATACCTACGGGGTACATAGAGAGTTGGGAAGGGGACAGACATGAAAGAAATACAACAGTCTGGTCCCTCTCTCCCAGCCTATCTCAGCCCACCGGGGAACACAGATGCCAACTCACGTAGCGATGTGGAACTGCAGATGACCAAGTAAACAAAAACCACACACACTGGGCAAGGTTTCGGGGACAGACAGCTCAGGATGGGTGGGAATGAGCGGGTAGACCCAGTGGAAGAACTGAGGCCCGCACAGGGTCCTGAACGGCGTCTGTGGTTTGCCCAAGTTGGGGGCGGGGGGGACGATTCCAGCAGGAGCAGCAACACGAAAGCACTCAGAACTCAGATGAGTAACACTGGCTGGGATGGAGACGGACCACAGGACACAGAGACAGGAGAGCCAAGAGGAGGGGGAAAACCCAGCAATGAGCTGCTGAAGACTCGATTTTACAGGAAAATGAGAACCATCGAAGTATAGAGAGAAAACCAGCCGCAGACAGCAGGGTGTCATACGGACTGCAGAACGTGCTTGTTGAACGATTTCAGCACAAGGGGAAGAAGGACGGTTCCCAAATCTACCCTGTGGGGCGTACTCCTCCCACAGGCCCCACACAGCACGCTGCCGCTCGCAGGGGCTTCAAAGCCCACTGACCCAGGACACTCGAGCCTCATAGATCTCCACTTCTACCCCAGAACCAGGTGAGTCCTCGGCCGCCACCCCTCATCAAGACCTGCCTGACGGTTTCTGCTTGTGCGGAGCCAGGGCTCACCGGGGGTCTGACTCCAAGGGCCAGCAAACGCACAGCAGTGCTTCTGCTCGTCCCCCACTGCCCTCTGCTCTCAGACTCCGTCTCACCGGGACCGCAAGCATCACAGCCCCTCCTCCTGTATTCAGATGCCCCTTCCCTTCCTCTGTCTGAACGCCAGGATCTGCATGTGGACCGCGAGCCCTGCCTGTCTGGCCCCCCTGCGCCCCGAGGCCACTACAGCAGGTCACCAGGGCTCTGTGTCCTCTACTCCTCTTTGAAGACAAGAGCCCTACCTGAGGAGGTCAGACCCATGTCACCCAGTGCCAAGCCCTCTCCGGCGGGGCCCCGGTAACTGCTCAGCAGCCTCTCATCCCCTGCTGCCTGGCGTGGCAGTTACCCTGAACCAGGGTCCGGTCCTTCATTTCCAAGAGATGATGATCTCAGCTCCTCCATCACAGAAGACATCCCCTGGGCTCATCTAGGGTGACAGTATGTCTCCAATATGTCTGTAGCAGCCTACAAACACAGCAAGATCACTTCTCCCCTGAGCCAACTCCGCCCTGAGCAGCATTTCCACTGGGCTCGAGGAGACGTGCAAGGGTCTAATGCAAAGAAAATGCAGAAGCTCCTCTCTAGGTCGGGAGCAGAAATGAGACCAGAAACTGGGGTGGCTCCTAAGCATTTTCCGTTTTAGCATTTCCAGTTCCTTTACCCGCTCATCACTGTCACTCAAGCTTATGACACAGACAGACACAAGAATTCTCCCAGCGCTAATAAATGTCAGAGATCCCTTTTTGATACTCATATGAGACCCTTTTTCTCCTCTTTGTTTTGAATACTTCTGAAATGTTATTCAGATAATGATGTAAGTCATTAGACAACAGTGTAAAAATTAACGATTCTAAAATCGTACCAGTTGATGTAGAAAGAGTGAATAACAAAGTACCAAGTTTTTTAAAAAGTGCACATAGCCAAAAGAAAAAAAAAAGGGCTTGATAGTGCTGAGCTGGATAATTTTCTCGGTCATCCTGCTAATGCAGAGGAAAAACAAGTGATTCCGACAGGTTTTGCTCATCACCGACGACACGCAAGTCGTCTACTCAGATGAAGGGCATGACAGAAAGTGCGTTCCCTCCTTCCTGCGTGGGGGAGTAGCTCCCCCAGCAACGGCGCTGTCCCAGGCAACAGGGCCCCCGCCCCGGCCTCCTTTCCAATGTGGCCCTACTCTGACGTTCATCTCTCCTGCTAAGAGTCCTGACAGCTCCTCCACACCTCCACGACCCGACACTGACCCCCGTTCTCACCTGCACGACAATGGACACGTGGCTGCCAGCCGGGGAGCCGTCCCCGAGAGACAGGACAAAGTGAGCTTTCTTCTGACTCCTCACCAGGGCGCTCACTCGAACCAGCTTCCCAGCCAGGTTCGGCTGCACGCCTCTCAGCTTGCCCCTAAGAAGGGAAGAAACACAAGAGGGAAAAGACATTTTTATTTCCTTTTCCCCACATGCTTTCCCTTCTGCTGTAAATAAGCCAGCGGTAATTTAAAATTTCCCTAGCCCAAAGCTGTTATCCCAAAGACGTCCTTCACACTCTTCCTGACCTCAGATAAGGCAAACTTCCTTTGAAGACTCGCACTCAACATTTGAAGAGGCCCCATCATTCCCTTGACTCTGGTGGGAACACCCCATCATCCCCACTGCTCTCATGACTTTTCCCTCCCACCTGCCAGTTTCAATGCGCTCCATCCTCCCCGAGACGGGGGAGGATTACCTGTGTCTAAGTAGGCGGGAAGCAGTCTCTGGGTAGAGAACAGGGAGAGGGGTGGGGGGCCCTGGACTGGTGGTAGAGGGGCACACTGGCACCGGGGCACTCAAGAGCTCCAAGTGTCCTTCCCCGGATGCATTCCACCTGGCAGGAGGGAGGTAACTCCAATTGGGGAACAGGAAGAGACGGCCCAACCAAGACAGGTCCAGATCTATGAGCTAGAAAAGACCAAGAGCAAGGGTTACCCCGGGCCCTAGCATCCCACCCACCCTCCTCCACCTTTCTTCCCTTAGAGACTGAATTGCCTGGCTCCCTAGAGACCCTCCTTGTGAGGCTCGGAGACATCTGACCTCCGCCCTTCTACTCACCTCGCAGGTCAGGATACCAGTGTTATCTTTCACATAGACATCTCCTTTCCTGCACTCTTGTTCCAAGTCCCCCGAGAGGTCTGTGAGCGTCCCTAAGAGTAACAGCCGCTCCCGGGGCAGAGGAGTTCCATTTGGTCCAGCCCCTTGGGCCCAAGCCTGGTACGTACTACTGCTCCAGGACAGGTGGCTGCAGCACGGGAGGTTCTGGTGGGTCTTGAGGTCCTGTACTGAGACAAAGCTGCAGAGGGAAGGAAGCAGAGGTCCTGCAAAGCTGCCTCCAAGCCTAGGACACTACCCTCAACCCCAACAAGTTCCCCCAAAGCCCAAGGAAAGATCAATGGAAAACACAGACTAAGAGGGGAGTTGGACTGAAGGGCAAGAACTTTAGGGCTAAGAGGCTAAGGAAATGAGCACGAGATCTAAGTCCAAGAACTGGCAGTACCTACGGAAGGGAGGAAGAAAGTGCTGAGTGAGACTCTGAACAAGACGGTGCCACAGAGAGGACCCAGAGAAACGAAGGCGTGGAGCAGGAGCCTGGGGGAATGAGCGTGGGGAGAACACTTGACCACACTCAGCTCCCCTGACAGCATCTCGGCTCTCAGCTCCACAGAGAACCCCGATGGGCCACTAGAGCATGTGCCAACAGCTCGACCTCAGCGGCCCCAGCCAGGCTTTCTTCCTAGTCTGGGATATCACAGAACTCGAGACCGGGGGTCAGGGTGGGGGAGGAAGCAGGCTGAGGTGGGAGTCCATATCAAGAGCGCCCAAATCTCCAGAGATGCCTGAGATCAGCCATTCCCCAGGCAAGCCTCCCTGCCAGTGGCGAGGTGCAGCACTGAGAACGTGGTAACCGCAAATTTTCCAAAGCTGCGATGGATTCACATCTACGATCCCTTTATTCCGCACACACTTGCCTTCTCATGTCTTCGGAACTGTCACAACTTACCCTGCTCTCTATGCCCGTGAATGTCGCCCCCGTTAGAGCACTAACAGCTGGGAGCGCCGTCCCGGGTGGCCCACTCCCCGTCCACATCTGCTTCATACTTTCCCCAGGGGCTTCGGACGATATAAATAGCAAAGATGGAGACTAGCATCTCCATCCGGAGTCCTGGCTACGCACACGTTATACTGGGTCCGTTCACGCTCAGTAACGCACTGAAGCTTCACCCAAAACCCCTGTGAACATCACCAATGAGGAAACGTCCAGAGGTCAGGTACACGGTGGTGTGGGTGGCAAAGCCAGGGGGGTCTCACTCAAAAGTCCATGTTCTTTCCCTGTTTCTCTACTTCTCTAAAGGCCCAGGACAAAGCCGCTGGAGAGTGCCTTCTTTCCCCTAGGCACCTTCAGCACAGAAAATAGTAAGGACATGGGTCACTTGTCCCGGATTCTTCAGAGGTCTAGGTCAGGAAACTGAAGCTGAGAACTTGGAATCCTTGCATTTGTCACTGATCTCCAACTTTCAACGTGCAGCACACTGCCCGGCACACAGCAGGCACTCCACGAGGAAGGGAAACACGGATGAATAAAATCTTTGGACCCATCAAATAACTCCTATTCTAGCCTCGCCCACCCTACTTTAAGCACTACTCACTTCAACACATCGTGCCTTCTAGTTTACATTCATCTTGAAGAACGGGAAGCTTATTTACAAAGATTCCTTTCAGGAACCTTTTCTAACAGTTTCCGACTTACCGTTTTCCCACCATTCTAGTAATGCCCAAATCTGGAGAGATCTGGACCTTTCTTTCTCGGATTAGACGGTGATCATAGAGGCCACTGGGCACATACTCAGGCACCCATGGGAGACGAACCCTGCTGCATGAGGCTTCACGGCAATCGCAACCTTCTCGACCACGACTAATCTATAGGTAGCTCTCTGTCCCACGTGGCAGGACGGTTTTTTAACGAGATTTCACTGTGTCTACATAAATAACGTATTTAATCCTGATAGTTAGGTATGTGGACAAGCACTGAGGGAAACGGAGGAAAACCTGCAGCCAGTGAAGTAGAATGAGAAAAGCTACATAGGAGGAAAAGACAAAGGCCCCTAGGTAGGTGTGTACAGAGAAATTACTTTGGGATTGAAATATCATTAACTATCCATCAAATACACACAAAACCCACTTTTGTAACAAGATAAATAGCAGATCTGGAAATGGTTCAGGACACAGATGCACACGGCCCCGTGTGTCCTCTGGCACACGTCTGCAGTTGCGACGGCACCTGTGGACCCGATGAGCCCGCACCTCCCTTCAGGACACCAGGTGCTGCCGGAGAAGGGGAGGAACCCACCGACCACATCAGGACGGAGCACAGAGGAGACGCCACTACATCTGTAATGTTTTACTTCTGGTAAAAAAGAATTGAGGCAACTACGGCAAACGGTAAGGTTTTTACAAGCTGAGCACTGAGTCTGGACTGCACACAGGGTGAGCACGTGCACTGCTGAATTTGGAGGGCTTTCACGTTCACAGTGAAGGCAGCAGTGAGTCGGTCGAGTCTGGTGCAGCAGCACTTTGAGTCACCATTGTTGTATAACGGCGTCCACGGATGAGCAAAGTACCCAGAATTCTGAAAACGACGTTTTGGATAACACAGAGTACAATGAAGCTGTCTTTTCAGCAAAGATCCTTTGCCTCTACTGACAGAGACAGACTGCGGGGCCGAGTGAATGCTGCACGGCCACATGCAGTGTAAGTCCAGGGAAAAGCATCCCAAGCTCGCATAGGGTTGCGAAATGCCTAATTCAACAAAGCTAAACAGACTTGTGCCTTTTTACTTTTCAGAGGATCAATGGTGACACACAGACTCCCAGAATGCCATGCGGCAGGTGGAATGAACGAGCTAGAGCTCCCGACAGGAGGAAGTCTCTACTTCCAGAAAGTCAGGAGGTGAGCCAGACTCTACGGGACTCGGCTCAGGGGTGGGCACACACGTACAATAAAAAGACAAAGAGAAGGGCCTAATCCATCTCAATCTCGAGGTAACTACTCCGTGACTCAGCAAGGGCACTGCAAGGTAGGTATTTACCCAAAGGGTGCAAAAATAGAGATTCAAAGGGGCACCTACACCCCAATGTTTACAGCAGCATTATCAACAACAGCCAAACTGCAGAGAGACCGGATGCCCACTGACACACGAATGGATAAAGATATATATATATCTTTATCACCACCATATATATGTGGGGTGTGTGTGTGTATGTGGAGGTGGTCACATGCGCGGGCGCGCGCACGCACACACACACACACACACACACAGGAATACTACTCATCCATCAAGAAGAATCAAATCTTGCCATTTGCAATGACGTGGATAGAGCTAGAGTGTATTAGGCTAAGTGAAATAAGTCAGAGGAAGACAAATACCATATGATCTCACTCATATGTGGAATTTAAGAAAGAAAACAGATGAATGTAAGGGAAGGAAGAAAACATAAAGAGCCAAATAAACCGTAAGAGACTCTTAGCAATAGAGAACAGGGGCACCTGGGTGGCTCAGTGAGTTAAGCCTCTGGTTTTGGCTCAGGTCATGATCCCAGGGTCCTGGGATCGAGCCCCGCATCGGGCTCTCTGCTCAGCAGGGAGCCTGCTTCCCCCTCTTTCTCTGCCTGCCTCTCTGCCTACTTGTGATCTCTGTCTGTCAAATAAATAAATAAAACCTTAAAAAAAAAAAACAATAGAGAACAAACTGAGGGGGGATGGAGGGAGAGGAGTGGAGGATGGGCTAGACGGGTGATGGGGATTAAGGAAGACACTTGCTATGATGAGCACTGGGTGTTGTATGTAAGTGATGAATCATTGAATTCTGCTCCTGCAACCAACACTGCACGGTGTGTTAACTAACTACAATTTAAATAAATATCTGGAAAGGAAAAATAAGTAACTAAATAAAATTAAAATGTTAAGCCAAGGGGCGCCTGGGTGGCTCAGTGGGTTAAGCCTCTGCCTTTGGCTCAGGTCATGGTCTCAGGGTCCTGGGATAGAGCCCTGCGTGGGGCTCTCTGCTCAGTGGGGAGCCTGCTTGCCCCCCTCTCTCTGCCCGCCTCTCTGCCTACTTGTGATCTCTCTCTCTGTCTCTGTCAAATAAATAAATAAAATCTTTAAAAAAATAAATAAATTAATTAAAAAATAAATAAATAAAATGTTAAGCCAAGGGGCACCTGGGTGGCTCAGTGGGTTAAGCCTCTGCCTTCAGCTCAGGTCATGATCTCGGGGTCCTGGGATCGAGTCCTGCATTGGGCTCTCTGCTCCACAGGGAGCCTGCCTCTCTGCCTACTTGTGATCTCTGTCTGTCAAATAAATAAACAAAATCTTTAAGAAAAAAAAAAAAAAAAGTTAAGCCAAAACGCTATGTTTTAACTAACTGGAATTAAAATAGCAACTTAAGGGGTGCTTGGGTGGCTCAGTCGGTTAAGCATCAATTTTTTTTTTTTTTTTAAGATTTTGTTTATTTATTTGTCAGAGAGAGAGAGAACGCACACAAGTGGGGGAGCAGCAGGCAGAGGTTCAAGAACCAGGCTCCCTGCTGCAGGACTGGATCCCAGGACCCTGGGATCATTACCTGAGCCGAAGGCAGACGCTTAACTGAGTCACCCAGGTGTCCCAAGCATGGACTCTTGATTTTGGCTCAGGTCATGATCTCAGGGTTGTGAGATCAAGCCCCGAGGCTCCTGCAAGGGATGGAGCCTGCTTAGGTTCTCTCCCTATCTCCCTCTGCACCTCTGCCCTCTCTCTCCCTCCCTAAGAAAAGATAATAATAAAAAATAAAAATAAAAACTTAAAAAAAAAAATACACCCCACATCGGAAACAGTGGTTACTTCTATGAGGTCAACAGGTTCTTTTCACAGGACTTTCGGAGCCTTGATATGTTAATAAGCCTGTGACTTTCCTAGAAAAGCTTGTAATATCATATCCAATGTGTCTCAAACTTATTTGGCCATGGAATCCTTTTCTTACAGTACTTTATCAATACTGCCTTCCTCAAAAAAAAAAAAATATATATATATATTGCCTTCCTCCCCTTAGAACCTTGCCCCTCGTGCTTCTCATTTTCCCCTGGTTAACTCTAGGTCCTTCTTCAGTCCCAAAGTTAACCTCCTCCCGAACCCCTCCGCACCTTACCTGTAGCTGAGGGGCAGGGGAAAGCCCTGGTTCTTTCCCTGGGACAACCAGCTGGTCTTCACACAGTCAATTACCGACTGAGTCAACTGCGCATCAGGCTCACTGCCAGCCGGACACAGGGTCTCCTGGATGAAGGTCTGGGCAGCCTCCAACCAGGCTTGCTCCTGAGGAAAGGGAATCTAGTTAAAACACCTTCCTAACCACGCTGCCCCCCAGTGAAATTCTGGGAATAAAGTAATAGAAAAAGAAATCCAGAGGACACGTAAATAAACAGTACTGGAGTTTCGAACTTGGAAGAAACCTTAGAAGACTTAGCCCGGTCAGTCTTCAGACCGCTGGCCATCCTGCTGTGGTCTTCCCTGTTTCTCTCGTAAGTACCCCGTGAGGGGCGCCTGGGTGGCTCAGTCGTTGAGCGGCTGCTTTCGGCTCAGGTCATGATCCCAGGGTCCTGGGATTGAGCCCCATGTCGGGCTCCCTGCTCCGCGGGGAGCCTGCTTCTCCCTCTCCCACTCCCCCTGCTTGTGTTCCCTCTCTCACTGTCTCTGTCAAATCAATAAATAAAATCTTAAAAAAAAAAACAAACAGTAAGTACCCCATGATAACCAAGTGCACCGCGGGAGCAGTGTGGGTGCTCCCACACCTTCCTCTAGCAGACCCGTACCACTACTTAACATGCCCAACTGGAATACATACTGCCCCGCAATTCCTTCTCTGTCCCCGGCACCATGCTGCTCCCTTCCTGGAGCTCCCACAGCACCCTGCACGTACTTCCATAGACAGCCAACGACCATCACATCCAGTGCTGTCCTGTCCCATCTTATGTGGGGTGCGCTTCTAGAGCTAACAAGTTGAAACATCCTTTAAGTTGCTCATACATAGGACACAATACTATACAGTAATGTGTACACGTAAGCGTAAATACACCGAATTATACACAGTATGTGAAACAACACAGGTAGACAACAGTCTCTAATCACTCCTTTCCATAGTCCTGTACACACATCTGAGTTCCCGTGAGCTCAATCAACGTAAGACGCAATCCCATGGATGTGTTTTCTGTTCTGTCTTCAGCTGAGACACAGACTTCCTAAGGAGGACATGAGCCACACTTATATACTGGCCACACATTCTGGACACATAGGCGCCTCGTGACACAGCTAGCTAGCTCTAGAGAAGGGGACCAGTTTGGCCTACTTCCAACGCTAGACTGGTTTATTTTAAAATTCTGACAGGGGCACCAGGGTGGCTCAGTTGGTTAAGCAGCCAACTCTTGGTTTTGGCTCAGGTCCTGATCTCAAGGTCCCGAGATTGAGTCCCCTCTCCCCAAGTCGGCTTGAGACTCTCCTTCCCTCCCCCCACCCCACCTCCGTGATGGCAGGTATGCTCTCTCCCTCTCTCTCAAATAAATAAATCTTTAAAAGAGATCATAAAATTCTGACACCGTTCAATAGTACTGAGGGCTAAGTCTTTCATCCTTCTTGATCCCCAGTGATAATGCTAAACCATTACAGCTCACTCCCTGTCCCTCCAACGCCCTTCTATTAGCCTTCTGCTCAGTCCTCCACATTTGCTCAATCTTTAGCACCTTTTTTTTTTTTTAAAGATTTTATTCATTTATTTGACACAGAGAGAGAGAGAGACCACAAAAAGGCAGGGAGGCAGGCGGGGCGGGGGGGGGGGGAAGCAGACTCCCCGCTGAGCAGAGAGCCGGATGTGGGGCTCGCTCCAAGACTCTGAGATCATGACCTGAGCTGAAGGCAGAGGCTTAAACCACTTAGCCTCCCAGGCGCCCCTCAATCTTTAGCATCTTGACAGACCTGTCTTCAGGTTCTCTGTATCTCAGTGACCTTGTGAACAGCTCTATCACTAAACTTCACCTTCACTCCACCTAGCCAAACACGGTCACCCAGGGTCACGGTTATCAAAACTGGACTAGGTCAGAGCACCTGGGTGGCTCAGTCCGTACAGCACACAACTCTTGGTCTCAGGGTTGTGAGTTTAAGACTCACGTTGGGTGTGGAGATTGCTTAAAAAGGAAATCTTCCCCCCCAAAATTGGACCACGTCATCATTCAGCACTGCCTCCGCGACATAATGAGAGCCTCACCCAGACTCTGACTTTGTCTTCTCTCTAGCTCCTGAGGGTCTGTCCACCCCTTGGCACATGGCGTACTACTATTTTTCAGTGTGGTGTCACTGTCTCAGAATTCATGGATCTCATCTACTGAGTCAGAATCCTGGCAGGAGTGGGGGACCCAGGAGTCTGTATTTTAAAGATTTATTTATTTAGAGAGAGTGCATGTGTGCAAGCAGGGGGAGGGGCAGAGGGATGGGGGAGAATCTCAAGCAGACTCCCGGCTGAGCACAGAGCCCAACTCGGGGTTCGATCCCAGGACTCTGAGATCATGACCCGAACTGAAACCAAGAGTGCGATGTTTAACTGAGTGGGCCACCCAGGAGCTCCAGGAGTCTGTATTTTATTTAATTTTTTAAAAAAGATTTTCCATTTATTTGAGAGAGAGAGAGATAGCACAAGCGGGGGAGGGGGAGCGAGAGAGGGAGAAGCAGGTTCCCCACTGAACAGGGAGCCAGATGTGGGGCTTGATCCCAGGACCCCAAGATCATGACTCAAGCCAAAGGCAGATACTTAACCCACTCAGTCACCCAGATGCCCCAGAAGTCTGTATTTTAAATAAGCTTCCCAGATCACACTGATAAAAACTGAAGTCTGAGAACACTGTACACTTTCCCCTCGGTGATGTCTGCCACGGGATGTCCTTACTGGCCATCCACAGAAGCTCCTTTAGTTGAGAACTCTCTCTCTCTCTCCCTATCCATCTGCCTACCAGATTCTCCACCTGGCCAACCTACAGGCATCACACATTCCCAACACTGACCTTTAAAAACAAAACAAAAACAAAGCAAACCCACTCCTTCCAACGCTTACTAATCAGCAAACAGCATCCTCAACCCAGTAATTCTACCCTGAAGTTCGAAGTCCTCCTTTAATGCCTTTCTTTCCATACCTAAGTCCTTTAGATTCTACCTCCTTAATATAATTTTTTAACCGTCTTCACTTCTGGAACCTCAGCACTGCTGCCGTGGTCGAGGTCCCCATTCCCTCTCACTACTTCCCAACCACAGCCTTCTAACCGGTCCTTTCTACACTGCTGCCCCAAGGAAACGAAATCTCAAATCTCATCCCATCGCTGTTCTGCTTAAAAGCCCTCAGGAACTCCCCGTTATGCTCAGGTTCAAGTCGCTGTGGAGCGAGATGCACGAAGACCGTCAGCCGTCACCCCTGCATCACCACCCCGCAACCGAACTTGGATTTTGCAAAGACACCTGTTCTCTCTCCTGCCTCTGAACGTGTTTTCCCTCCGCCTAGAAACCTCTTTCAGCGCTTTTCTGCCTGCCTAAGCCGCACACGCACTTCGAGTCTCAGACGCTGTCCTTGTTTACCGTTATCCCCGTCCCTCCAGCTGCGTCAGGGGCCCCACGGTTCGCCATTAGCCCGCCCGCGGCTTCCCACCCGCTGGAAGCCCGGAGAGGGGGCGGAGACGCGTCTAAGCCTCGCAGCGGGCGCCGCAGACACCAACAAATGCATTCGCAGGACCCGCGACGGTGGAAGGACGAACAGCCTCGCGGGCCACCCCCTCGCCCGGGCGCGGCCAGCGAAGGCAGTGAGGCCAAGAAGCAAGGGGGAGGGAACGGGACCAGAAGGAAAAACGGGGACGAGGGTCGGACAAGCGCACTCACGGAGTCGGGAGCCGGAGCCGGGTCGGCCTCCATGATGCGCCCGAGGCGACGCCCTGAGAGAGCCCGCGAACAGCCGCTGCGCCGGGGCTCACGGGAAGGCCGCTCGGTGACGTCATCGGTGGGCGCGGCCGCGGCTGCGCCTCCGGCTCCTCCCACCGGCGTCTTCCGGCCTCCTGGGCGCGGAGGTGGGCGCAGCTACCGCGGCAGCCTTCCCGACTCCTGCACCTCCGCTTCCTTCCGAGATGACTTCCTGTCTGGCATCCCTGGCACGGGGAGGAGCCGGGGACGCTCGGGAGCCTGAACACAGCCGCCCTGGTTGGTCGCTCCTGAGCATCTTCCCATCTCCCCGATCTTGCCAAGCAGAGAGACGTGCCTCCTTCATGCTACAGGAGCACGTCATTCCTGCTTGCGTTCTGGCCTTAGACTCCTTGCTGGGATCATCTATTTCCCCACCAGACCCTGAGTACCAAGAAGCGCTCCCCTGTTTATTATATTTATCTTTGTAGGATGGGACCTAGAACAGAGCGTGTTGCTAAATGTGGATCAGCTAATGACAGCCTCTTGCTCTTTCTAATTCAGTCGACCAACCAATCGTTCCATGCCTTAGTAGGCAGGACTCTGTGCCGGGCACTGTTCCAGGCTCTGGAGATACAGCAGTGAACAAAGATTAAAAAAAAAAAAAAATCCCTGTCCTCATGGAGCTTACATCATAGAATACGGAGACTGACAGTTTAAAAAAAGAAGAAGAAGAAGGGGCGCCTAGGTGGCTCAGTGGGTTAAAGTATCTGCCTTCAGCTCAGGTCGTGATCCCCAGGTCCTGGGACCGAGCCCAGCAGGGAGCCTGCTTCCCTCTCTCTCTCTGCCTCTTTGCCTACTTGTGATCACTGTCAAATAAAATCTATTTAAAAATAAATAAAATTTAAAAAAAAGAAAGTGTAGACATTACTAATAAGTACTATTGGAAAAGAAATAGGGAATGCAGCGGGTAGTGTGTGCCTTTTGTATGCAGAAGACCTTACTGTAAAGGTGATGTTAAAGAATTGGAAGAGATGAAGGATTCAGATGATGGGGATCAAAGAGAAAGGATGGTGGAGGGGGGGTGCACAAGCACTAAGGCACTATGGTGAAAAGAAACGCAAGGAAGTCAGTGTGATGGGAGGGGAAGACAGGAGATTAAAGGGGTAAAGTGAGGGGCCCTGGGTGGCTCAGTCTGTTGGGCATCTGCCTTTGGCTTAGATCATGATCCCAGAATCCTAGGATGGGGTGGGATCAAGTGGGATTGAATGGGATGGAGCCCCACATCAGGCTCCCTGCTGAGGAGGGAGCTTTTCCTTCTGCCCCTCCCCCAACTCGTGCTCTCTCTCGCTCTCTCTCAAATAAATAAAAATCTTTAAAAAAAAAATCTAAAAAGGTAAAGTGAGGGGGGGTTTGGGGAGATAGATGAAGAAGATGAAGGGGATTAAAAGATACAAATTTTCAGTCATAAGACACAGGGATGAAAAGTAGAGCATAGGGAATATGGTCAATGATATTGTAATAAGTGCATGACACATGGCAACTGTATTATAATGGTGGGCCTTTCATAATGCATGTAATAGTTCACAGTGCTGTTCACTTGAAACTAATACAGTATTATACGTCAACTATACTATCACTTAAAATATAAAATTTGTTTAAAAATAAAATAAGGGACGCCTGGGTGGCTCAGGGGGTTAAGCCTCTGCCTTCAGCTCGGGTCATGATCCCAGGGTCCTAGGATTGAGCCCCGCATCGGGCTCTCTGCTCAGCAGGGAGCCTGCTTCCTTTCCTCTCTCTCTGCCTGCCTCTCTGCCTTCTTGTGATCTCTGTCTGTCAAATAAATAAATAAAATCTTTAAAAATAAAATAAGGTAGAGCTCCTAGGTGGTTCAGTCGGTTAAGCGGCTGCCTCTGCCTCAGGTCATGATCCCAGGGTCCTGGGATCGAGTCCGCTTTGGGTTCCCTGTGCAGTGGGGAGTCTCCTTCTCCTTCTGCCTCTGCACCTTCCCCCTGCTTGTGTGCACTCTCTCTCTCTGACAAATAAATAAATAAAATATTTTTTAAAAGTAAAAATAAGGTAAAGTGAAAGAAGTGCGTTAAGACTTTATTTATTTATTTGAGAGAGAGAGAGAGAGTGAAAGAGCTTGAGAGAGAAGCAGATTCCCCATGAAACTGGGAGCCCAATGCAGGAGTCAATCCCAGGACTCAGAGATCATGACCTGAGCCAAAGATAGTCGCCTAACCAACTGAGCCACCCAGGCACCCAAGAGGGGCACTTTTAAGTTGTTTTAAACTTATAGCAGCTTCAATTTGTTTTTGAAACAAGATAGTAAGTATAAACATTGTAGACAGTAAGAATGATCTAGTCATCGTTTAACAAGAAACAAAGATTTTCATTCTACAAGTTGTGGTATATCCTGGTTTAACTGTACATTTGATGCAAGCTCTCTGTTCCCTATTGCATAAACACTTATGCAGGGCATTCTGGTGCCAAATTCTTCATAAAAAGAATCTTTTCGGGGCGCCCGGGTGGCTCAGTGGGTTAAAGCCTCTGCCTTCAGCTCGGGTCATGATCCCGGGGTCCTGGGATCGAGCCCTGCATTGGGCTCTCTGCTCAGCGGGGAGCCTGCTTCCTCTTCTTTCTCTGCCTGCCTCTCTGCCTACTTGTGTTCTCTCTCTGTCAGGTAAATAAATAAAATCTTAAAAAAAAAAAAAGAAGTATCTCCTCTTAAAAAAAAAAAGAATCTTTTCCATTGTTTCTTGTGATTATGTCAGAGATATTTCTTCCCTTTCCACCCAAACAACAAATTCTCCAAAAGATTACCCTTGTTAGGACGCCTGTCAAAGCCTAGAGCCCCAAACCTAATCATTCCTTTTGCTTTCAATATTTTCTCAACTCGGAAGACTCCTTCTAGCCACCAAATCCACAAAGATGTGCCCTATATCATGGGATTTACTTTCGGTAGTTCCTAGGAGGGAGTGTTGAATTTAAGCTACAGTGATCAGAGAAAGTTATACTGACTCTACCTCTCACCACCAGCCCCCCTCGTTGATGTAATTCAAAATGTCAGGTTAATCTGGTGGTTTCGGGTGAGACCAAATGAAAGGGGCACAGTACAATAGCTGGCCAGTGAAGTCGATCAAACTTGATTCAACAAACATCTTCAAGGAATGTGGTGGTGGGGGGGGTGTTAGGGAAGCACGAAGAGTGGTTGGCCCATCTCACAGGGAAGGAAGTGTGGTGTTGTCTCCAGACCTGGTGATTTTGAAATTTGTACTTGTCCAAGGGGCAGCTGGGTATATGGGACCAAAGTCAAGAGAGGGATTAGGGTCAAAAAGGTAAATCTGGAAGTCACTATTTTGAGGTGAAAACTGAAAATTGATGGTGCTTTGGAAGTACTAAAATGAGGAGGAGGGGGATCTAGCTGGCTTAGTTGGTAGAGCAGGTGACTCTTTATCCCAGGGTTGTGAGTTCAAGCCCCACGTTGGTCATAGAGCCTACTTAAAACACACAAACGCACAGAAAGAAAGAACGAAAGAAAGAAAGAAAGAGAAAGGAAGAGAGAAAGAAAGAAAATGTGAAGGAAATAGGACCAGAGAGCTGAGCAAACTAAGGCTCCTGGAAAGTTCTGGAAGGTTCTGGAAGGTAGGTACTGGATGGAGCCAAGGAGTGCCTAAAGGGAATGAAACCAAGATAATGTTTGCACCCTAGCTGCCCCACTTGCCTTACCATTGTCTTGAACCTGTACCGAGGAGGGGAATGAATAAGGAGAGAGATGAAGATAAAGACTTTCACCTTCTACTCTGAATAGTTGTTTGTTGTCTGACTCATTAAAAAAGACCACTCTGCCAAGTACTGTGTTTGCCCTAGCACACCACTCCAGCTTCTTTGCCCTCAGGCTTCAGATTAGGTTTGGCAAATGAGAGACAAAAACCGTTTATGCGGGAACTTGAGGACAGGAGAGAGAACAAAGTGTTCATTTCCTTTCTTCCTGAACACTGTACTTGTGGCCTCCTTTGCCCTGTGGGATACCTTTCTTTCGTGGCTGTAATTTAGAAAAGATGTCAGAGTTCAAAGCCGACAGCCAAGAAAGAATTCTTGAAACATCTTTGGTGCAAAAAGCTGATTTTATTAAAACACGGGGACACGTGCCATGGGCAGAAAGAGAAACCGGGGTCATGAGGAGTGGCCCATTATAAATTTCAAGTTGGGAAGAGGTTAGGGACAGCGTTTTGGAAGCAAGGTTTCTAAGACCTTGAGGGGTGATGAGACCCTTCATATGTATATTGGTGGGTCATATGCTCGGGGGATGATTGCCAGCCTGTATCTTGAGGGTGGTGATAAAGGAAGTTTCCAAAGGAATTTTTATTATTTTTACATTTTTTAAAAAAAGATTTAATTTATTTGAGATACACACAGAGAGACAGACGGAGCGCACACAGAGGGAGAGTGAGACGGAGAAGCAGACGCCCTGCTGATCAGGGAATCCGATGTGGGGCTCAACCCCAGGACCCTGAGATCAGGACTGGAGCTGACAGACTAGGCTTAACGGACTGAGCCACCCAGGCACCCCCCAAAGGAATTTTTATATATTAAAGTAGACTTGCAGGATCCTCGGGGTTGGGCTAACATTCACTTTTGCACTTAGTAAAGCACTGACATGGAGGCAGATGAGTTTCTAGAGGACTGTCACTCTGCCTGAGTCAAGGACTAGGCCGTAAGGACATTTAATTTTTCTTTCCCCTGTTTCCCACATCAGTTCCACCTCTCCAGCAGAGGGATGACACCATTCCCTCCTTTGTCCCTTTAAGCCTACAGGCAGGAAGCACCGTCTGCTGTTACTACATTCTGGGTGTCCCCCACTGTACTTTGTTCCCCTTAATCCTTTTTTTTTTTAATTTTAAGATTTTTATTTCTTTATTTGAGAGAGAGAGAAAGAAAGAAAGAGCGAGCACAAAGGGAGAGGGAGAGGTAGAAGCAGACCCTATACCGAGCAGGGAGCCCGATGCGGGGCTCGATCCTACGACCCTGAGATCAGATCCCCAGCTGAAAGCAGTCGCGGGACAGACTGAGCCACCCCAGCGCGGCTCGTGAGAGATTCCCTAACTGCACCGCCTGGTGGCCGGCTAAGCCTACGCACCCAGACGCCGGCGCGGGGACGCGCGGAAGTGGGCGGGGCGCCACCAGGGCCCGCCTCTTCCCGTGGCGCGCTTGAATGACTCACTGCCCGCGCCATACTTCCACGAACTCTGTCCCTGGAAATTTCTCACGTGGGTATTGCTGTCCCGGGATGTCCATGCTATCTTGCTTGCTGCATCTCTTTCTTTCTCCACCCATCCCGGGCCTGATGCAGGCTGCTTCTGGGTCCGCAGCGGGCCGAGCTGCCTCCAGCCGGGGCCCTTTCCTGCGACCATGCGCGCGGTCCGTGGACGCGAGTCGGGGGAGACTCCCCCGACCCCAGTCAAAGTCCGCTCCTCTTACCCAGTTCCCTCCAGCAACAAAACCTGCCGACTGCCTTATGTCCTGCTAGTCGCTGGGGGCACAGCCGTGATATAGACAGCCCTGCCCCTGCGTTCTTGGCGCGTGACTAATACCTCTAATAAGGCAAATCGTTTCTATGGGATAAATCCTGTGGCAGTTACGGTGTAAAGGACAACGGTGACGGGCGTAGCTTTAGAAAGGGTGATCAGAATGGGATGGGGAGCGGTGAGAATGGAATCCAGCATCACTCCCTGAAACGAGGCCTGGCCTGAAAGGGCGGGAGTGGCTCCTGAGGGATGGACATCAAGAGTTCCTTCAGTCACTCTACAAATACTAGTGGGTTTTTTTCCTTTTTAATTTTATTTATTTATTAGGCTCCCCCCCCCCCCCGCTTTTAGATCCCACCTATTTTTCCAAGCCTTGACGATCCAGTGGTGATAAAACAGCTACAGTCCATGCCCCCATGGAGATTTTGTTCTAGTGGGGAAGGTAGAGTTTTAAATAAATTAAAATGTCAGGTGCTAAGTAAAGTAACATGTAAGATACTAAATAAATAAAATTCCAGGTACTGCTAAATTACTATATAGGAAATCAAGATAGGGATGTCTGATAGTGGCTTAATTCAGAGGAGTGGATTTAGGAAGTCCTTTCCAAGAAGGTGATTTCACCAGCAATCTAAATAAGAAAATGCTAGCCGTGGCAACTGGGTGGCTCTGCTTGGGCCCAGGTCTTGGTCCAGGGTCCTGGGATTGAGCTCCGCATCATGGGGCCCTCTGTTCAACGGGGATCCTGCTTCTCCTTCTCCCTCTGCTTGTCTCTCTCTCTGTCAGATAAAGAAAATCTTCAAAAAAAAAAAAAAAAAGTGCTAGCCAAGGGGCCTGGGTGGCTCAGTGAGTTAAGCCTCGCCTTAGGCCCAGGTCATGAGCCCAGGGTCCTGAGACGGAGCCCCGCATCGAGTTCTCTGCTTGGCAGGGAGCCTGCTTCCCCCTCTCCCTCTGCCTGCCTCTCTGGCTATTTGTGATCTCTCTCTGTCAAATAAATAAGTAGAATTTAAAAAAAAAAAAAAGTGCTAGCAATGCAAATAATCCGGGTGAGAAAATTGCCTTCCAAAACTGAGGTTGGCAAGTTAGAAAAGAAGCCAGTGTGGTGGGCTGTTGCGGGTGAAAAAGATCGTGGTGTGAAATTGGGTTGGAGAAGTGGGCAGGGGGCCAGACTAGGTGAGCCAGGGTCCTGAGTCAGAAGTTTATATCATGTGTGATAAGCAGCAATGATCTCACTATGCTGAAGTATGGCAAATGGTGTGTGGTTGGGGCAGGAGTGGAATTAGGTCCTATTCGGGGGGCCTCGAGTGGTTGATGGTGGTGACTTGAACTAGAGCAATGGTAGCAGAGACGAAAGGATGCGGACAGATTTGGGATATGTTTGGAAATAGATTTGCAGATGAATTGGGTATAGAGAGGGCTCAGGAAGAAGGAGCGAGATTGACTTTTTGGTGTGAGCAGCTGATTTGATAGTGCTGATTGAATGGGGAAGACTGGAGAACAGGCAGTCTGGAGAAAGGAGAAATCGGATTTTCTGTTTTGGCACAGACAGACTGCCATCGGTGTTTATGAGACATCGACGTGGAGATGTCACGTGAGCATGTTGGTGTACTAGTTTGGAGTGTTGGGGAGAGTCAGGGTTGAATACGTTACGGAATCTGTTGGCAGATAGCAAATGAGATGAAGTTGCTGTTTTGGGTCAAAAATGGTTGAATCCTGGCAGTTTCATTGGCTCAATCTACCAGGTGGTATTTAAGGCCACAAGTCTGGAAGACGCTTCGGAAGAGCGTGTAGGCAGAGGAGAGTGAAGGGCAGGGCCCCCGACAGGTGGCTGAGAAGGAGCAGCCAGAAGGCAGAGGCACACCAGAAGAAGGGTGTCATCTGACTCCACCAGCTGGGCCCGTCCAGCTCATCGTGTGGGTTTACACTTCGATGCTATTTTTTCCAGAAAGTCCTCCCTAACTCCTCAAGTGCTAGGCTGGTCGCTGCAGTCTCTTGGCCTTGCCCACACTGGACTAGAAATGCTTGGGCGCTTGCCTGACCCCCTCAATAAAACACAAGGTCTGTGAGGGCAGAAATGGTTTTTGTCTTCTTCACAGCTGTGTTCCTGAGACTTTTCCTGGGGCCCAGCAACATGCAGGTGCTCAAGGATCATGTGCTCAGGATGTACCTGTATTCCCTGTTCCCACATTTTGCAGGATGAAACCGGTTTTCAGAGTACCTCGTCTCTCTGAATGCCCGTTTCCCCCACCCCATCCCTAATGCCTCCAAAGCCTCAGCTGTCTTGGAAATCCAGAATCAGTTTGACAGGTGATAGCTGATTACCTTTCAGGGACCTAAGTCACTTTCCACAACGGACAACTCCAGCGATGGCCTCAGTTCTTCACTTCTATGTGCATCCCTCTGGCCATGAGAAGGCCACTTCCGGACACACTCAGAGGAAGCTCCAAGGGCAGCTCCCAGCACTTCAGGGTGTCAAGACAGAGCTGTGCTACAATGTGAACTGGACAGGTTGGGCCAAGTTTTGGACTTCGGGGAGGAGGTGTGCCGAGCCAGGCAGGGTCTCAGGCTATCCCTGTCCTGTTTCCTTGCAGCCAAGTCCCGTCCGAGTGCTGAGGAGATGAAAAAGCTGACGTGGCTCTTTGGCTGCCCCTTGTTACCGGGGGACGTTGCTCTGGAATCCTGGCTCCATCCTGACTCCAATGACCTGCTGCTGGAGGTTGGGCCCAGGTGAGTGTCTTAGCCCGGGGTAAATGCCTTCCGTGTTCTCAAGCAAACCTCCCTTCCAAACGCACTGCCCACCCCTTCCACTCCCGTTCCTCTTCTTCCTTCTCCTGCCACCCCTGACAGATCTGTTTTTCCTTCACTCCATCCTACTCCCTGCTTAGAAAGCCATACATGTGCCTTCCCCATTAGGGAAGATATCTTTGAAAGACTGAGCCAGCTACCAGGCATGTTCTAGAAGTTGAACAGATTGCACTCTGAGAGGTAGAAATCCAAGCATTTTAGGCTGGAAGGACAGTTCCGGTTTGATTTGAGTGACTTTCCAAAGCAGGTCTCTTGGTGCCCAGGTCTGAGGCTAGAGGCCACTGGTGAGGGGGACAGAGGTGAGAGGTCAGCGGGACAGGGGTCGGGGGGGGATCCACCTTCTCTGTTGGTGGTCTCAGGTCCTAACCAGCTGGCCCACTCCTCAGGCTGAACTTCTCCACCCCAGCATCCACCAACGTCGTGTCAGTGTGCTGGGCCGCTGGGCTGGGGGCTGTGGATCGCGTGGAGACCACCCGGCGCTACCTGCTTTCGGTGAGGCGTCTGGCCGCCCGTGGTGAGGGGGAGGAGGAGCTGGGCCAGAGATCAAAGAGATGAGGTCCTGGGGCGCCCGGGTGGCTCAGTCTGTTAAGCATCTGCCTTCAGCTCAGGTCATGATCCTAGAGTTCTGGGATCGAGTCCCACATGAGCAGGGAGCCTGCTTCTCCCTCTCCCTTTGCCCCTGCTTGTGTTCCCTCTCTAGCTGGCTCTATCAGATAAATAAATAAATAAAACCTTAAAAAAAAAAAAAAAAAGGAAAAGAGATTAGATCCTGAACTCAGGAGAAAGTGGGAGGAACTCTTGGCCTTAGGCCTGTCCTGTTTGCGGGTTGTTCAGTGTCTAAGACTTCCTGGTCGAGGGCTAAATGGGAAGGAAGTCCAGCCCGTGCTCCCCTTGCTAATCTGTGCACCTTACAGGGGCTCGTGTCTGCACGGGGCGTGTCTTAGTAATTGGCGCACGGGCACCAAGCAGATGAGCTGTGGGCAGGCCCTGTGTGACTGGGAGGATACAGCATGCACCATTCTGTCCAGACTTGAGCCCTCCGTCTCCAGCCGTGTGTATGTGTATGTGTGTGTTTGCCTCTAGTTCGCCCAACCCCCATCAGCTGAGATGAAGGCCATCGCCCTGGCCACCCTCCATGACCGGATGACAGAACAGCACTTCCCCCGTCCCATCCAGAGCTTCTCCCTTGGGAGCATTTCCACGCCCCTCAACGGCTCTATCAACATCCTAACTGAGGGTCGGTGTGCCCTCGAGAAGGCCAACCAGGAGCTGGGTGAGCCGGGATGCCTGGGAGGGAGGCGCAGGCGAGGCCGGTCACAGGGGACTGAGCCCTGGGACCCGGTGGCCCGAGTCCGCCAGTCAGCTCTCCCGGGTTGTCTTCTAGGCCTGGCCCTAGACTCCTGGGACCTGGATTTCTACACCAAACGCTTCCAGGAGCTACAGCGGAACCCCAGCACTGTGGAGGCTTTCGACTTGGCTCAGTCCAATAGGTGGGGTGGGTCGGGGGGGCGGGATGGGGACGTTCTGAAGTGTGAGCCCGTGGAGGTTGGAAGGGAAGAGCCCAGGGACTTGCCTTCGTGCTCTCCTCTGGTTCGGGGGTGTCCCCGAGTCTGGTTGAGGGCCCGGGCTCCTCCTCCCCCCCCGGTAGTCTACACCCAGATCTCAATTGCAGATTCACTTTGGATCTGCACAATCCACAGTGAGAGGACATTTGAAGGTTAAGGCTTTTTGGAATCTGTTCTGACCTGTTCTTTACTAAAGAGTTGGCCGTTAACTGGTGCTGCTTGCTGAGAAGACAGCACGGCGTGAGAAGTGACCCAGCTTTCTCCCTGTCCTTCCCTCCCCGCGTCACCCCTGCAGTGAACACAGCCGACACTGGTTCTTCAAGGGGCTGCTCCACATGGACGGGCAGAAGTTGGCACACTCCCTCTTTGAGTCCATCATGAGCACTCAGGCGTCCTCGAACCCCAACAACGTCCTCAAGTTCTGTGACAACAGCAGGTGGGCTGTGCCCTAGGCTGGCGGGGATGGCAAGCACAGGGGAGGGGAGGCTGCAGGAAGGAAGCAAGGTCCACGGCCAATGTGTCCACAGCGCAATCCAGGGGAAGGAAGTCCAATTCCTACGGCCCGAGGACCCCACACAGCCAAGCCGCTTCCGGCAGCAGCGGGCCCTGAGACACGTCGTCTTCACAGCGGAGACCCACAACTTCCCCACAGGTGAGCTGGGTCCCAAGGATGGGTCAGTGAGATCAGAATGTGGTGCAGAGGGTAGGTCCTCCAGGCTGGGCCTGGGAAAAACAATGAGGGAGGCTGGTCACCCTGATTTTTCTTTTCTTTTCTTTCTTTTTAAAGATTTATTTATTTATTCATTTGACAGACAGAGATCACAAGTAGGCGGAGAGGCAGGCGGGGTGGGGGGGGATGCAGGTTCCCCTCTGAGCAGAGAGCCCGATGTGGGGCTCGATCCCAGGACACTGGGATCATGACCTGAGCCGAAAGAGGAGGCTTTAACCCACTGAGCCACCCAGGCGCCCCATTTTCTTTTTTTTTTTTTTTTTTTAAAGTAGGCTCCATGCCAGACATGGAGCCCAACTCGGGGCTTGAACCCACCACGCTGAGGTCAAGACCTGAGTGATCAGGTCGGACGCTTAACTGACTGAGCCACCCAGGCACCCCATCCTGATTTTTTTAAAGATTTTATTTATTTATTTGACAGAGATCACAAATAGGCAGAGAGGCAGGCAGAGAGAGAGGAGGAAGCAGGCTCCCCGATGAGCAGAGAGCCCGATGTGGGGCTTGATCCCAGGACCCTGGGATCATGACCCAAGCCGAAGGCAGAGGCTTTAACCCACTGAGCCACCTGGGTGCCCCCCAATCCTGATTTTTAATGGGGTCGTCAGAGCTGGGGTTTGTCTCTTTGGTACACATACATCTCCCCCATCTCTTTACAGGAGTGGCCCCCTTCAGCGGTGCGACCACGGGCACCGGAGGCCGGATCCGAGACGTCCAGTGCACAGGCCGCGGGGCCCATGTGGTGGCTGGTACCGCTGGCTATTGCTTTGGAAACCTGCACATCCCAGGTCCCACCACTGTCCTCCCTGCCATCTCTCCCTTGTCCTGGTGGTAGTGGAGCACTTCTGTCTCTTAGGTCATCTTGGGTGCCTTTTCCTGGGAGGCAGGGCTCTGGAGCAGCTGGCCTGTCACCAGCTGTCGCCAGAAGGACTCTAGGCCAGGGAAACCCAAGTCACCAGGAAGGCTTTGCACAACTGCCAGTTTCTTTATAAACCAGCACCTGCTCAGCAAGGAAACATGATACTGGGTCAGTCTCGTGACCGCACCTGCCCCCAAAGTCCCAGTATCTTTTTTCAAAAAAATGTATTTATTTGAGAAAGAGAAAGAGGGAGAAGCAGGCTCCCCACTGAGCCAGGACCGCAACGCAGGGTTTGATCCCAAGACCCTGAGATCATGACCTGAGCCAAAGGCAGCCGCTTAACCAACCGAGCCACCCTAGCGCCCCCAAGTCCCAATTTCTTAGCCTTAAGAGCCCCGATCCTGAGACTCAGAGGGAGGGCTGGCGTGGGAGCTGGGGAGCAAGGTCCGTGCTGTACTGGACGCCCTACACCTTCCTGAAACAGAAGTTCCTAAAATGGGACGTTCTACCCTCACGGGTGGTCTTGGCGGCTTAGTTAGATTCTTTCCGAAGGACTCTGGCCCCTCTGTCTTCTGTCTTAACGGTCCAGCCAACTTTCTGCTTTCCTTCCAGGTTATAATCTGCCCTGGGAGGATCCAAGCTTCCAGTATCCTAAGAACTTTGCCAGTCCCCTGGAGATCGCCATCGAGGCCAGTAATGGGGCTTCTGATTACGGCAACAAGTTTGGGGAGCCAGTGCTGGCCGGTAAGTCTGGGGTTATTGAGGGTTACGGACACCGAGTACCAGAGGTGGGGAGGGTTGTGACCAAGTGGGCGCTGGGGGACACTGGGTGACTGCACTCTGTCCTCACTCCCTGGGCTGTCCACGCTCTAGGCTTCGCCCGCTCCTTGGGCCTCCAGCTCCCAGATGGCCAGCGGCGTGAGTGGATCAAACCCATCATGTTTAGCGGGGGCATTGGGTCCATGGAAGCTGAACACGTGAGCAAGGAACCCCCAGAGCCAGGTAGGAGCCGACGCCCTTTCCCTGCAGTGCCAGCCAGCGTTGCCTGCAGCGCCGCTGGAGGGGAGTTGGAGGCCACTCCCCGGGTTGGCTTTTCATCTCTCGGCTCGTGGCCCTCCGCCCAGGGCAGGTTTCCAAGGCAGGACAGGGCTTTCTGCCAGGGGGGTGCTGGGTGTGCATTGACTCTGTGCGCGCCCCGGTTTCCTCCCTCGCGGTGGCGGGGGGGCACCCGTGTTTATTCAGCGCCTGGCGTGCACCAGGGGCGTTTATCTGCCCACCCAGTTCAGGGGGGCAAACATCCGGTAGGCCCCGTCGTGTGCTGGCTCGTGTGCTGCAGTCAAGATAAGAACCGGGTTGCGTTCCTGGAAGAGGTGACCCAGTCACATGGTTCAGAAAAGGCAGAAAAGGTCACACAGTGAAAAGTGTCCTTCCCTTGACCTCCCAGTTTCCCTCCCCAGAGGTAACCAGCGGTAGCCAGTGACTTGGGTACCTGACCAGAGAGATTTCCCTGCATCTAGGAACAGACCTGTATGCGAATTTGTCCCTTTTTTAAAAGAAATAACACAGGCACGCGCTTCTTTCTCTTAATGACCACTTTATGGAGATGTAATCCGTGTACCTTGAAGTTCACCCTTTTAAAGTGTACAAGGCAGAGGTTTTTTAGGATACACACAAAGCTGTGCCTCGAGCCCCACTAATTCCAGAATGTCATTGTCACCAGCACACCCGTTAGCTGTCTCTTCCTCCCTTAGCCCCTGGCGTTGGCCCATCGATTTCTGTCTCTGTGGATTTGCCTGTTCGGGACATTTCACGTGAATGGAATCACACAGGATGTGGCCTTAGGTGTCTGGTGCCTTTCACTGTGCACCGTGTTTTCAAGAACTATCTGTATGGTAGCATGAACCAGACCCTCATTGCTTTCCAGGGCCAGGCCTCTTCTGTGTCTGTCCGTGCATCAGTTGGTAGACATCTGGGTTCTTCAGCCGTTGTGGGTAGTGCTGCTGTAAACACATGTGTACGTGTTTTTCTGGGCCCATATGTTCTCGTGCCTCCAGTCTGTAGAACTGTGAGTGGAAATGGGGGCTCCCACGGTAACCGTGTCCAGCTTTTTAAAAAACTGCCTGACTCGTCTCCAAACCACTTTGCACTCCCCCTCGACCCCCACCAGCAGTGTAAGAGGGTTCTGATTACTCCACATCCTCACCAACTCCTGTTACCGGTCTCTGATTCTAGCCACCCTGTGTCGTGAAGTGGCATCTCGTTGTGGTTGGGGTTTGCATTTCCGTAATGGCTAATGACGTTGAGCATCTTTTCACGTGCGTTTAGAGATCTTCCTTGATGTGCAATGTCTGTCTGAGTCTTTGTCTTTTTTCGGGGGGGGATTCTTTGTTCATTTTAGATCAGGTTTTTTTGTGTGTGTGTGTAGTTATAAGAGTTCTATGTATTCAGGATGCTAAACAGTTATCAGATAGATACATGACTTGCAAGTATTGTTTCCTGCTCTTTTTACTTTTTCGTGATGTCTAAAAAAAGAAAGCACAGATGTTTTTAGTTTTGGTCAAGTCAGGTTTATCTCTATCTCTTTTTGCTGCTTATGGTTTTGATGTCAAGGCGAACAAAACCATTGCCTAAACCAAGGTCATAAAGACGACAGCTGGGTTTTCTTGCCACGTTATTATAGCGTTTACATTGAGGTTTCTGATACTTTTTTTTTGTCTTTTCTTGTAAGATTTTTTATTTATTTGAGAGAGAGAGAGAGCTTGAGCAGGGGGTAGGGGAGTGGGAGAGGGAGAAGCAGGCTCTCTGCTGAGTGGGGAGCCCGATGTAGGACTTGATCCCAGGACCCTGAGATCATGACCTGAATTGAAGGCAGACGGTTAATAGACTGAGCCACCCACATGCCCTTCTGACACATTCTGAGTGAATTTTTTTTAATACGGTGTGAGGTAGGAATATAACTTACTCTCTTACATGTGGATATCCAGTCGTCCTAATGCCACGTCTTGAAGACTTTTCATTTGTACCTTGCTGAATGGTCTTGGGACTGTTCAAAAATGAGTTGCCCCAGAGGTTCCTGGCTGGCTCAGTCCGTAGAGCACGCAGCTGTTGATCTTGGGGTTGTGAGTTCAAGCCCCATGTTGGGTGTGGAGCCTACTTAAGAGAAGAACAGAAACAAAAATCTGCTGGCCATAAACGTAAGAGTCCTTTACAGATTCACGGTTCGCAGCCCATAGATCCATGTATCAGTGCTTGTGCTGGAACCACACTAACTGGATTACTACAGCTTTGTAGTAAATGCTAAAAGCCAGCAGTGTGGGTCCTCCAATTTCGTCCTCCTTTTTCATGATTGTTTTGGCTGTTCTAGGTCCTTTATGTTCCCATACAGATTTTAGGATCGGCTGCTCCGTTTCTGTGAGAAAGGCAGCTCGATTATGAGAGGGATTGGGCTGAGTGCAGATCAGTTTGGCGAACACAGCCATCATAAGAGCGTTAAACCTTTCTCTCTGTCAACACGAGCTCTGTTTCCCTTCGTTTAGGTCTACTAACCGGTTTCTGGGCCTAAGTCTTCCAGCTCTGCTGTTACTTATTTCTGTTATTTTTTTCCTGATGCAATTGTAAAGGGGTGCCCATAATTCTGTACCTTGCTCTTTTCACTTAGCAATATATCTTGGAGATCATGTCGTATTGATAAATATACAAAATCGTATGTGATCCTCTTCTGGGGGGATAGTGTTTCAGTGTGCGGATATACTGTAATCAATGAATCAGCTCCCTCTTGTGAGCCTTAAATCACAGTTGGCTCTTTGAACAACACGGGTTTGAGCCGGGCACATCCACTTGTCTGTGAATTTTTTCAATAAATACAGGACAGTCCTGTAAATGTATCTTTCTTCTAATTTTCTGAATGTTTTCTTTTTTCTAGCTTACTTTATTGTGAGAGAACAGTGTGACGTATAATGTAAGAACACAGCGTCTGTGTAACACACAGAATATGTGTTGTTCATTGGTTTTTATTAGTTTATTACTTTTTTTTTTTAGATTTTATTTATTTATTTGACAGAGAGAGATCACAAGTAGGCAGAGAGGCAGGCCGGGGGTGGGGGGATGGGAAGCAGACTCCCTGCTGAGCAGAGAGCCTGATGCGGGGCTTGATCCCAGGACCATGGGATCATGACCTGAGCCAAAGGCAGCAGCTTAACCCACTGAGCCACCCAGGCACCCCAGTTTATTACTTTCTATCGTTTATTATTAATCGACAGTCATTAGTAAAGCTTCTGGTTGATAGTAGGTTCTGAGTAGTTGACTTTTGTGGAAGTTGACTGTTCCGTGCACATATTTTACTGGGTAGGTCAGCACCCCCTAACCCCAGTGTTGTTCAGAGGTCAACGGCGTTTCCTGTCCTTTGTAAGACAGGTGACGCGGCGGTGTTTGATTTTGTGCCTGTGTTGGTAAAGCTGGAGGATGACTTGCCCGGCTTGTATTCCCCCGAAGAACACGAACGTCTGTGATAGTCATTGCTGTCCCCTCTTAGCCGCTTCTGTCATCCATACGCTTGTTCACGCTCCTGCTGCTCCTGCTGGATTCCTCCGTGTTCTGACTCTGCCTTCCTTCCCCACAGGCATGGATGTGGTGAAGGTTGGGGGGCCCGTCTACAGGATCGGAGTCGGGGGTGGAGCCGCATCGTCTGTGCAGGTGAGTGGGACTAGCTCAAGGGCAGAGTCCTCGACGCTGTCAGGCCCTGAGCCTCGGTGGCACGTGAGCTCCCAGAGCCCTCCAGCCCAGCTCTGCCCTCTCTTGCCCCAGGTGCAGGGCGACAACGCCAGCGAGCTGGACTTTGGGGCCGTGCAGCGGGGGGACCCGGAGATGGAACAGAAGATGAACCGTGTGATCCGGGCTTGTGTGGAGGCCTCCAGGGGGAACCCCATCTGCAGCCTCCACGATCAGGGCGCTGGTGGCAATGGTGAGGACAGGGACTGGGATGAGGGACCTGGCTTCCCTGGCCTCTTGCCAGGTTCCACTGAGGCTGAGGCATCGAGGGTCTGCAAGCGGCCGCCCAACCCTGGGTCCCATTCTCTACCCCCCGTACCTTCAGGAGAGGCTCAGCACTGGGGGGGGTGGGAGCCTGCTGCCATGGAATGGTTGCTGGGGGGTGGGGTACAGCCACAGTTCTGCAGGGTATACAGAATTTGGGGCTCCTTTGGAGGCCGGGGCTGATCATGGCTGCCTCATCCCCTCTCCCCCACGCCCTCTCACTAGGCAACGTCCTGAAGGAGCTAAGTGACCCCGCCGGGGCTGTCATCTACACCAGCCGCTTCCAGGTGGGCGTCGTGCCCTGAGGTCTGGCCGTCTCCCCTCCCCACCGGCCCCAGCCTTCTTCCCCCCACCCCCCACGCCCAGACTCCTAGCAAAGACAAGAGACAGGGCAGTGCCCACTGACCCTTTCCTTTCCTCCTCCCTCCTGGATGCAGCTTGGGGATCCGACCCTGAACGCCCTGGAAATCTGGGGGGCTGAGTACCAGGAGTCGAATGCTCTTCTGCTGAGGCCTCTTGACCGGGACTTCCTCAGTCGTGTCAGCGCCCGGGAACGCTGTCCGGCTTGCTTTGTGGGCACCATCACTGGGGACAGGAGAGTGAGTGGGCCCAGGGAGTTGGTGGTGGCCGCAGTGCGTGGGCTTAGAGCTGCCTGTGTCCGGGCTGGAGGGAGGGAGAGCCGTCTGGGGGAGAAAAGGAGAGGAAGATGGGAGTCAGTGGCACGCAGACTGGGGGACAGCGTGTAGGAGACGGCCAGGGGCAGGCACTCAATAGGGAAGCCAGACAGAGGGTGGAGAGAGCGCTTCTGCCTGGCTTTCTGGAAGCATTCCCTGCTCGGGTTCACAGTCTCCTCTGCTCTGTGCTCTGTGGCCATAGATAGTGCTGGTGGACGATCGCGAGTGCCCCGTTGGAAGAAATGGCCATGAGGATGGCTCCCCCTTGTCCCCCCCAACCCCTGTGGACCTGGAGCTGGATTGGGTGCTGGGCAAGATGCCTCGGAAGGTATGTGGGGGTGGGAGGGAGGCCGGCTTTCCTCCCTTCTCTGCCCCAGCTCTTCCAACTGCCCTTTGCCTGACACGTGCTTTGTCCCATCTGTGCCCAGCGCTCCCGCAGCTGCTCTCACACCCCTGTCACCTTCTGTGTTGTAGGAGTTCTTCCTCCAGAGGAGTTTCCCCGTGCTGAAGCCCCTGGCCTTGCCCCCAGGTCTGCGTGTGCGCCAGGCTCTGGAGCGTGTTCTGAGGCTGCCCGCTGTGGCCAGCAAGCGCTACCTCACCAACAAGGTCCAGACTCTGTCCCCTTCCTGCTGCTCCCACACCCCTGGCCTCCCCGAGGCTGTGGGGATTCAGCAGGTCCAAGGGAGAAGCGGGCCTGCGGGCCGGCTCCCCTGCTCCCACCACCTGAGGCCTGTGTGTCTGTGATGACGCCTGTCCCCCCACCACCCCGGCGTCCCTGGCCCTGCCCCCTTGCCAACCGCAGCTGGTTCTGCAGGTGGACCGCTCCGTGGGTGGCCTGGTGGCCCAGCAGCAGTGTGTGGGAGCCCTGCAGACCCCCCTGGCAGATGTGGCCGTTGTGGCCCTGAGTCACCAGGAGCTCGTTGGGGCTGCCACTGCTCTAGGAGAGCAGCCCATCAAGAGCCTGCTGGACCCCAAGGTGGCCGCCCGCCTGGCCGTGGCCGAAGCCCTCACCAACCTGGTGTTCGCGCTAGTCACCGACCTCCGGGTGAGTCCCGGAGCGGGTTGTGGTGGGGGGGGGGTGGGCATCCGCCTCCGCCCTTCACCTTCGCCTCCGGACCTCCCAGCCCTTCCGACCCCGCCCCAGACTCCCCACCTCTCTTGTCTCTGACGCACCCATGTCCGCCACTCCCCAGGACGTGAAATGCAGCGGGAACTGGATGTGGGCCGCCAAGCTCCCAGGGGAGGGCGCGGCTCTGGCGGACGCCTGTGAGGCTATGGTGGCAGTGATGGCGGCCTTGGGTGTGGCAGTGGATGGTGGCAAGGACTCTCTCAGCATGGCCGCCCGAGTGGGCTCTGAGACAGTGCGGGCTCCTGGTAGGGCCTGGGGGTCGTGGGGAAGGGGCAGACCTGTGGGCTGGGCTGGCATCTTACTTTCTTACTCCTTTTTTTTTCTTTAATTTTTAAAAAATTAACATATAATCTATTACATGTTTCAGGGGGATGGGTCTGTGATTACCTTTTTTTTTTTTTTTTTAATTAGTGTGAGTGAGAGCCAGGGGAGGGGGCAGAAGGAGAGGGAGAGGGGAAGCAGACTCCCCGCTGAGTGTGGGGCCTGCCGGTCACAGGGCTTGATCTCAGGACCCTGAGATCATGACCTGAGCCTAAGTCAAGAGTTGGACACTCCACCAACCGCACCCCCCAGGCGCCCCCACTCTTGTGCTCCTTGCTCTACAGGATCGCTGGTCATCTCAGCCTACGCTGTCTGTCCAGACATTACGGCCACTGTAACCCCAGACCTCAAGCATCCTGGAGGAGGAGGTATGGGCGCTTCCCCGTCCTCCTTGCACTGTGCATTCTGAGCTGGGTCCTCTGTTTGGGGTCAGCTTTGGGAGGTCTGGGCCCCTTGTCTTGGCTCTGGGACTGGGGGTCTGTTTGTCCACCCACATGCCGGGAACCTCAGTACTTGCGAGCACGGTGGTAGGGGGGCTTTCTGAGCCATCCCACCCCCTCACCCCTGCCCCGTTTCCGCAGGCCGTCTGCTGTATGTGCCTTTGAGCCCTGGGCAGCACCGGCTGGGGGGCACGGCTCTGGCCCAGTGCTTCTCACAGCTGGGCGAGCAGGCTCCCAACCTGGACGTCCCCGAGAACTTGGCGCATGCCTTTAATGTCACCCAGGGCCTGCTGAGAGGTGAGTGAGGCCTTGGGGCAGAGTGTGCCTGTGACTGGCATATGGCAGGTACTCAACGGTGGGGCAAGCGGGGTCCGTCACCCTGGTCTCCAGTTCTTGGAGCATGCCCACATTCGCATATGGGACCTACCCTCTAGAAGGGGGTTTGGGCCCCAAGGCTGCTAAGCGTTTTTCTCCTTCCTCCAGACCGCCTCGTCTGCTCAGGCCATGACGTCAGTGATGGGGGTCTCATCACCTGCCTGTTGGAGATGGCCTTTGCTGGGAATTGTGGGATAGAGGTGGATGTGCCTGCCCCCGGGGTCGACGGTGAGGAGCGGGTGGTTTAGACTCGGGCCTGCGCTGTGTGCCCCACCCTGTGGACCCCGCATCCAGTGAAAAAAATGGAGCGTCCCCAACCCCATTCCCAAGTCCTTGGCTATCTTCTCTGACCACTCAGCCCAGTGACTCACCCATCTGGGACCCCTCCCCAAAGACCCTGAGGCCACATCCTTGGTTCCTCTGTCTCAGCCCTCCTCTCCCCTCTGATCCCCGCCTCCAGTCCCTCAGCCCGGAGCCACTGCTGGCCACCACCCTCCCACATCCGTGGTGTCCCCCAGTCACCCTTGTGCCCCTACCTCGTTCTCCCAGTGCTACCGGTGCTGTTCGCCGAGGAGCCGGGCCTGGTGCTGGAGGTGCAGGAGGCAGACCTGGGCCAGGTGCTGGAGCGCTACGGGGCTGCTGGACTCTGCTGCCTGGAGCTGGGCCCCACGGGCGACGCCGGGCCCCACGCCCTGGTGAGGAAGGGCAGGACGGTGCATGGCGAGGAGGCCGTGGCCCCCATGCGCCAGCCCCGGGGGCAGCCTCCTGACTCCTGGCCCTGAGAGACGCGCCCCTCCCTGCAGGTGCGAGTGTCCGTGAACGGGGCTGTGGTCCTGGAGGACACTGTTGGGCAGCTGCGCGCCGTGTGGGAAGAGACGAGTTTCCAGCTGGACCGGCTGCAGGCGGATCCTCGCTGTGTGGCGGAGGAAGAGCAGGGGCTGCGGGAGCGCACAGGGCCCAGCTACTGCCTGCCCCCGACCTTCCCCGAAGCGTCCGTGCCCCACGAGCCCGGTGAGGGAGCCTGTGCCAGCCCGGCTTCCCCGACCCTCAGCCCGGGGCGCGGAACGCAAGGCCTAGACGCCTGGGCCTGCCCAGGAAAAGGCATGTGGGGGGACTTTGTGGTAGGGAAGGAGGCCTCTGGCCCAGAGACACTCCTTCTCCCCGCCAGGTGGTCCCGTGCCCCGAGTCGCCATCCTGCGAGAGGAGGGCAGTAACGGAGACCGCGAGATGGCAGATGCCTTCCACTTGGCTGGGTTTGAGGTGAGCGGGGTGGCTGGCAGAGCCGGGGCCAGGGCGGGGCCTCGGGCTATGTCTGTCCATGCTGCCCCTGCCCGTCCTGCCAGGTGTGGGACATGACCATGCAGGACCTGTGCTCTGGGGCAATCGGCTTGGACACGTTTCGTGGTGTGGCTTTTGTGGGCGGCTTCAGCTACGCGGACGTCCTGGGCTCTGCCAAAGGTAGGTGTCGTGCGTCTGCCTGCTCCCTCCCCCGCACACTCCTGCAGGGGTGCCGTGGCTCCCTTCTTCCTGACCGGGAGCTGGTCTCTCACCTCCGCAGCGGCAGGGTTGGGGAGTACATCCGTTCCGGGCCAGACGCCAGCAGCAGGCCCAGGGATGACTGATGTGAGGCGGGGTGGCATGGGGTGGCACGGGCTCCATCTAAAGGCGTCTACGCCTCGTGTAGATTGTGCTCTCCGAGGGCGGGCCCAGCATGGCCAGATCTTTCTGGTTTCCAGGAGAAACCAAGAATCCAGATTATTTTTGGGTGGTTACTTTTTTTTTTTTTTTTTTTTAGATTTTTATTTATTACTTATTTGACAGAGATCACAAGCAGGCAGAGAGGTAGTCAGAGAGAGAGGGAAGCGGGCTCCCCGCTGAGCAGAGAGCCCGATTCAAGGCTCGATGCCAGGACCCTGAGATCATGACCTGAGCTGAAGGCAGAGGCTTTAACCCACTGAGCCACCCAGGCACCCCGGGTGGTTACTTTTTAATTTTTTTTTAAGATTTTATTTATTTGAGAGAGAGTGAGCGAGCAAGGGGAGCACAAGCAGGGGCAGAGGGAGAAGCAGGCTCCCCACCAATGCAGGGCTCGATCCCAGGACCCCGGGATCATGACCTGAGCCAAAGGCAGATCCCTAACCAACTGAGCCACCCAGGCGCCCCCAGAATCCAGATTTTTATATGAAATCTTATTTTTAAATGTTAGGGAGTTAAATAAAGAACGTTGAAAGTACTCTGCTGGCCAGGCCGAAAAACTTAAGGGCCATCTCTGGGCCACGAATGGCAACATCTAAGCAGATAAACCTGTTCTCCTTGCATTTGCCCTGTAGAGGGTATGTGCGTGTGTGCACCTGTGTGTGTATGCGTGTGTGTATTGGTGTACGTGTGTACTTGTGTTTGTGTGCGTGCATGTGTGTTGGGGGCTGGGAGGGTCATGGCAGGGACGGAAGAGCAGCCGCCCCCCTCCGTGCCAGGCCCCACCGCGACGTCCCTGTTCCCTCCTAGGGTGGGCGGCTGCTGTGACCTTCCACCCGCTGGCCGGGGCCGAGCTGAGGCGCTTCCGGAAGCGGCCCGACACCTTCAGCCTGGGCGTGTGTAACGGCTGTCAGCTGCTGGCGCTGCTGGGCTGGGTTGGAGGCAGCCCCAGCGACGAGGCCCAGCAGGCCGAGGAGCCAGGCCCCGACTCCTGGCCCACCCCTCCTGGCCTCGTGCTGCGCCACAACCTGTCTGGCCGCTTCGAGTCTCGCTGGGCCAGCGTGCGTGTGGGGCCCGGGCCAGCCCTGATGCTGCGAGGGATGGAGGGCGCCGTGCTGCCTGTGTGGAGCGCTCACGGGGAAGGTCAGGCTCTGGAAGGCAGGGGGGGGGACGGGGCGGGGGGGCGGGGTGAGTGAAGGGCATGAGGGAGCTTTGCCCTCCCTTCCGTCTTGCTTCCCCTCCCTGCAGGTTACATGGCATTTTCTTCCCCGGAGCTCCAAGCCCAGATCGAAGCCATGGGCCTGGCGCCACTGCACTGGGCAGACGATGCTGGGCAGCCCACGGAACAGTACCCCATGAACCCCAACGGGTCCCCTGGGGGTGTGGCTGGCGTCTGCTCCCTCGATGGCCGCCACCTGGCTCTCATGCCACACCCTGAGCGCGCTGTGAGGCCGTGGCAGTGGGCGTGGCGACCTCCCCCGTTTGACACCCTGACCACCTCCCCCTGGCTCCAGCTCTTCATCAACGCCCGAAACTGGACCCGGGAAGGGGGCTGCTGAGCGGGGCGGGGGGGCTCCCCTGGGCTTGACGGTTTGTGCCTGGGGGTCTCCTGTCCCCAGCCTCAAATTCAGAAGCACCCCACCTTCCCTCCAAATACGTCTCGGACAGACAAGGGCCAAAATGCCCCCCAAAAACCTTTGCTGGTTTCATTAATCTGCCTGCTTTTGCCTTACGCTGTTGGATCTATTTGCGGTTCTGCTCCAACGGGGTTGTCTGGGGGCCTGGGAAGCAGTGTGTGCTAAGGACAGAGCCGCCCTGGGAAGTGAGAATAGTCCGTTGCTCACCCCCCACCACACACACGCACACGCTCTACCCAGTGATTGCCGCGTTGTGCCCCCATCGCTCTGGGCTCAGGGGTGTTTCATGTACCCCTTCCTCGTACCGGGGATTGAGGGGCTGGGGGTGTATGACAGCACGCAAGTCAGGACCCACGTGTCCCCATCAGAGAAAGAGCAGAAGCTTTCTGGATTCCGCTTTTTTAAATATAGTACAAGTAGTTTGCTGACGTTTCTCTGAGCGGGTCTCCCGCTACGTCCTCAGGCTACCCCGGTGCGGCCTCGGAACTCAGTATTTCTTCTCGATGCAGCAGTTTCCTGAAAGAAATGGTCAGCGCCTGCTTCCCTAGAATTAAGCCTTTTGCCAGCCAGCCTGCCTTCCTCCCTCTGTCCCTCCATCTATCCCACTCTTTCCTTCACCTGTCCATCCTTTCCATTCATTCCTTCTCTCGTCTGTCCATCCGTCAATTTCCTCCTTCCCTCCCTCCCTCCACTTCTTCCACTCATTCATTCCTTCATTCATTCCATTAATGTTGGATGATTAGTTACAGTGCCAGGCACTGCCACCGGCCCCAGGGGTTTTACGACCTGACAGAGTTTTAAATAATAACTGTGGGGGTGTCCAGCAGGTTCAGTCCAAAGACCACGTGACTTGATTTCAGGATTGTGAGTTTGAGCCCCCATGAGATTACTTAAGTGAATAAACTTGAAAACAACAACATAGCTCTGTGTGGCAGCTGCCGTGAACCAGGCGTGCACTTCGCATTTTGTATGTGTCTAAAGTATTTTTCGCAAGAATTCAAGAAGGTACTTGATAGGTGTCCCCCCCCCTTTTTTTTTACAAAGGAGCCATTAAGGTGAAAGGTTACATAAATTGCCTAGGGCCACACAGTGTGTCAGGGCAGAGCCCCAGGCCCGCTCTCTCCCTCCTGCTGCTGCTGCCCGCCATCCTGCAGACCCAGATGCTGGGGCTCTACTGTCCCGTCTCGCTGAGAGCTGCCCATGACAGCTGCCCATGACAGCCTGTGTGTGGAACTTGTACACAGAGTACGTTTGTCCCCTAAATAGTTCAACATCTTCATTAAAGATATATCCCCAAGAATGAAAACTCGAGTCAGATCCTGGAGGGCGTGGGGCCTGGGTGTAGATGGCCAGGGGGACTGAGCACAGGTTCCTGGTGGGACAGCCACAAGAGGAGACGGATTGTATCATGGGAATGATAACAATGTTTAATAATCTCTTTGAAGAAAACCTTTTCAGGCCTCTTAAGGCTTCACAAACCTACCCTGGGCAGCCGGTGGGGTGGGGCAGATGAGGGGGGGCGCTTAGGGGTGAATTTTGGCATTTGAATATTACTCCCTGATGCTGGGAAACCATGTATATAATTAAAAAGAAGGGGCGTCTGGGTGGCTCAGTGGGTTAAGCCGCTGCCGTCGGCTCAGGTCATGATCTCAGAGTCCTGGGATCGAGCCCCGCATCGGGCGCTCTGCTCAGCAGGGAGCCTGCTTCCTCCTCTCTCTCTGCCTGCTTGTGATCTCTCTGTCAAATAAATAAATAAAATCTTTAAAAATAATAATAATAATTAAAAAGAAAATGGGGGTGCCTGGGTAGCTGAGTCCGTTGAGTTTTTGGCTCTTGATTTGGGCTCGGGTCATAATCTCAGGGTCGTGGGATTGAACCCCATGTCGGGCTCTGTGCTAGGTGGGGAGTCTGCTTAGAATTCTCTCTCTTCCACTGCTCATGCTCGCTCGCTCTCAAAATCTTTAAAAAAAAAAAATGGGTGGAAAAGTAGTTCCCACACTGAAAGATGCCTTTAAAAAAATTCTTGGGGTGGCTCGGTTAAGCATCTGCTGGGGTCAGGATTCTGCAGTCCTGGGATCGAGCCCAGCATTGGGCTCCCTGCTCAGCGGGGAGTCTGCTCCTTCCACTCCCTCCCTGCTTGTGCTCGCTCTGGCTCACTCTCAGATAAAAATGCTCTCTCTATCCCTTTGCCCCTTGCCCCCACCTCTCTCTCCCAGTCTTAAAACAATAGGCCCCAAGCAACATCACTTAGGCCAAGTCCCCAAAAGGGGGCTTAATACCTAATCCCATTGCATTGTCGCCCTCCCCCCTAAAATGTAGGCTTTTTTTTTTTTTTAAGCTTGATTTATCTTAGCATGAACCGGGTGGACAGAGGGAGAGCGAATCACAAGCAGAGTCCGTGCTCAGCTCGGGCCCCACTGCGGGGCTCCGTCCCATGACCCCGACCAAGATTATGACCTGAGCCGAAACCAAGAATTGAATGCTTAACTACACCACCCATGTGCCCCCCCCCCAAATGTAGTCTTAACCGGTCAGTTGAGTTTTCCGATGGGCACCAATGAGTCTGCCACACGAGCCTCTCCATCTTCCAAGGGAAGCTGTATTGTGCATTGTGGGGCCCCCTGTTCTCCCCGCTAAAGGAAAGTGACCTTGCCAGGAACAATCATTTTACTAATCACTCTCGCCCCATCCTCCTGCCACTTGCCAATTGCTCAGAGCCCCCCTACCCTACCTCATCTGCTAGAGGGTTTGCTGCCCAATTCATGAATCATCCAGAAAGGCCAATTAGATCTTCACATGTACTCTGTTGAAATTTTTAACCATGATCTATTAAACTCATAGATAATCCCAAATGCAGAACATCAGGACTGATATCAAGGCTTAGATGTCAAGTTTACTTAGTGCTCGAGGCAAAAAGGAGGATGTGGGAGGTGACTGTCCGGCTGTCTGTGATCAGTTCATGTGTGCATCTGGAGATGGAGAGTTTTCTGCTTCAGGTCACCCTGACCAAGCAAGACCCACCCTCAACCATGACCGGGACTGAGGCCATGCAGCTTCCCAGCCCTGTGTTGCCAGCCCCAGACCCAGCTCCTGCCTCTGCCCACTCCTTGCAAAGACCCCCTAGCAAACCCCTCACAGGCTGCCCATCCTCATTTTCTTTTTTATTTTTATTTTTTAAAATATTTATTTATTTGACAGACAGAGATCACAAGTAGGCAGAGAGCCAGGCAGAGACAGAGGGGGAAGCAGGCTCCCCACTGAGCAGAGATCCCAATTCGGGGCTCAATCCCAAGACCCTGAGATCATGACCTGAGCTGAAGGCAGAGGCTTAACCCTCCGAGTCACCCAGGCGCCCCCGGTCCTCATTTTCTTCACAGGAAACCAGTGACTCCCAAGAAGCCACTCCACCCCCCTTTCAAGTGGTGGCTTTCAGTCTCAAACTTCACACACCTCCCACGGATTTGGGGTTTGGGTCCTCCCTGTACCACTTCCAGATTATCCTCCACCCCCTTTGAAGAAAATCTTGCCCCATTTTAAGCTCACACCATCCTACTAAATCACTTTTACCCCCTACTTGGTATTCTGCTGGCTTCCCAATCATTGCCTATGGGAGAGACAGCCAATTGTTCCCCCATATCTGATTCTCCCTCTACAAATATAACCTTCAAGTATTTTAGCAGGGGTTGTGTGTGTTCAAAATAAAGATGACGTCTCCTAGCTGCTCTTAACAGGTGGGGCTATATTCTGACCAACAGGAGAGAAAACCATGTTTACAACTTCCAAGTGTTCTTAAAGGAAGGGTGGATGCTTCCCTTCAGCTCTTCTTGCTTCCTGCCCTCTGGACTGAAGACGTGATTGCTGGAACTCCAGCACCCATATTGGACCAGGAGGTAGATTTTTGAATTGGCATCACGTGGTGCAGAGTAACAAGATAGGAGGAGACTGGGTGTCTTGACATTGAAGAGGGTGTGGGAGACAAACTTCCATCATGTTTAGCCTTGCTTTGGTGTTTTCTATCACTTGGAGCCAAACCGTATCCTATGCCACCCATCCTAACTCCCTCTCATTCTTCACAGGCATTGGTTCCTGGTTCCTAGTCTTGCTGTCCACCTCAGTCCCTCCCATTGTCCTAGATGCACATCAATGACCACTGAACACTCTAGACCTTTCTCCAATGACTTTCTTCATTCCACCTTGGCCAATCACTTCCCTTGGGTTTCACCGTCTCCCACATCTGCTGTACCTCCAAGCTCACTGACCCAGCACCCTACCTGTGACCATAACTTCCCTTCCGTTTAGCTTCTTTCTTCATCTTCAGTACCCTGAGATCTCAAAGTCATCAGGACCTCCTGCTCAGTAACACCATCCCCCCAATCCACTTCTTTCTTCTTCCCCATTCATCTGACTGCCAGGTATAACTTATCCAATGCCCTTTAAGTTGACCAAGTATCTTTCCACATTTCCATGTGACAAAATCCAACCCATCAGCTTTCTCTGAGAAAGCCAGACAACAGGGCCGACGGTCTCCTAAATTCATCCTGACCACCCATGGGGGAAACAAAATGGGAATTAGAGATGAGAGGCAGTAAGCGGACACTCTAGTTGAGCAAGAATAATAATTTGCCATGGACGGAGAAGGTATAGCAACAGCTCTCCACTTGAGCTCTAAAAAAAAGCCACTTATGGGCGCCTGGGTGGCTCAGTTGTTAAGCTTCTGCCTTCAGCTCAGGTCATAATCCCAGGGTCCTGGGATCGAGCCCCGCATCAGGCTCCCTGCTCAGTGGGAAGTCTGCTTCTCCCTCTCCCACCTCCCTGATTTGTGTTCCCTCTCTTGCTGTGTGTCTCTGTGTCAAATAATTCAATAAAATCTTTGGAAAAAAAAATAAATAGAATTGTAAAAAGCCACCTGGAGGTGCCTGCCTGGCTCAGTCAGTGGAGCATGCAACCCTTGATCTCAGGGTTGTGTGTTTGAGCCCCACATTGGGTGCAGGGATTACTTAAAAAAAAATTGTTTTAAGATTTTATTTGTCAGATAGAGAAGAGAGACTAGAAAGCAGGGGGAGCTGCAGACGGAAGGAGGAGCAGAGTCCCCGCTGAGCTGGGAGCCTGATGCAGGTCTCGATTCCAGGACCCTGGGGTCATGACTCGAGCCAAAGGCAGACGCTCAACTGACCGAGCCACCCAGACGTCCCGCAATTACTTTTAAAATGTTAGAAACAAAAAGAAAACAAAAAAAAACAAGCTCTTCTAGGGGCACCTGGGTGGTTCAGTCAGTTGAGCATCCGAATCTTGATTTCTGCTCAGGTCCTGATCTCAGGGTCGTGGGATGGAGCCTTGTGTCGGGCTCACGCTGAGCGTGTGTGGAACCTGCTTGAGATTCTTTCTCCTTCTCCCTCTGCCCTCCCCCTGGCCCCCCTACCCCGGCCCTCGCTCACACTTGCTTTCTCAAAAGACAAAACAAAACTTTCATGGAAACATCTAAAGCTAACCATCGAGTCCTGTCCTTTTTTGGGGTTTCATCAGTCAACAGTTTGATACTGGGAACTCCGCACACCCTTTTCCGCCCCAGTCACTGCTGCGAGGGGTTCCCCGCATCGCAGCTGTACACTGAGCTACATGTCCCTCTGGCGACGGTCCCCTCAGTCCATGAGAGCGGGAACCGCATCTCCACCTTCCCCTGTGTCCTCCCACCTAGTGTGGCACCTGTCACCCACTAGGAACACAGGAATAAATCCGAATGTTAACATTAGTAAGGATCGATACATTCGGGGTTTTTTGCTTTTATTCTTTAATAGAAGAGTGAACTCAGTCTGGTTTCCGGTGGCTCGGCTTGGCAGCTCCTCTCAAGCATGTCTTCCTTTTACTTCCTTTCTCTAGGGGTTCAAAGTTACAAGCTCTTGTCATCGCATCAAATGAGGGACACTGTGTGTGTGTGTGTGTGTGTGTGTGTGCACACTCAGGTTGGGGTGGAGGGATGCCAGGCCACTAAGTCTTACCTTTTTCTTTTTTTTAAAGATTTTATTTATTTATTTGACAGACAGAGATCACAAGTAGGCAGAGAGGCAGGCAGAGAGAGAGGTGGAGGCAGGCTCCCTGCGGAGCAGAGAGCCCGATGTGGGGCTCGATCCCAGGACCCTGGGATCATGACCTGAGCTGAAGGCAGAGGCTTAACCCACTGAGCCACCCAGGCGCCCCAGTCTTACCTTTTTCTTAATTTAGCACCTGCCTGGCAGCCGGCAGTCCCCCCCACCCCGGGGGGGCAGGCAAGCCTATTTCCCTACCTCCTGCTCTAGTCAAGACCCTGGGTGGCTCAGTGGGTTAAGCCTCTGCCTTCGGCTCGGGTCATGATCCCAGGGTCCTGGGATCGGCCCGCAGCGGGCTCTCTGCTCAGCGGGGAGCCTGCTTTCCCCTCTCTCTCTGCCTGCTGCTCTGCCTACTTGTGATCTCTCTCTGTGTGTCAAATAAATAAATAAAGTCTTAAAAAAAAAAAAGACCCTGGATGAAAATCAAAGAAATTTCAGCCTGTCCTTGGACACCTGAGGGCAGCACCCAGCCAGATGGTGGAAGCCCCCACCTCCGCTCCACTCCCCTACCCGCCTCCCCAGCCCCGGCCGCCCTGTGCTGGGTTGGAGTACTGTCTTGGGCTTCAAGGAAGATCTTCCTGTGTGAGCAGCACCCTAGGAGCACAGCCTGCGACCGTGAGTCATTTCCTCCAGGGAAGGGGTGGGTTGGTGCAGCTTTGGGTGCGACAGAATGGGATAAAGGATGTGAAACAGCCCTCCTTACCTCATTCAGGTAAGGAAAAGCTCAAGGGCCTCCTGCTGGGAGGGAGGAGACTGTCAAATCGAGCATCTCCATGGAGGGTCATTCAGGGGAGTCTAGGGTGCCGTGGGAGCTCCCCGCAGGGACTGGGGTCCCGGGACTAACTGAGGACTGAGGGAGAAGTCGCAGCTTGTTACAGGGAAGAGGGGAGGACAGCTGAGGAAAGCAGAATGGTCCTGGCAAAGCCTCCCCGGCCAGCAACATGGTGACTTAAGGACCTGACTGAACAAAGGTGAGAGTCTGGAACGTTCCCTGCATGGGGGGAGAGAGGACAGGCACAGTGAAAGACCTGGCAAAGCATGTTAGGGAATCTGGACTCCATCCCGAGAGCAATGGGGAATCTCTCTGGGAGGAGTTTATAGAGGGACAGAGACACGACCACTCGGGCCGCAGAGGAGGATGTGGGGAGTCGGGTAAGAAAGCACAGCCCTCTCCAGGCAGGAAATCCTGGCTGGACTGGCACGGTGGAAACATCCATGGGGAGGGATGGAAGGATTCCAGAGACGCTAGTGGGCAGAGTTGCCACGAACTGGATGTAGTGGGACGAGAAGAGAGCAGAGCCAGTGGTGAAGCTTGGATCACTGGGGAGGGATGACCTCACCAGTTGTGATTGGAACACAGGGGATGGCACACATTTGGGAGGTGACATGTCAGCTTCAGACATGTCGAGTCTAGTCTGAGGGGTTAGTGGATGCAGGAATGGAGGTATCCAGCAGGCAGACAGGAGAGATCTGGGATGGAGATGACTGGGGAATCCCTGGGTGTATGTACTGAAAAGGCCATCTAGGAAGGTCCTGCTAATCCGTGTTTAATGGACTGGCAGAAAAAACAGGAGGCTGAGGGGCTGGTTTCCCATGGCCCGAGTCACTAGAGTATCCCGGGTCACCCCTGGGAAGGAATCCAGGGCAACAGAAGGAGCTAGGGAGCCAGCCCAAGTCCTTCACCGCTGAGTCCTGGCTTTGCTGACCTCCTTTTCACCCCGAGGCAAACTCTTCTGGCCCCCAGATCTTTTTCCCACAGAGTGCACGCAGCCCTCCCCACTCCCAAAACTTCCCCTGTGGCTGGTTACAAGGAAATGACCTTAGCCAAATAAACAGATGAAAAGAACGAAGTTTTATGTGGCACTTTGGGGGCTGGGACCCCGTGGACTCCTAAGGGCACCTCCTATGAGAATGTAGTGTACCCCCCCTCCCTGTGAGGGTCCCCCAGATTCCGAAGAGCTGTGACTAGGGGACCCCTCCCCACTCCTGCCTCCCTCAGATGCAGGCCAGGCCACCAGGGGGGTGTCTGCCACGGTGCATCCCCTCTCCCAGTTCCCCACGTCCAGACGGCCTCCTTCTCCTGCTTCTGGAATACACGATGTGAGGTTCAGGAGGGCAAGGGTCTGTGGAGAGGTCAAAAGTGAGGGTTTCGCCAGGACCAAGCTGGGAGAACACGGAACTCATTCTGAGGCTGCGCGCCCTTTGCCAACTCTAGGCAGAGAGAAGGTCCTCGGGAAGGAACGTCACCGAGCACGGTCACAGAGCGCTATTGTCTCTGGGTCACTGACTTGGGCAATCCCAGGCCCAGAAGGAGGGAGGGCAGGAACGGAGACGCTGGACTCCACCACTGGGATGTGGCAGGAGGGAAGAACCCAGTCTGGTGACTTAGGGCCAAGGACAGAGGCTCTCTCCCCTCTCTGCCCCACGCACAACCAACCCCTTCCCCACCCTTTTTGGTCATTGGTTTTGCCATTGTTCTTGACCCGGCTTCCACTGGGGACACCACGCTTACACTTTCCGGATCACCCAGATTATGGTTTTTCTTCTTTATTGCTTTTCTGGCTCCATCTCTTCCTCTCCTGTCTCTTCCAGCTTTGCCCAGACCCTCGTCCCCTTGAATGTGGGATATCACAGACTTCTTCTGTTGCCCCCTAACTGGTCTAACATTGACTGGAGGAACACTGGACACCATGAGTTACCGGCTGTTTTCCACAAGACCACCCTCACAGCAGATGCCAGCTGTAAATCTCACGGGTCTGCAAGTCACCCATATTTCTGGCCAAGTGGCTCTAAATTCCAGGGTTCCTGCCATGCCCAGATGTTCACTAAGTCACCAGGACAACTCGCAGAACTCAGGAAAGTGCCAGACTTGGGATTGCTGTTTCACTGTAAGGACAGGCAAAGGTAAGTTCTGGAAGGTCCTAGAAGCAGAACTTCCAAGCCCAGTCCCCCAGGAGACAGGGTGTGTCACCTCCGGGCACATGGGTGTGTTTACCATCCAAGAAGCTCCCCTAAGCCTCAATGCTCAGCATTTTTATTGGGGCTTGGGGTTTTACTGGATTGATATCTAGTGGCTCGAAGCACCAACGCTCTCAGTCACACAGTTTGTCTCTACGGTGTAGCTGACCCCCATCCGGATTCTTCCCTTTGCATCAACAATCAGTCATCTCATTACTGTAAACTATCAGGGCCCACCAAGAATAACAAAGAACTCCTGTCACTTGGAAAATCCCAAGGATTCAGAGTTTCCCTCCTAGGAACCAGGAACGAGGGCCACTCAAATTCTTCCTGGTGCAACATCTCTTGACTGGTCTTGACGGGTAAGTAACCTCTTGTCTTTTAAGCAATATCCACTCAAGAAATATTTATAGACAGCCCCCCCTTCCCTCCTGCACAACTCAGGGAGAAGCTAAACGTGTGAATGATGGGTACGGTCCCTGACCTCCTAGCGCTCAGAATCCACTGGAGATTAGGGCATTACAACACAGTGGGGAGCCTGTGGTCCGGACAGGAAGGCCGAGCCACGGGCACCCTCAGAAGGAGCAGTGAACCGTGGCAATGAGTTAGCCAGGGAAGAGGGGGAGAAAGAAAGTTCTAGGTGGATGGCACAGGTGTCAAAGCTGAGAGGCACAAAGGAAGCTGACACAGTCAAGGGGCTGAAGGAAGTTCAGAGTACTTTGCATCTAGAGCACGAGGGGAGAATGGGGAGATACAAGGCTGGAAAATTCTGTGGGAGGTGCTGGGTGACAGCTATAGGCTCAACCCCAGTACAAGGACACGCTGTGTTTTCCTCAAACACCGCATTCATGATGCCAGGCCTTTGTTTAGAAACCTACTGTGGTTACCCCCAAGCTTCTCCTGCGGCTTGGTGCTGGGCCAGGGCTCATAATTCATAGCTGGGTTTCTTAAGCTCCAATCGATCAGTTTGGATGGGAAATGGTTGCACTTGTTTCCAGTGAGCTCTTGTTTGAAATTTTGCGTCTCCTGTAAGCGCGACTGTAGATCCGAGAGCCCAGCAGTACGAGCAGTAACAGAGCGTCTGTGTTACACGTTATACTCACCAGACCTGCTGCTAGACCTCACTAACAGGATAACAAAGAAGCAATTTTTATTCAAAGAAAAATCTGGAGTTTTAATTTTGATTATTGTATTTAAATATTTTCATTTCCTGGGGCGCCTGGTGGGGCTCAGTCGATTAAATGTCTGCCTCCAGCTCTGGTCATGATACCAGGGTCCAGGGATGGAGTCCTGCATCAGGCTCCGTGCTCAGCAGGGAGTCCGCTTTCCTCCCTCTCTCTGCTGTTCCCCTTGCTTGTGCTCTCTCGCTCTCGCTCAAATAAACAAAATCTTTAAAAAAGTATTTTCATTTCCTTTGTATCCCTACATATTTTATGAATTGGAATAAACATCATCCCCAGTCGGGGGCTGTGGGTCTCGCCAAGCTGCCAAGGGGATGCTTGGGAGAAAAAAAGGTTCAGAACCTCTGCTTAATAGAAACATGTGTCTCCCCAAATGGATGCTTGAGTTTGGGTGTACTGAGCCATCTCCCTGGTGCAAGTGCATCCCTTCCACCTCCTGGTGCCCTCAGGGTGCTCTGGGACACCTGTCCCCGGAGGAACCAGAGATGTCAACTGCAGGCACGGCATCAGATAAGGGAGTGTTCTTCAGATAAGGGGACAGAATCCATCAGTTGTAGGTCTAGTTCAACCAGTGAGCTGAGACGGGGACAAATCCTCACCCCCCTCCCCCGAGAAAAATGGCTTGGGCCACCTCAGTTTACTGAGATTTGTCCCATCAACCTAGCCACAGACAGCTGGACTGGGGGCGCCTGGGAAGACGCCAGGCAGGACAGCTGTCCAAACAGGTCATTGGATTCTGTCTCTTGGGAGTTGGAATTTGAAGATACAAGAGAGTCAGCAGTTGGGAGGGCCCAGGGAAGTGACAGACACCAAGACATAAGTGAGGATGAGAGGGAGGGAAGTGAAGTCCAAGTGGGAATTTGCCGGGTTAGGGCAGCTTTCCTCCCCACTCTCCCAGAGGAGGTCTGGCCCTGTGCCTGTGTCACTTTGTGGAGATCAGTTTCTTACCACTTGGAAGAGCTCAAGAACTATGGTGCGCCAGGAGTCCCCGGATGCACAAGGTTCATCCAAGAGCATGGCTCCTGGCATGCCAGAGACCCCCAAATCAGGAAGTGGGGTGTTTTCCTCCTCAGTCTCCCTAATCCTGTGCAACCTCCTTCTGGCTCAGGAGGCTCCCATCCCTCGTGCCCAGTGCCAGGGCCCTGTTAACTTCTTCCTCCTTGAAGGTCCCTTCCCAAGAGTTCCCTATCTGCTAGACTCCTCACAAAGCAGCTAGAGCCGGTACTGCCCTGGGGGATTGGGATGGGGGTTGGGAGTGCACGGCAGGCAGGCAGGCAGGCAGGAACGGGGAAGGGGGGCAGAGGAGGTCTGCCACTCCGCATCCCATCCCAGATCCCAGAGAGGCAGTGTACAGCAGACTTCTCTGTTCTGGCTCCCTTGGTTTCCCTTGTCTGGGCTCCTTCTCTCCCCCTATTGTCTGCAACTCTCCCTCTCTAGAATTCTTCGTGGATCAAACCTAGTCCACTCTCCTTGCCCAGAAACAGACGAGCTACATCCCAACAACGTTTTAGAGATGAGGACATAAGGACCAGAGAAGTCTGAGTCTGGCAGTAAGAAGGGAACGGCCCAAGCTCTTTAGGATGCTCTGTAAAAACCCTGCACAAAACCATCTCTCCAGCAGCACCGCTCACGGATCCCACCGGACCCCCACTGCGCCCTTGCCCAGCTGATACACTTGCATTTCCCAAAACACCACCTTTCCGGATGTTCTCCTGCCTAACAGACTCCTAGGATGTCCTGGTGAGTTTTGGGCCAAACTTTACAACTCAAAGTGTACTCATCCGTTCCCGGTGAGGCAGGGATCCTGACCTAATTGCCCTTGTACCCACAGCTTTGGTATGGGGCTGAAAATTAGGTGTCCCCTGGCCCCAGTGTCCTGAAATTATTAGGATCTGTAAGTAGAGTCAGCACTTGGAACCCCATGGGTGGGATTTATTCAATCGTTCAACAATACATAATGGGTCTGTTATGTCCCAAATATGGCCGGGTACCGGGGATCAAACATGAATGGAGAAATGAGCTGGGAGGATGTAACCGAGCCGAAACTTGAAGAAATTCTAAAAATCTATGAAAGAGCAACAACAGAGGGTTTAATCCGTGTTTTCCTCCAGGTGCGTGTGGGGGCGGCCCCCCCTCGCCACCCCCAGCCCCCGCTTCGTTCTCAAGGCAAGATTTGAGGCGGATTAAAAACCTAATCCCTGGGTTGGGACTGACCTGAAGGAAGGCGAGAGGCCTGAATCCTAACCCGGCCCCACACCTGGCCCCAGCGTTCCCGAACTCCCCGCATCCGGGAATTAGCGGTCTGGTTTGCAGCTGGCTGCCATCAAGACGCCCCATGGGGGAGCTGCGAGACCCTCAAAAGATTCTCCCCGGACTCGGGAGACCGCACCTGGACCCCACCTCGCGCGAGCAAGGGCCCCCAAGGAGGGTCTCAGGTGTCAGTCTCAGAAGATACGACCCCTTTAAAGAAAAAAGCCTGGGGGGCGCGACCCAGCGTGCACGACGGCGTCACAAACCCCACGCGCGAGGTCCGACCTCCCAGCCGACCCCCAGGTCCCTCCCCGCGCCCCCGGGAGAGCCAGGCTTCCGGGCACCGCCCCCCTGGTCCCCGCCCCCACGACGCAGGCGCCGATTGGCCAGCGCGGCCGTAGGGCGGGGCCCATTCTTAAAGGGGCGGGAGCTAAGGGGGACCGGAGGCGGCGGCGGTGATGCCGCGTGGCCGCGCGTGGACTTCTTCTACATCTCTCTAATGCCCGCCCCTGGTCCCAAGCCCATGGAGCCCGCGCGAGACTACCCGCTGTTCGGGGGCGCCTTCTCCGCCGCTCTCCCTCCCGGGGCCCTAGACGTGAGGTGAGAAGGCGTGGGCGCCGCGGGCCTGCCGGGTGGGATGCCGGCAGAGGCGGGCGGGGCTCAGCCGGGGTCCGCCTCGCCTCCCTCCAGCGACCTCCGACCGGTCCCGGACAACCAGGAAGTTTTCTGCCACCGCGTGACGGACCAGAGCCTGATCGTGGAACTTCTGGAGCTGCAGGCCCACGTGCAGGGAGAGGAGGCTGCGCGGTGAGGGAGGCGGTGGCCCGCGCGGCGGGCCAATGGGAGGGCCGGAGCCGAGGAGGTGGGCGGGGCCTGCGGCTGCACGGTTAATCAGGGCAATGAGAACCCCAAGGGCATCACCTTATCACCGGAAGTGAGCGGAGCTCTAGGGACTCAAAGATGCTGGGGGGAGAGGGGAGTTGGGGGTGTGTGAGACGGCCCTCCCTGACCCTCATCCCCGTACTCTAGGTACCATTTTGAGGACGTGGGCGGGGTGCAGGGGGCTAGGGCTGTGCAGGTGGACAGTGCGCAGCCCCTCCTTTTGGAGAACCTGGCTCTGAGGAGCTGCTGTCAAGAAGCCTGGGTCCTGTCTGGCAAGCAGCAGGTAGCTAAAGAAAACCACCAGGTGAGGGCAGGGGAGTGTGAGATTCCCAGACGGGTGAAGGGAGTGGCCCTGGGCAGGGATGGTCAGGTAAGCATCTCCACTCTGATCCCTTTAGGTAGCAAAGGATGTGACAGTGCACCAGGCTTTGCTGCGGCTGCCGCAGTACCAGACTGATCTTCTGCTCACCTTCAATGATCCCCCGTAAGGAGGACAGGAAGGATGCATGGCTCATGACTGGGTCCCCAGGAGGATATGCTGGGAGGGGCAGAGCCGGGAGACTGGCTGGTGGGGTCCTCCAAGTAAGAGGGAGAGGGCCAGAGGTTTGGGGTCACAGATACCCAGGTCCTCCGGGGCACAGGAAGTGGGAACTTCCCCACCCGCGGCCTGGATGATGTTCTCTCTCCCTCTGTTCCCCCACCCCCAAGGCCTGACCATAGGTTATCTCTTGGTCCTGAAAATCTGTCACTTCCGCCCTGGAGCCTGGGTGACTTTGAACAGCTGGTGACCAGTCTGACCCTTCACGACCCCAACATCTTTGGTCCCCAGTAAAGATGCTGAAGCACTGTGTGAAGTTGCTCTAGCACATGGGGACCTCATTCTTCAAGGGAAACAAGGGGTTGGATACATACCCCTAATTCCTTCCCTGTGCATAAACATGAGACACCTCCTGTCTGCAGAAATAAACTCACTTTATAATCAAGATAAGATCTCTGTGCCTTTGCATCTAACAAGACACCTAGGTCCCCTCAGTTCCCTTTGGTCTTGGAGTGGGGATTTAAAGAAGTTTGTGCATAGGATCAGAAGGGACCCGAGGCCGTCCAAACAAAAGGAGGGAAAACTTTGGAGTGACTGGTTCAGCCCTGAGGAAAGGGGGAGGGGTGTGACATGTCCAGGAGGAGGGGGAGGGAAGGTTTAAAGGGACACCCAAGGAAAGGAGGGAGACTGTCCCTTGTAGTGATTCAACCCTGAGAAAAATCAGACGGGGAATGGAGTTGGCTGTCCCCCTTGGAGGGATGAAGGGTCACCTGGTCAGAAGTTGCCAGGACACAGGAGTGGAGGCAGAAGTGTCCAAGGAGTGCTGATTTGGTGGTGTGTGCAAGAGTGCCTGGTGTCATTTGGTGTATGTGTTGTAGAGGGTGCGTAACTGGTCCCAGAAGAAGAGGGAAAGGATAGTGTGGGGGCCAAGGCGGAAGTAGGAGGCACCTATACCCTTGTACATGCCAAAGACGCCCTCTGTCCGAGCAGTCTGTAGAAGGGCATCCAGTATCCCCCGGTACATCAGGCCCTGAGAGCATGTTGAGAGGGGGGGAGAGCACAGGGAAGGCATTTGTCAGAGCCCGCCAGGGGCCTCCTCTCAGCAGGCTGCATTCTAGGCTGTCCCCACCAGCACCCACCATTCGCTTTCACCCACCACCTGCTGTGGCCTGCCTGGCCGGCCGGCCCTCCAAAACATTCCCTTACCTTGCCCCGGGCATCAGTGGGCTGGTTGTAGAGCCTCGTGCTGACCACATCAAAGGGTGTCATGGCCAGGACCACTGCGATGCCACTCACCATGGCAGCCACCAGAGCCACCTTCCAGCTCTGGGGCGGAAATATCTAAGGGTGAAGGGGGGAGAGGTGTGTCAGCTCATCCCTGGACCCCTCGGAAAGGACAGGCCCTGCCCTGGGGAGAGAGTAGAGAGAGGGTAACTCAGGGAGTTTCCATGCGGCTGGTTAGAAGACCGTGAAGGAGGAAGGGCAGGATGCTGGAGGACTCAGATCCACCATCTGGGAGGGAGTGACAAGAGGACCGTGGGGAGGGTGTAAAGTCGGTGACCCCCAAGGCTTCCTGCCGTTCCTTGATGTTGACCATGAGCACGGTCCCCTCTGGGGTCCCCTTCAGCGTGTCCACCCCTTGCCCAAAGTCCAAGGGAGGCCCCGCCCTCTTCCCCCCCCAGGGTAGTACCTCCCACTGAGTGATGAGGTCCTTGGTGGACGAGAAGGTGCACAGCTGGGTGGAGGAACCGATGATAACTCGGGGCAGGCCGCCCAGGGCCCCGCGCCACAACCCCACCAGCCCATGTTTCTGGCCAATCTCGCTTAGCGCCTGAAACATGCCCTGGTAGGGGGAAGACCATGGGGGCGGGCTTCAGTCCCCCCAGCATCAGGGGCCGCCACCTCACACTGCCAACGATGGGTCCTCCACGGGCACCCGGAGTCTGGACAACCGGTACCGTGTGGACTTAGAATTGGAATGGGTCTACCACCCGCCATTGTTCCCTTCCTCCCTGCTCCAGAAGAGGGGCAGGGTGGGGGGGGGGGATGGTGGGGCTGGGTTGGAGTTGTAGGGGGCAGGCAGGGAGCTGGGGAGGGGAGGCAGTGCAGGGGATGGGAAAGAACGGGCAGGGACTCCAGCAGGGTTGGAGAACCCTCACCTGATGCTTATACTGGTGACCCACAGCGATTTCTGAGGCCGCCTGTGCCTGTAGGTGTGTCTTCACCTGGGAACAAAAGACTATCACAGCCTGTGGCCCAGGGGCCAGCCTCCCACCTCAAAGACCCAAAGGCCTGACCCCATAATACTTCCGCTAGGGTGTTCAGCAAGGAATATCCTTTTAATCTGATAATTATTGTTGTTCCCATTAACACACTGGTCATGAGACTCTGTGTCCCTTGGCTCCAGTCCCAGGGGATGGATCTCCTAGCACTTCGAGACATCCCCACCCCCTCTCCATCCTCCTTCCCTTGGGGGTTGGGTGGGGGATGGAGAGGTTAGAGAATGGCAACATTTCCTAAGATTGTTCCCCTTAGGCAACTCTCGGGCTCACCCTGGCTCCTATTCCCAGACTGGATCTCCAGCCACCCGCCGTGACCAGGCTCCGCCATCCGACCCTTGGGCATGTTGCAAGGGGTATCTGTCAGCCAAGCCCCGGGGAGGCATGTGGAGGCTGACTCTGGGGGTCACTGTCCCTGAATGTCCCACACAGGGAGTGAGACCACACTGCCTGTCTTACAGAACTGCCTACCTCCCAGTTTCTTCCAGGAGGAGCACTAAACAGGACCTACTCCTAGCAACAAGTAGCTGTGTGACTTTAAGCTGGTCACTTCCCGTCTCTGGCCCTCAGGCTATTGACCCTTCGCCTATTCCAGAAGACTCAAAGGAGGAGACTGTGGGATTCTAATTTTGTGGTGCCCAGACTTTCCCTGAACCCTACACCCGATGACGTGACTCAAATTCCTCATCCACCACAACACAAGCCCGCTCCCAATCTCAGGATCAGGTCCTGAAGGCCCAGACTCCGCCCTACACCAGGGTCTGCTGGAAGGCCCCAGGCAAGACCCTTCCTCTCACCATGTAGATGGGGCTCCCCAAGTAGGCTCCCATGACCCCAGCCAGGGCCCCAGCTGCGGCGCTGCGGGGACGGCTGAGGGCGCCTTCAGCCGTGTGCAGGTAGCCCCCAGCCTCAGCCAGCCCGTAGGTGCCCAAGCGGATGCCATTCATCAGGAACTGGTATAAGAGAGCAGGGGCCAGTCCCTTCTGCAGCGCAGCCGGGCCATCCACCTTGCCAATGGTGATGAAGGCATGGAAGACGTTTCGGTAGTGCCGCTGGTAGGTGCCGGGGGCCCGCAGTTCCCCCTGCAACTGCATCCTGGTCTTTACCACTTCCAGGGGGTTGGTGAACAAGCAGGCCCCGCAGGCCGCCAGGCCACTCATCAAGAAGTCCATGGTGGGGTAGCAGTAACAGGAAGTGGCCCAGGAGTAAGAAAGTGAAAAACAAGCTTCAGAAACGGGAGGGTAGGGTGGGATGGTGGGGGGTGGGCAGAACTCAGGGGCAGGCCTCGTGTCAGCAGTCCTCACCGCTGCAGGAGATAGCCATTGAGAAGGTCAGGGTCAGAGGTCAAGAGGTCAAGGGTAGCTGGAATTTGGAGTGGGGAGCTGGCAGAGAGAGGAGGAAAAGGAGTTTAGGAGAGTCTGCTGAGGTTATGACGGGGCTCCGTGGGTCACGGGACCTGAGGTCAAGGAAAGGCAAGAAGCCAGGAGGATGGCAGGTGGATGCCGGGGATGCTCGGCTCCGGGGGGCCCTGAAGCAGGAGAGGGCAGCGCGGATTCGGGAGGTGGGAGCCGGGAGGAAGGAAAAAGGAAAGCAGCAGGTTACGGAGGAAGAGGATCCGGAGAAGATCGGCGGCGTCTGTATCAGGGAAGGAAGTCGGAACTCCGGCCCAGGAGCAGCGTCCCCAGGCAGCTGCCCCGCGAACCCGCAGCAGCTAGCTCGGCCCCGCGCAGCCTGCGGAGGCCGGACCGCCACACTCCAGCCACCGGGGGGCGGCGCCCAATCGGGAGCCGAGGCGAACCGGGGCCCGCAGCGTCAGCCAATCAGCGCCGAGCCGGCTCCTCGGCCAATGGGAGGTGCTCTCGGCGACCCGGCCCCCGGACTCCGCGGGGCCGGGGAGGTTGAGATTAACCCTCCGCTCGCCGGCGCCGGCGCCGCAGACTCCGGGCTCGGCAGCGGCGCCCCGGGAGCGGAGCTCGTATCTCTCGCCAGGAGGGGAGCTTGGGCGCGGGGCTGCAGGGCGGGCGCGGAGGCCGAGCGCGGAGGCAGCCGCTCCCTACGGGGTCGGGAAGGGAGCTGGGTTGGCGTGGCTCCTGGGGCGGGCGGAGGGCGCGCGTCCCTTCACCTCCAGCCCGGGTTCGCGGCGGGTGGGGACTGCCAAACGGCAGATCCGCTCCCCCGCGGGCTCTGGCGCCAGGTGAGCCCGGGAGCTGGGGCTCCGCCCGCAGGTGCGGAGGGGACACACCCGCTGGACCGGACGGATCTCCCGAGTCTGAGGGCGGGATTCGTAGGTCCCAGCGCCGGGGTGTGGCTGGCTGCGGGCCCCGAAGGACGGCGTGGGAGTTCAGCCGCCGCCCCGAGCTCTTGATCCTCGCGGCAATCCAGAGAAGGGCGGGCGGGGAGAGGCAGGGGGGTGGATCCCAGGGCTTAGCTTTCCACGGTCACCTAGTGTGGAAGAGCGCCTGGGTCTTTGCTCATCAGTCTGCTAACGGTTAATCACGGGAGACCTGAGAAAAGAGACTGGGGAAGCTAGCAACCTCGGGAAGGGGTTGAAGGAGAAAGAAGGTTTGGAGAAAGAAAGCAGGATGGGGGATGTCAGCTGGGGCGGGTGCGGGGGGTGGGGAGGAGGAGGAGGAGACAGACTGCCTGCCTGCGTGTGAGGCAGCCTCCAGATTTAGACTCACAGCGGCTTTGGAGCTCCGGTGTGTAACTCACTTACCAGCAGGATGACCTTAGGGAAGTTACTTAACATTTCAGGGCTTCCTTTGGCAATGGGAATGCTAATTATCTATTGCAGTTACCTGAGCGAAAAGTGTTGGACTCCTACCAAGTGTCCAGTTATCAGGATTCCAGAAAAGTCAAGAGCTGCCGAACCCTGTGCCCTCCTGGATCCTGTTCTCACTGCTGGGAATGCCCTTCCCCCTTCTTTTGGTTGATTCCCAAATCATTCCTCACCTTGAGCTTTATCTCTCCTGACCCTTGAAGCTTTCTAAGGTTTTCCATGTTGCTTTGCTCCTCAAGCAGTAAATTAGCAATTGTTTACTCTCTGGCTCCTTTCACTACCCTGGGAGTTCTTGGAGCCCCCCCCCCCCCCCCCCCCCCCGGGGGGCTGTGGCCCCCCCCCCCCCCCCCCCCCCGGGGAGTGTGTCTGAGCCATCTCTCTGTCGCCCTCCTCCTCCTGCCATCTTATTGAGCCTTAGGGAGGCAGGAGGGCTGGAGGGCAAAGTAGAGCAGACAGTGGGTTTCTCCCCCAGGGTTCTCAAGACGCGCTCCGAAAGAGTACCCTGAAAATTTCCAGTGGATGCTCCCAGATTTCTCCACCTGGTGGATGGGATGAGAATTAATCAGTATTTTAATCATTTTAATCCTAGAGTTTACACCAGTTGTTCTCAAAGTGGGGTCCCTGGAGCAGTACCAGCAGCACCGGGGTGGGGGGGGGAGGGAGAAATGCAAATTGTCTAGTCCTGCCCCAGACTTCCTTCATCAGGAGGTAAACAGGAGGTGAAAGATAGACTGAACAAACCCTCCAGGTTATTATGGTGTGTGCATAGGTTTTGGAACCATTGGAAGAGCACAAGTGGTGGGGAGAAGGGGAAGCAGACTCCTATGGTAGCCCTATGCAAGGCTCCATCCCAGGATCCTGGGATCTTGAGTAGAAATCAAGGGTCAGCCACTTAATGGATGGAGTTACCTAGGTGCCCCTGGCTTAAGCCATTTATCTTTGATATCTAGATGCCCTAGAGATAGACTACTTTTAAAACATGATTTTATTTTATTTTTTTTAAAGATTTTATTTATTTATTTGACAGAGAAGCAGTCAGAGAGAGAGGAGGAAGCAGGCTCCCCGCTGAGCAGAGAGCCTGATGTGGGGCTTGATCCCAGGACCCTGAGATCAAGACCAGAGCTGAAGGCAGAGGTGTAACCCATTGAACCACCCAGGTGCCCCCTTATTTGGAATTCTTCATGGGAAGTTTGTCGCCCTCATTTATTTGTTTATTCACCTGTGGATTTCTATCAGTATGGACTGAACGGATTTTTATTTTCTACTTTGTACTTCGGTATACTTTATTTTGTTGCCCCAAGTGTTCCAACTTTAGCCCTGGGAGCTCTTTTACTTGCTTTCTGTATTTCTTTGACACATCGCCATCAGAAAAAAAAAAATTTTAATTAAAACATTTTTGTGAAGCACTTCTCTATTTTTTGACCCAATATGATGCTCCTGGCTGTCTTGTATATTCCCTGTCCCAGTGCTAGAATCAGCCATTTCTCCAAGAAGCTCTAGTTCCTTCTATTGGAGAATGTATCAAAAACCAATGTCTGGGCCCCACCCTGGTTGTAGAGATTGCTTTAAACACATGTCTAAAAAGGAAAGAAAGGAAAAGACCAAAATCTGGGCACTGAATGTGCTTGTTGCCATTGGGGTATCCTGGGAGAGCAAGTAAATGTTAGTGTAGAGTAAGCCGTGTTATGTATTTCTGTGTGTATCAATCTGTATCTCCTTTAAGCTGAACGTGAATTCATACAACTCTCCAGCCCTAATCCATTGCTACAGGGATCATTGTAACCTCCTCTCCGGTGCTTCTCTGTAAACTCTCACTCCAACAGCGAGCAACCTGACTCCTCTCTCTCTCTCTCTTTTTTAAAAGATTTTATTTATTTGACAGAGATCACAAGTAGGCAGAGAAGCAGGCAGGGGTGGGGGTGGGGGAAGCAGGCTCCCCATTGAGCAGGGAGCCTGATGCGGGGCTCAATCCCAGGACCCTGAGATCATGACCTGAGCTGAAGGCAGAGGCTTTAACCCACTGAGCCACCCAGGCGCCCCCACCCCCGCCCTCTTTTTTTTTTAAGATTTTATTTTAAAGATTTATTATTTATTTAAAATTTATTTATTTGACAGAGAGACACAGCAAGAGAGGGAACACAAGCGGGGGGAGTGGGAGGGGAGAAGCAGGCTTCCCGCTGAGCAGGGAGCCCGATGCAGGACTCGATCCCACGACTCTGGGGTCACCACCAGAGCCCAAGGCAGATACTTAACGACTGAGCCACCCAGGCACCCAAGACAGATACTTAACGACTGACCCACCCAGGCACCCCAACCCGACTCCTTTCTTATCACCATCCACTTACTTAATTGCTCAGTTCCAGTGTACATGTGCAGGACTTGTCAGAACTGTGAACCCACAGCCCCACGGGAATCCACCTGATCGACTCCAGTACAGAGCAGTTTCCTTCTGCCTGTCATCACAGAGACTCCACTCATTTCTGAAGTGACTGGGTCGGCACCTTCCCCGCCCGCCCACCCTGTTTGGTTAAGTTGTAGCATACACTTGTCCTACAGTTAGGGTCAGTTACATTCTGCATTCCCCCCGGGGAGCCTTTGGCTTCCTAAGGGATTTTTAAAAAATATTTTTCTTTCTAAGATTGATTTATTTGAGAGAGAGAGAGAAAACACAGGGTGGGAGGAGCAGAGGGAGAGGGAGAGACAGTCCTTATCAGGCTCCACGCTTAGTGGACATGGGGCTCGATCTCAGGACCCTGAGACCACAACCTGGGCCGAAACTAAGGGTCAGACGCTCAACCGACTATGACACCCAGATGCCCCTATTTGTGTCTGTTCTTTTGCTAATGCCATGTCATCTTGGTTTCTGTCAACTGTTATCACGTTCTTCTGAGTACAAATGTCCCAAAACAGATCTGAGAGGAGGGGAGGGAGAACTCAAAGGTGGCCCCAGGTGCCTGAGAGAAGGAGAGGGGGGAGGATGCTGGGGTGGAGGGCACTGGGCTGTGCCTCTGCTGGGGTGGGCCGGATGCTGATGCCAGGTCCGGTGCCTGAAGGGCTCAGGCTCCCCCTGGTGACAGTGGGACAGGATCCTCTGTCCTCACTGAGAACAGAACCTGTGTGGATTCCCAGAACTGGCAGTCCTTTCCTCACTACCCCCTTCTGATTCATCCCATACCTGGGGGAGTCTGGACTCCCAGAAGATTCTTCTGGAGGTCAAGGTCTTGGCCAGCTCAGAGATCAGTCAGACTCAACATTTCTTTCATTGTCAGCTTCTCTCCCCTCATAAGGGGCTGTTTTTTGGGTTACAAGTGACAGACACCCAACCCAAACCAGCTTGCAGAACGGGAATTTACTGACCCACCTAACCGAGAAGGGGAAACACAGCTACAATTTCAGGCCAGCGGCATCAGGGACTCTAGTCGGTGTCTCTCCACCTCTCCCTTGTGTTGGTGGTGTTCTCAGGCCGCCTCACTAATGGCCCCCAGCAGCTCGAGCCCTGTGTCCCCCCCCCAGCCTCGTAGCCCCAGTGGAAAGACAGTGCTTTGCTCGTCCAGAGCTGCATCATGAATCAATCCCAAACTGAGTGGCTTGAGACACAAACCATTTCACTGCTCATGAATCTGTGGATCAAGAATTGAAACAAACAAACAAAAAAAAGAAATAAAGAATTTGGTCAGGGCTCAGCGTGGATGCCCTTGGGTGGCATCAGATGGGCTTGTCACGTGTCCTAAGACCTCCTTCCCAGCCGGTGTCTGGGGCATGCTGTTTCTCTGAGTGGCTTCTCCCTCCGTGTGCCCTCCCAGTGGAGTCTAGCCCACATTTCTGCACCCTGTGGCCCGCTCCCAAGAGGACAAAGCAGAAGCTACCAGTCCTCTTCAGGACCCAAACGGGCATAGCGTGGGTTCATCCCCAAGTCTCTAGATCAAAGCAAGTCGCCGTGGGGCCAGCCCGGATTGACTTGGAGGGAAAATCAAGTCTTCCTCTTGATGAGAGGGGTGACAGTCACACTGCAAGAGGGCATTTGGGATGGGAGGGTTTGCGGCAGCTGTCTTTGGAAATGAGCTACCAGTGGGACTCGAGTCCCTTCTTCAATGAGTGGAACCCGGATCCTGCGTGGGTTAGGCTTTGGCCCTGCTGGTATCCCACGCTCAGCCCTGGAACCCATCTCAGCAGCGAGGGGAGGCAGAATGTGTTGACTCGCTGCTTCTGGGCCATGCATCACGCCCAGGATGGGCCATCTGGACGAGAATGATGGGAGCGGGAAACGGTGGGGGGAACAGTTCCCCAAAGGAAAACCAGGTACCAGAAGGGGGGGACCAGGCATGGTACCAATTAAAATTACTGCTGTCCACTTCCCTCATCCAGGCTCAACCTTCAGTGCCTGTTCCGTCCCATCTGGTTGCCCACCATGTGGCCTCTCCTTCCTTGGGCATCCTATCCCTCTTTCCATTTTGAAAAGCTAAGATTCCCTTTAAAAAAAAAAAAAAGATTTTATTTATTTGAGAGAGGGAGAGACAGAACACAAGCAGGGGGAAGGGGAGAGGCGGATGGAGAGAACATTAAGCAGTTCTCCACACTCAGTGGGGAGCCTGACGCAGGGTTCGATCCCAGGACCCTGAGATCATGACCGGAGCCAAAACCAAGAGGCGGGTGCTTAACCAAATGAGCCACCCAGGTGCCCCTGAGCTTCCCCTTCACTGTTCTCTGGATAGTTCCATTTCCTCTTCACTATGTCTATGCTTCCATGGTCTCCCCAGATGTCCTGGCCAAACCCTACCTGATTTTTTTTTTTTTTCCTACCTGATTTTCAAGGAACACTCAAGGCTGCCTGATGTGGAGGTAAAGAACTGGGAGATAAGACCTGAGGGCTCCTGTGTCCTTCCAGAAAATAATCTTCAAGCAGAATCAAAACCAATCACATTGAAACTCCTTGATTACTTCGTTAGTCATATTTCAAATTGAAGGGGTGCCTGGGTGGCTCAGTGGGTTAAAGCCTCTGCCCTCTGCTCAGGTCATGATTCCAGGGTCCTGGGATCGAGCCCTGCGTCGGGCTCTCTGCTCTTTGGGGAGCCTGCTTCCCTTCCTCTCTCTCTGCCTGCCTCTCTGCCTACTTGTGATCTCTCTGTCAAATAAATAAAATCTTTTAAAAAATTATATTTCAAATTGAAAGCATATGGACCAAAAAAAAAAAAAAGTCCATTGCAGCATTCATCGTAATGGCAAAACCTGAATGCTACCCATGTGGCTTGCACGTGGAAATGGGTTTTTATCATTGATTCTTTCAGAAATAAGAGACAGAAACCCAGCTCCCCACTAACCTAACCACAAAAGGGAATTCAGTGGCTCAGGAAATGGGGCCGTCCAAGGGACCCCCTTGAGTTGTCAGGCCCCCTCCAACCCTTGGCTCTGCTTTCCTTGGGTATGGGACTCATTTTCTCCCACTATTGACTAGTTTCCTCCATCGCAGGGGAGGGGAGTGGTGGGTGGTGGAAGGGAGGCCAAGTCTGATTGCTCTGGACTTACATTGTTCCTGCTTTGTGACCTTGGAGGAAAGAGAAAGCAGCTCTTTCCCAGGGGCCCGGAGAAGGAGGCTGTCTTGGCTGGGGTGACTTGTGCATTCCTGGGCCAGTCGCTGTGGCCAGAGGAATAGGAACCGTGACTGACCAAACCTGTGTCAGATGGCCGCGAGGAGGTTCTTGTGGTTGGTTGGAACCAGACAGAGTGGGGAGGGTTGCGGGGGGAGGCGATGAATTTCCTAGAAGATTGTTATTGCTCTTACCAAGACGGTAAACCCTAGTTGATGGGATATTATAGTCCAGGAAAAGGTGTAGTGACAAAGACCATGTAGCAACATGATCACTGGTCATTAAGCAATGCTAAGAGAAGGAGGCAGAATACAGACTTGAAACCATGCTGGTCCCTTTGGAATGCGGTATCATAGAAAGCCTTCGCCTCGCGGGGGTGGTGGGAGACTGTATGACTGCATTCACGACGCTCACTCCCTTTGCAAAAGCACTTGTACAACACAATATGTGTGTGCGAAAGAAAATAACCTGGTGTGTATCACATGATCAGATTTTCAGAGCTCAGTTTCCTTTTGGAAGGAGACGGGGCAGATGTACAAAGAAACAGATGGTGATTTTTATAGCTCTGCAAAGTCTCACGGTCTGGGTCTTTGTGGTTGCTTTGAGCAGTGAGCCCGGTAGAACCTCTTTGTTGGGAATGTTAGAACATTCAGAGCATTGTTTCAAGGAACTTCCATTCCCCAAAATACGCTGTCCTGCTTCTGGGAGTGGGGAACGTGTCTCACCAACAGGCCGATGAGAAGCCTCTAGGTGGGTCTGTCAGGACAGAGAGAGGAGAGAGGAAGGTCAGGGAGCCCAGGGTGGTCCAGGTCACTCCAGTCCGCTGCTGCCTACGTTCCCACTCACACTGCCTGGCATGGTTTATGGGATGCCAGATGCCACTCATGTTTGCAGCTAATAACCTTCACTTTGGGGATACCTTTTTTTTAAAATATTTTATTTATTTATTTGACAGTGAGAGATCACAAGTAGGCAGAGAGGCTGACAGAGAGAGAGAGAGGAGGAAGCAGGCTCCCTGCTGAGCAGAGAGCCCGATGCGGGGCTCGATCCCAGGACCCTGAGATCATGACCTGAGCTGAAGGCAGAGGCTTAACCCACTGAGCCACCCAGGCACCCCAGATACCTTGTTTTTGTTTATTTTTTTTTTGAAAAAAATATTTTAAAGTTATCTGTACACCGAGTTGGGACTTGAACTCATGACCCCAAGTTCAAGAGTCACACGCGCTACAGACTGAGCCAGCCAAGCGCCCCTTGGGTTATCTTTTTTTAATGTTATTTTTTAGAAAAGATTATTTATTTGAGAGAGATAGCACAAGCAGGGGTGAAGATCAGAGGGAGAGGGAGAAGCAGGCGTCCCACTGAGCAGAGAGCCCGATGCAGGGCTCAATCCCAGGACCCTGGGATCAAGACCTGAGCTGAAGGCAGATGCTTAACCAACTGACTGACCCACCCAAGTGCCCCTGATGTTATTTTTATAAGTAGCAAAATGAATAAGATATTCCTATTTCTAAACAAAACAGGATTCGTTTGGCTACATATGTCTATCTAGCTTTCTTGAGTGGGTCTGTGAGGTAATCTTGGAGAGATGTCCTCTTTTGGAAAGCCCAAAAGGACCTAGGGGTGAGGGCTGGGAGGTTGGATTTCTGGTCGGTGTGTGTGTGTGTGAGAGAGAGAGAGAGAGAGAGATGGAAAAACAGTGGGATCAACAGAGTTGTGGAAATGGTCTGTAGGGAAGGTGAGTCAGGGGGCTAGTGGGCTATTGGGGAGGGGGGAATTCAATTCAATTTGGCTTAATTTCTAAAATATTAAACACCTATTATATGCCTGACCCTGTTCCAGAATTTTAGGATACATCAGGGAACAAAACATAAAGATTCCGCCACCAGGAAGCTTACTTTTTAACATGAAAACATAATTAACTATGGACATAATCTATCAATTTAATGGTAAACGCTGTGGTTGTGGGTTTGTTTGTTTGTTTGTTTTTTAAGATTTATATACTCAGGGGTGCCTGGGTGGCTCAGTTGGTTAAGCCTCTGCCTTCAGCTCAGGTCATGATCTGGAGGTCCTTGTGATGTGGGAAACAAAGGCAGAAGAATGATCAAATTTCCTTACTACCTACAGCCCACTGACTGGTCCTTGAAACAAGCAGAGTGACTTTCCTCTAGGGACTCAACTGCCTCAGTGTTAACACTTTGCTGAGGGCAAACAGCAATCCTAGCCTGAGTCTCCCACACCCCCCCTTCCTGTAAGTCTACTTTAATGTATAAAAATTCCTTTGGAAACTTCCTTTATCTCCAACCAACCCCCCAGATATATTTTGGCAATCATCCCCCAAGCATATAACCCACTGATTTACCTCTGAAATGTAATGACTCAGGTTTGTTTAGACAGTAATAAATGACTTTTTCCCAGCAACAGCTAGCCCCCTCAAGGTCCTGGAAACCTTGCTTTCAAAATTTCTTAGAGACTTACACTCTCCCTAGCCCCCTCCTGACTTGGAAGTACATAACGGGCCACTCATGACCCCAGTCAGCTCTTTCTGCCCACGGGACCTGTCTCTCTGCTTTAGTAAAATCACCTTTTTGCACCAAAGATGTCTCAAGAATTCTTTCTTGGCCGCGGGCTTTGAATCCTAAAGTCTTTCCTACATCACTTGGATGGAGCCCCAGGTCATAGGCTCCCTGCTCAGTGGGGAGCCTGCTTCTCCCTCTCCCTCTGCCCCTGGCCACCCCCCTCCCCTGCTAGCAGAGGGCAGGGCGGAGGGTAGATCCTGTAGTGCCTGGTCGATCATTGAGAAAAATTTGCAGTGTCTTGTTTCGGGGTGTGTGTGCACGTACGGATCTAGAAAAAGACGCACCTGGGCGTGGGCAGAGGCCCCGGGATTTCAAAACTGCCCTTGTATCTTCCTCCCCGTCACCTGCAGCCAGGCTTGGGTGTGGCTCCTGCCACCCCCTCAGCTGCTTTTACGGCGTACACCCTGCCCTCTGGACTCAGCTCCCTAAGCACAGAGCGAACTGGAAGTGAGAGGGTCCACTGCCCACGCAGCCCCAGTGGTGGACACCAAAGCTGCCCACTGGGAAAGGGAGAGTCAGCGCCTGGGACCCAGAGAGAGGCAGACTAAGAACCGGGGGCAGGCAGGGATCCCAGCAAATGTCCAGCACCCACCTGGAGGAGACGGTCTCAGCTCTCCTCTCGCTCCTGGGCCCTCTCCCGCTGCTTCCCCCCCCACCCCATACACACATGCACACATGCCTGACACAATGGCCGGGTGGGGCTGAGGAACTGGCTTCCTCTGTGGAGATCTCAATCTGGGCCCTCGGTTCCCGCCCCAGAAACACAGGAACAGACATTCAGAGACTGGGCCCCACATTCCTCCCTCCAAGGGGTCAGCAGGACCCGCTGAAAGTAGACGCTGCTTCCAGAAAGATAAAGGTAAGTTCAGGGCACTATCACAGAGCTGGTGGGGGTGCCTTGGTGTAAATAATGGACTGTCGCACCCCGTGGGACAGGTTAGCAGTTAAAGGGACAGGCTATGGTGTGAGGTGTGGGACAGAGGGTCAGACAATAGTGGAGGGACTCACACACCGTCCCTTAGCTGACAGAGAGGAGTTTAGACCCTGGGCCCTCCCGCCAGCCCAGTCCTGTGCTACTGCTACCCAGTCCTCACTGCAGCCCCTGGGAGACCCCCATCTAAACAGCAGGGCAAACCCAATGGTTGGTACAGTAGAGACCACCCTCTGGGCCTGAGGTTCAGCCTTTCCCAGGACCCTCGGGATCCTGGGTCCCTTGCATCTTCCAGACCCTAGTGTGCGCATGTGGAGTGCGCTGTGGTTTGGGGGGGGGGGTTGTCCGGTTGGGAGGAGGATCCGATTCCTGTTTCCTGCCCCTACTCACTCAGCCCTGGGAGGTGACAGAGGGGACAGGACTGAAGGGTGAGTGCGTGGAACCCGAGTACCTGGGTCCTGCCAGAGGCCCGAGTGGGGGGCGGGAAAGGAAGTAAACGCAGGTACCTGGGGGTGGGGAGGGATCCAGGAGAGGGCCAAGGCTGGGGAGGAGCTGGCGGGCTAGTGAGGCCACTCGCCAGGCCACCTAAGGAACTTCCTGCCAGAACACAGAGGCCATTGAGCTGTAAGACTCCAGCGTCCCGCCCGCAGCCGCCACCCGGCATCATTTCTCCAGAACCCAGCCTGGGTCTTGGAGGGCTCTGACTCTCCTGCCTACTCCTCTCCGGAGTTTGGGGGCACCGCCCTGACCCCCCGCAGCCTGCTCAGGATTGCTGCCGCCTGCCTGCGCGCAAGAGGAGGTGAAGCCCAGATGCGGGTATCCCGGCCCCACTGGTCCTCACCTTCTGTCTGGTCTCCTGCCCACCCACCCGGCCTCCTGGCAGGACCCAGGCTGCCGCTGGGGCCTCTCGGACCAGACTGGAGGGGGTAGGTGGGGGGGGGCAGGCAGGGATGGGGACGGGGCAGGACAGACCATGCCCGGGGCCTCCTGGTCTCTTGGGGTCAGAGGCTCCAGGAATCTTCAGGGCAGGAAAAGGAGACTAAAAATAATCCGGAAAGGGAGAGTCCGGAGAGAGGAACTGGGAAATGGGGGGCGGAGGGCCGGCTGGGGCAGGGAAATAGTGATGCATCCCTTACCGCCGGGCTCGCGCGGCGCGCCTGCGCACACGGCGGCCCAGGCGCCCCCCCGCCACCCCCCACCCCCGTAGACGGCGCGGGGCACAGGCGCCCGGTGCACCCCACCTCACCCCCGCACACTCCCAGCAGCCTCCGCTCGCCGGCGCCTGTCTGCACAGAGCGGTGCGCTCTCAGCGTGTCTCACCGCAGCCGTGTAAATGGCACACGAGCGTACACACACACACTGCACACGCGATCACACACGCGCGCACACGTGCACACACACAGAGCTCGGCAGCTAGATGCATCTGGCCACAGGGCAAGCCCAGCGTCCCTTACATTTCCAGTTCTCATGTACTTCCCCCCCACCGCCGCCCGCCCCCTCTGGGTCTCTAACTGGGCGCCCCCAAGCCCGCTCACTGTCTCCTCTGGCCTGACTGTGGCAGCAGAAGCCAGAAAACAGAAATGCAGGCGGGGAGGCAAGGAGAGGTGAGCGGTGAAGGCAGGAGACAGCGAGATGAGAAGGAAGCCGAGGGCGGGCACCAGCCTCCCCTCCTGACCCTGACATCCTGCCCTTTTTGTTGGCCCACAGTTTCTGCTCGGAGGCCTCAGTCTACCCGCGGGCTGGGGGGCACTAAGGGTCTCTTTCTCCCTCTCTCTTCCTCAGGGGATGACTCCAGCAGAGCACCCCATTCTTTTGAAGAGCCCAGAGGGAGATGTCAGCCCAGTCTCTTCCTGCAGCAACACCCCCTACCCAGAAGCCCCCTCGGATCATCCGCCCCCGCCCCCCTTCTCGACCCCGGACTGCCCAGTCCCTAGGGGCCCACCACAACGGCTCATCTCCCCAAGAACCTGCCCTCACCTCCAATGATGCACCAACCCCAGTGGGCACCCCCATCCACTGGGACCCCCCTGCCTCCTCCCTCAAGCCCCCTGCCCTCCTGCCTCCATCAGCTTCTAAAGCCAGCCTCGACTCCCAGACTTCTCCAGACTCGCCTTCTAGCACCCCTAGTCCTGCGTCCAGGCGCTCGGTCACCCCAGAGCCTGCTCCCCGGTCTCCAGTTCCCCCACCCAAGCCCTCTGGGTCACATACTCTGCCCCTGCTCCCCACGCCTGGGGTCCCCGCCCAGGGCGGCTCTGCCTCAGCCCCAGGCACTGTGCGGAGACTGGCTGGCAGGTTTGAATGGGGGACTGAAAGCAGGGTCCAGGCTGCAGAGGCCCTGGAGTCGGGTCCCCAAGGGGCAGCGGACGTGAATGGGGAGAGAGAGGCTCCACAGGGCAACCTTGCTGGGAGTGGATCCCAGGAGAACGGCACTCCGGGTAAGTGTGTCATGGGGCCCTGGGTGGGCTCCTTCTAGCCCATCTTCTTTGCTCTCGGTGCTTTAAGACTGGGTGCTTTCAGAGGTTACGATCTTTTTTTTTTTTTTTAAGATTTTATTTATTTATTTGTCAGAGACAGAGGGAGAGAGAGTGAGCGAGCACAGGCAGACAGAGAGGCAGGCAGAGGCAGAGGGAGAAGCAGGCTCCAGGCTCCCAGGCTCCCAGGCTCCCAGGCTCCCCCCCCCACCCCGAGCAAGGAGCCCGATGCGGGACTCGATCCCAGGACACTGGGATCATGACCTGAGCCGAAGGCAGCCGCTTAACCAACTGAGCCACCCAGGCGTCCCAGAGGTTACGATCTTAAAAATGGATTTCATGTTTGGAAAATCTGGTTTGCATATTTGCTGGGGTCTGAAGACAGGCAGGTGGAGGAAAGAGATACTTGAGGCTAGACCACCATGTCCCCCTGCTGGATGGGTTCAGGGGAGGGAGGGGGCCTGGGCAGCGTGGGACCAGGCCTCAAGGGCCTCCACCTTAGGACACCCGTGTCTCCCACAGATGCTGGCCTGGCCTGCCCTCCTTGCTGCCCCTGTGTCTGTCACATAGGCCGGCCTGGCCTTGAGCTCCGCTGGGTGCCTGTGGGGGGCTATGAGGATGGCCCCAGGGCTTTCTGCCGCGCCTCCCCACTGAGGGCCTCCCGCTCTCGCCCCAGCCCTCCAAGCATCGGTCTCCCCCCAGTGGTCCTTACGTCCTACCGCTCCACAGCCGAGCACAAACTCCTCCCACCCCTCAAAGCCCCCAAACCAACTTGGGTCAGGCAGGACACCACCAACTCCGGGGACCCGCCCCAGCCAGATCTTGATCCGCCCTCGGAAGATGGAATCCATACAGGTACTGGGCCTGGGGGAGGGGGCTTCCGGGCTGGGAAGGGAAGGGGCCGAAGAGGTCTAAAAGCCTACAGACTGCCACCCTCAACAGGCCCCGGGGGCTTTGGTTCCTCTGCCAGTAAGTGTCTCTGCTGGGTCTGGACTCAGGGGTCCTGGGCTGGGGACCTGGAGGTCTGTTCTCTTCACTGTGGGCAATCTCTCTCCAGAGGACAATCCTGATGAAACTCCTCAGAACACTCCTCCAGCAACAACAGAGGGCAGGTACCAAACCCCCTCACACTTACTCCCTACCCCAGAGCTCAACCCCTGCCCTGCCCCAATATGGGGCAAAGCACGTCTCGGGCTCTGTTCCTTGCCGTGTGACCTGAGACAAATCACTTTGACTTTCCGGGTCTCAGGTCCTCATCTGTGGGCGGGGGTAAGCCCGCCAGTGACCTCACCCGAGGCACTGAGGGTGGTCTTGGGGGTCCGTTTGACAGTCCCCCACCTCCAGCCTCCCTCTGTGGCCACCGTCCACAGATCTGTCTGGCACCAGGAACATCTCTCCTGTGTCCTCTGGGCTTGTCATTCATTTTAGATTCAGGACCCCCAGCTGGCATGAATTCTCCTGGGCGGATCTCTCGGTTGCATGGGAAAGAGCAGGGGGGTGCAAGCTTGGGTTGATCACACGGAGTGTCCCTGAGGCACAAACAGGGCATCGCAGACAATGGTTCATCCTGAAACAGCTGAGAGAGAGGCTTTACACTAGAGTGTGAATAGCAACTACCCCCCACCCCCAGGGGGGTCTCAGTGGGGGCTCTGGGGCACTCCATCTCTTTCTCTCCACAGAGACAAGGAGGGGCTGGAGGAGTTGAAGGAACAGAACTGGGAGCTGCCCCTGCAGGATGGTGAGGGCCTCCGGATGTGGGGGTCCCTGCTGTGACCAGCAAGCCCTGGGGGAAGGGTCCCGGGGCGCTGGCTTTCCCTAATGTGCTCTGTCTGCTCTGCAGAGCCCCTGTACCAGAACTATCGAGCAGCTGTGCTGTCCGAGGAGCTCTGGGGGGTCAGCGAGGACGGATGTCCCTCCTCCACAACCCCCGGTGAAGGTTCCACCTTCGCACGGCCCCCTGGACCTCGCAACACACTGTGGCAGGAGCTTCCGGCCGTCCGAGCCAGTGGCCTCCTGGACACGCTGAGCGCCCAGGAGAGGCGCATGCAGGAGGTGGGCACGCCTGGGCTCGGGCAGTGCTGGCGCAGGGGATGGGGGCGTGGGACCTGGGAGCTGGGCTTTGCACTACGGCCCAGCTCTGCCTCCTCAGAGCCTGTTCGAGGTGGTGACATCGGAGGCCTCCTACCTGCGCTCGCTGCGGCTGCTGACGGACACTTTCGTGCTAAGCCAGGCTCTCCGGGACACGCTCACCCCCCGGGACCACCACACCCTCTTCTCCAACGTGCAGCGCGTCCAGGGTGTCAGCGAGCGGTCAGTGGGGTCCTGTCCCTGCAGCCACAGCAGGCCTCGGGCGGCTGAGCACTCCCTTAGCTTTCTGCTTGTCCCAGGTCTTCCCTTCCTCGCGCCCGCTTAGTGCCCAGCTCTTGTGCAAACTCCTGGTAGACTTGGCTCTCTGCCCCCTCCCCTTCAGGTTTCTAGGGACGCTCCTGTCCCGTGTGCGCTCTTCCCCCCACATCAGCGACCTATGTGACGTGGTGCATGACCACGCCGTGGGTCCCTTCTCTGTGTACGTGGATTACGTGCGGAACCAGCAATACCAGGAGGAGACCTACAGCCGCCTTATGTGAGCGTGCGGGAGGTGGAAAGCGGGCCGTGCATGCGTGGGAGAGGAAGCTGGGGAGCGGGGTTCAGGGCCAGAGCCTGGAGGTGGCCTGCTTTTTCAGGGACACAAACGTGCGCTTCTCCGCGGAGCTGAGGCGCCTGCAGAGCCTCCCGAAATGCGAGCGGCTGCCCCTGCCATCCTTCCTGCTGCTGCCTTTCCAGCGTATCACCAGGCTCCGCATGCTGCTGCAGGTGCCTGGGGAGGGGGGTAGGGGTAAGGGAGGGGGTTGTGGCAAGGGAGGGCGGGAGGGGGCCAGGGGAAGAGGTCCTCTGCTTCTCTGCCCCCGCACCGGCCCCCTTGGGGAATTCTCCCCAGGCTTCTCAATCCAGGACACACCAGCCTTCCCTGGAGGTAAGCAGATGTCTCCGGGAGCCATCTGGGTGCAGGTGAAAAGCGCCCCTGGCTAGAGACGCGAGTTCTAGACCTAGCTCTGCTGAGAACTGGCTGAGGGACCTTGGACAGGTCCCTTCCTTTCTCTGTTTTTTGTTTTGTTTTGTTTTGTTTTGTTTTGTTTTGTTTGGGTTTTGGTTTTTGGGTTTTTTTTAAAGATTTTATTCATTTATTTGACAGAGATCACAAGTAGGCAGAGAGGCAGGCAGAGAGAGAGAGGGAGAAGCAGGCTCCCCACTGAGCAGAGAGCCCGATGCTGGGCTCCATCCTAGGACCCTGGGATCATGACCCTAGCCGAAGGCAGAGGCTTTAACCCATTGAGCCACCCAGGCGCCCCGTTTCTCCGGGTTTCAAGAGGAATATGGGGGGTGGTCTTTGGGCTCTCCCACTGCATGCCTTCCCGATGGCAGAGATGTCACTCCCAAAGAGGCAAAAATTAGTTCTTCGGGGGGGGCAAAATCTTCACCATGCTAATGTTGGTGGGACTCCCAAGGGCTCGTAAATAGACACGCAGTGTATCTGGGGTATTAAAATGTCATGATGGGTGGGACACTTAGGGAAAATGTGTCTAAAAAGGCTCCCCTGTGGAGAGAGAGGCAGAGTGGGGAGTGGGGGTGGGATCAGGTGGAGAAAGAGTTTTCCTGGCAAAGTAGAAACTTCTCCTTAAACCAGGTGATGCAATGGGGGTGCCTTGGTGTGAGGAGTCCCCATCTAGATTATCGGCATTTTCATATCCTGTTCAACTTTGTGTATCCCCAGTGTAGACAACCTAATAATTGTAACACTAATCATAGCAGCTACAGGACTACAGAGCACCCCATCTTCGACACGGTTCTAAGTGCTCTGTACCTGTTTACCCCTACCAACAACTGTGGGTAGGAACTGTTACTGACTCCACTTTGTAGATGGGGAAACTGAGGCACGGAAAATAATTGAGAGAGGCAACACATGAATCTAGCACTCTTAGTCAGTCTGCTACATTGTTGGCGCTAAGAGTTGTGGTTGATAATGATTAAAACGGTAGCAACCCTCTCTTTTGCATTTCCCATGTACCCAGGACTATGCTGAGCCCTTTATGTCTCCTTACCTCACTGAATCCTCACGACAGGGCTATTGGTGGTATGCTAGGTGTGTTTTCTCCCCATTTGACAGATGGGGAAAACTGAGGCTCGGGGAGGTAACCTGAGGTCCTCAGGGTTGTGCAGGCAGTGAGAGGTGAGGTCTCTTGGCTTGATCGAGGTTGGTTACCCCACCCTGTGAACCCAGACTAAGCATTTTGTCAAGCCAGGTGGGGTCCTCTTAACTGAAGCTCCGCCTTGTCCCCAGAATATTCTGCGCCAGACAGAGGAGGGGTCCAGCCGCCAGGAGAATGCACAGAAAGCCCTGGGTGCTGTCAGCAAGGTGGGCAGCAGGGATGCTGGGGTTGGGAGGGGACAGGGACAGGGGCGGGCAGAGGGTGGGTGGGAGAAGAGGTAGGGGTGTGTGGGGGTGGGTGACACGACTCCCCTAACCCCAGATCATTGAGCGTTGCAGCGCTGAGGTGGGGCGCATGAAGCAGACGGAGGAGCTGATCCGTCTCACCCAGAGGCTGCGCTTTCACAAAGTCAAGGTCGGTCCCTGCCCTGGTTCCCACCTTCCCTTTCCCGCCTCCCCCACCCCCAATGCTGCAACAAGCCCCCCTGGCTTTCACAGGCCCTGCCCCTGGTGTCCTGGTCCCGGCGCCTGGAGCTGCAGGGGGAGCTGACAGAGCTCGGCTGCCGGAGGGGCGGAGTGCTGTTCACCTCGCGCCCCCGCTTCACCCCCCTCTGCCTGCTGCTGTTCAGCGACCTGCTGCTTATCACTCAGCCCAAGAGGTGCGTCCCAGGGAGGGAGGGTGCCCGGGCTGGGGGAGGGAGGAGGGGTCCGGCTGGATCCCTGTCCTCCCTCTGAACCGCCTCTCCTCCCCACCCCACCCCCTCCACCGGGCAGCGGGCAGCGGCTACAAGTTCTGGACTATGCCCATCGCTCCCTGGTCCAGGCCCAGCAGGTTCCAGACCCATCCGGACCCCCCACATTCCGCCTCTCCCTTCTCAGCAACCACCAGGGCCGCCCTACCCACCGGCTCCTGCAAGCTTCGTCCCTGTGAGTTTTATCTCCTTCAGAAAACACCCCAGGGACCCTCACTAGGCTTCTCAGAGCACCACCCTTCTCCTCCTCAGTCTCCCTCTTCTGCAGCCCTTGTCTGTCCCCAAGAAGGACCTCTTGGTTCAGATGTGACTCCTCCCTCTGTCCCCACCAGATCAGACATGCAGCGCTGGCTGGGAGCTTTCCCAACCCCGGGTCCCCTTCCCTGCTCCCCGGATACTGTCTATGAGGACTGTGGTGAGTGTCCCCCAGAGGGGAGGAGGGAAGGAAACATGAGGCTTCAAGGGAAGATGGGGGACAAGCTAAAAAGAATCTCGATCCCACTATGTGTCACTTGCCCCCAACCAGACTGTTCCCAGGAACTGTGTTCAGAGCCTTCTGCAGCGGCCAGGATGGAGGGACGAAGTCTGGAGTCCAGGGCTCCCCCCAAGCACCCACACAAGAGCCCCGAAGGTGAGAAATTCTTGTACTTATTATTTGTTCAGTGAATTTTTATTAAGCACCTCCCAGGTGCTGCTTGCTGTCCCAGGCCCCGAGATTCTTGCCCTGCTGGAATGCACATTCCAGTGGAGGAGAAACAACAAAGAATTAACAAGATATAAAAGTAAATGATACAGGAGCGCCTGACTGGAATATCTGACTCTTGATCTCGGGGTCATGAATTCGAGCCCCACTTTGGGTGTAGAGATCACAATGCTACAGTGTGTCTGACAGTTATAAGTGCTGTGCGAAAACACAAGTGGAACAGAGTCAAGGAGGTCAGGAGTCCCAGGGTTGGGTAGGATTACGATTTAAAATCTGGAGGTCAAGGAGTGCCTGGATGGCTCAGTCGTTAAGCACCTGCTTTTGGCTCAGGTCATGATCCCAGAGTCCTGGGATCGAGCCCCACATCAGGCTCCTGCTCAGCGGGAAGCCTGCTTCTCCCTCTCCCACTTCCCCTGCTTGTGTTCCCTCTCTCATTGTGTCTCTCACTGTCAAATGAATAAATAAAATCTTAAAAATAATAATAATAAAATAAAATTGGGAGGTCAAGATGCCCCTCCATGAGGAGGCATGTGTGAGCAGTGACTTGGTAGAGGTGAAGAACTTAGGCACATGGTATCTGGGGGAAGAGTGTCAGGGAGCCCAGACAGGAGTGGGTGCAAAGGTCCTGTGGCCAGGGCATTTGAGCAACAGTAAGGAGGCCAGTGTGCTACAGGGAGTGAGAAAAGGGCAGAGGGGCAGATGGGGTCACAGAGGTAATGGGGACTGGGCCATGGGGGTCCCCTTAGGTTCCCCTGAGAAATCCGGCTCTCCCTCTGAGTGAGATGAGCGGGCATTGCAGGGCTCGACAGGAGGGACTCCCATCCTCTGTTGCTGCTGTGGCCTCCGCCTCTAATGTCATTTCTCCTGATGCTCCAGGCTTCTCCACTAATCCCCGCACTCACTGGGACCCTTGGGCATTAGACCCCATGGGACCTCCTCCTTTCCTTCCCGACCTCTCCCTTGCCTTGGTTTCACTTGGACCCCTGTCTCTCTTTCCCAAGGCTGGCTGAAGGGGTTTCCGGGGGCCTTCCCTGCCCAGTTGGTGTGTGAAGTCACAGGGGAACACGAGAGGAGGAAGCACCTTCGGCAGCACCAGAGGCTCCTCGAGGCTGTTGGGCCCTCTTCGGGCTCCCCCAGTGCCCCCCCACCTTAATGCAGGCTGGGCGGCGGCGGTGCACAGGCTGGGACAGCTGGCAGCTGGGCGAGGAGAGGACAAAGCTCATCCATCCATCGGATTCGCTGTCAGTGGAAACGCTACCTCTATTGGCAACCAATAGGGACCGAGCTTCAGGAGAAGGCAGCCAATGAAAGCAAGGCCGTCGGAGCCCACCGGCGAAGGATGGCTTGAGTGGGTGGCCAATGGAGACAGAGGCCTGGTGCAGAGCAGCCAATGGGTCCTGAGCTGGCTGAGCCGCTGGCCAATGAGTATCCCTGCTCCGCTCACAGCCAAGGAAGACTGATAAACTAAGTCAATAAAGTTTTTAAAAAGGGCTGCGTTGGAAATGAAGGCCCGGGATAAAATAGCCAACAGCAGTGAGCAGGGACGTCCAGCCACGGAAGACGGTGGTCCGGGCCGCAGAGACCTGTGCTGCACCTGCTTGGTTCTATAGCAATGACCGTCCTGCCCTTCGAGTGTGGGAAGCGCTTCATTCCATTCCTGGGGTGCCTCCTGTGCCCTCTGAAGCCACTTCCTCTCTTCTAGAAGAATCCAGAGTGAGTGTCTCAGAGAATCGGCGCATGTGTGCCTGTGTCTCTGTAGGTGTCAGGGGAGGTGTCCTAGTGAAGGCGGTGTGTGTGTGGTCCCGCCTCCTCCCCGGGGACTGAGCGCTCCATTTCTCCCCTCACCCCCTGCTTTTCCTGTTATTTTCTCCAAGAAGACAGGAGGTCTGGGCTCCCCCGGAGATGATGTGCTGGGTGTGGCTTGGCAGCCAGAGGCCAGAGTGGGGGAGGAGAAGCCTGAGCTCTGGGCCAGGGGTCCACGGCAGCTGGAGGGTGATGCTGGGGCTCAGCCACACAGCCTGGTCGAGGAGTCCGAGGGACTGAAGACGGCCAGTAGCCGCGGCCTGAAGCCCCCTGAGGCTTCCTTGCCTCAACCTTGGCCTCCAACCTGAACCGTAACCAGCCATCCATCCAGCTCAGCTTCGGGCTTCACAGTGGCTCTGGGCCCAGATTTGGGGGAAGAAACAGGAGCTGTGCATCGAGGGCCGGCCGGGGAGCTTCTCCAGCTTTCCTGACTTCATTCTGGACCTCTCATGGAAACTCTGGGCTCACCAGTGGGGAGGGAACAAAGAGCCATTGTGGAGTCCCAGCCCTACCCTAGCATCTCATTCCAGGGGAGAAAGTGCCCCAGGGGATGCCAGAAGGTGAGGGATGGAGACAGAGCAGAGCCCACAGTTGCTGGTGGCTCAGCCTGGCACCAGGCCGTCCCTGAGCTGGGCCTGTCACAGTGTCCCTTCAGCTCACGTATGGCAGCTGGCCCAGGATGGCAACTGCCCCCCAACCGCAGGAGGGGCAAGGACTCTGGGAGGCTGGGAGGGAGAAAGGGACTGGCCTTTGGCCACCCAGGACTTTGCACAGTGCCTGGCTTATGAGAAACCTTCAATAAATGTTGGTGGGCCTGTACTGGGGGGAGTGTGTGCTTAAGGGAACAATAGTCTGCAAATTTGGCTTTGTAAGGGGGTGAGGCTGCTTGGAATGACATTCTTTGAGAGCCGCGGTCAGTTGGGCTGGGACTGGGCCTTGGAGACTGGGAGCATGGCCCGAGTGTGTTGGCCCACTCCTAGTTGCTGAGGAATCTAGGGATCTAGGTTGTGGTAGGTCTGCAGAGGGAGGCAGGAACAGAAGGCTGGTGTGGGCTGGGGAGGAGCACAGGGCCAGGCCAGGTATCGCTGGGGCTCCAGCAGGGGACGAAGCTGCGAGCGAGAAGGACAGAAAGGACAGTAAGTCAGCAGCAAATGTCCTTTACCGACCAGCCAAGCATCTCTGTTCAATGCAATTCAATTCGCCACGTGTTTATCCAGTGCCTTCTAGAACATAGGGATGTGGAGATGAAAAAGACAAGGGTTTTGCCCTCTAGGAGCCTACATTCTGGGAATGACAAGAAGGAAGCAGCCCTGGGACCGTCTGGGCAAAGAGCTTTCTAGGGGTGGCCACGGGGGCCTGAAGTCCAGGAAGAGGAGGTAGTGATCATAGGAGGGAGCTGGTGCACATGCTCCTTCAAGTTTCCTGGTGGGGGAGCCCCTCCCCACTCCCTACTCTCCTCCCCTCTTCCTCTGAGATACTGAGACAGACAGGCAGACATGCAGAGGCTGACCCAAAGCTACACAGGTACCCTCTATGCACTCCCTCCCAGCTTCCCCCATTCCTGTCCCTACAGATGCCTTCATTCTCCAGTTCAGATGTCCTGATACTGGGATAATGGGTAGATGGGGAGTGGACAAGAGTCTTTCTGGGGACATAAAGCACATAAAATGCAGCGGCATGTCCCTAAAGGGACAGAAAAGGCAGGGAGGGAAGGGGTTGTCATGTTTCTGTGTCCCTGGAGGCCTCTTTATGTTGGGGGGGTGATCTGGGTGTGTCTGTGCAGTCCTGGAGGGGTCTGCCTTCTGCGGGCCTGGGGGGGGGCGGGGCACGCAACACCAACCGTAGGGGGAAGGGGTGCGGGCAGGAATGAGGGCCACTGTGCGTGCAGAGAGAGTGGATGAGGGAAGGAATGGGACCCAGGTAAGGAAGACAGAGGAGGCGGAATAGCGGGGAGGCGGTAGAGGTGGTACTTGGGGGCAGTGGGTCACGTGTCCCATCCTGCATTCCTCCCCTCCCTCTCCCACACACCCCCAGGCGTCCATCAGCCTCTCCCTCTTTGTGCAGCTCCTTCCTGCCCCTCTGGGTGCTTTGGGCCAGTTTCTTGGAGGTGTGGTAGGAGGGTCCAGGGGAGAAGGCGCCTCTCAGGGCTGCCCAGTCTGCCACTCCAGGCATGGCGGAGGGGGTAGCAGGGACACATGTCGCATTACCCCATTCATTCACATTCTGCCATGCTGGGGGGATGGAAGAAACAAATATTGTCACAGGCTTAGGAAAGGTGCAGGAGGGGACAGAGTGGGGAAGCTGGGCCCTTGTTGGGAGTCTCTATGAGTCAATAAGCCCTTTCTCCACCCACAGCCCTGCCCCTCATGTCTGTGGCCTTCGTGTTTGGCGAGTGGATGATCAATGATCATAAAGATGGGACAGGGCACCGAAGGGTCTTTGCATGGGCCCTTTTACAGCTCTGGGTCAACGCTGTCGTGGCGGAGGGGGTTACAGCCACGACCACAAGCAGCAGGTGGATGAGAAGAGCTGTCACCCCCTCCTCACAGCCTGCTCGCTAGCTCTCCCCCCTCTCCTAACCCCATTGAGCCCTCCCACCTCCCTGAGATCCTTTCCAGAGTCCTTCAGCCTGGCTCTCTGTCCAGCCCCAAAAGCTGGTCTCTCTCTCCCCTCCCTCCTTCCTCGCAGGGCTCCCTCTCTCTTCAGGCACAGGGGTATGTGATGGTGATGGTTCCTGCTGTCAGGCTTGGCCAGGTCACCAGGGAGGCACCCCCATCGGGGCAAAAGGTAGTGTCCTCCGAGAGCTCCTCCGCCTGCCCGGCGAACCCCTGACCTCGGTCCCCAGCATGCCCAATCCAAACCAAATCCCCACCCCGCAGCCCCAGAGCGCCTCTGGCCAGGCCTAGGGAGCGCAGAGGGGCAGAACTCCGCTTTCGACTGAGCGCTGAAGGCAGGCACCCCCGGGGGGCGCGGCGTGGCCGGGACCCTTTGGGCTCCGAGCTCACGGATTAGTCCCGCCCCCAGTCCTGGCCCCGCCCCTCCGCACCCGGCTCCGCCCCACTCTCCGCACCTCGGGCGCTGGGAAGGCTGGCTTCCCGCCTCCGGTCCTCCGGCCGGGCTCCGGCTCCGGGTTCGCGACAAGGTGGCCCGCCCCCGCCGAGGAGGCCCTGAGAGGTTGAAGCGCAAACTGCGGGCGCGTGCGGGTCACCTGATCCCCGGGCTCCTGGGCGGTCCCCAGCGACCGCCCCGCTCTCGCCCCTGCACTGTGTCCATCTCCCACTGTGGTTCTGGGGCCTGCAAGAAGCTCGACCTGTCAGCTCCTCCTCCATCCCCATCGAGCTCTTGGGCGTGGCTCTCTGCCCCACTCTTCCTTCTGCGAAGAACCAGCATCATTCTTTTTTTTTTTTTTTTTTTTAAAGATTTTATTTATTTATTCGACAGAGAGATATCACAAGTAGACAGAGAGGCAGGCAGAGAGAGAGAGAGAGAGAGAGAGAGAAGCAGGCTCCCTGCTGAGCAGAGAGCCCGATGCGGGACTCGATCCCAGGACCCCGAGATCATGACCTGAGCCGAAGGCAGCGGCTTAACCCACTGAGCCACCCAGGCGCCCCACCAGCATCATTCTTGATGGGAATTATGTCACCCGCCCACCGGAGACCGCAGAAGTCACTTTTTTGCTATTTGTAAAATATAATATTTTTTTCTGCCCTTTAAAAATATATACATATGTATTACATAATATAGACGTATATATTACGTAATATATACGTCTATATTACATAATATATATTGCATTTTTCATTTTTATTTACATTTTAATTTTATTTTAGGGGGCGCCTGGGTGGCTCAGTGGGTTAAAGCCTCTGCCTTTGGCTCAGGTCATGATCTCAGGGTCCTGGGATCGAGTCCCGCATTCAGCTCTCTACTCGGCAGGGAGTCTGCTTCCTCCCTGCCTCTCTGCCTGCCTCTCTGTCTACTTGTGATCTCTGTCTGTCAAATAAATAAATAAAATCTTTCAAAAAAATTTCATTTTCGTAAACATACAGCGTTAGTTTCAGGTGTACAATATAGTGATTCAAAAATTCTATACATAATTAGGGTATATTTTTAGGGTACAATTCACATTCAGAGAAATTCACCCCTTTCAGTGTAAAAGTCAGAGATTTTTGGCAAACATAACTAGTCATGGAACCACCATCGCAACTGAGAAACGAAGGACTTCCTTCCATCACCCTGGTGAATTCCCCTGTGCCCTTCCTGGCAAACCTCTTCCTCAATTCCAGCCTCGGGCAACCCCTGATCTGTTTTCTGTCTCCCGTAGTTTTGCCTTTCCTGTAATGTCATGTAAATGGAATCATAGGGCAGGTAGACTTTCAAGTTTGTAGTCTTTCACTTAGCTTAATGTATTTGGGGTTCATCCAGGTACGTCATTACTTTTTACTGTTGAGTAATATTGCGTTGTATGGATATATCAATTTTAGTGGGGGGGCATTTGGGTTGTTTCTAATTTTTAAAAAAAGATTTTTTTTATTTGAGAGAGAGCTTGTGAGCACGAGCAGGGGGAGGAGGGAGGGGTAGGAGGGAGGTGGGAGAGGTAGGAGGGAGGTGGGAGGGAGGTGGGAGGGAGTGGGAGAAAGAGAGAATTCTGAGCAGACTCCCCACTGAGCCTGGAACCCCAGGCGGGGCTCGATCCCAGGACTCTGGGGTCACTATCTGAGCAGATGCTTAACTGAGCCACCTAGGAGCCCCTTCTTATGGTTTTAATCTCTGATTCTCTTATAGCTAATGATTCTGTTTTGTTTTTTTTTTTTAAGATTTTATTTATTTACTTGAGAGAGAGAGAGAGAGACAGAGAGAACAAGCAGGAGGAGAGCAGCAGGCAGAGGGAGAAGCAGGCTCCCTGCCGAGCAAGGAGCCTGATCCAGGGACCCAGGGATCATGACCTGAGTGTAGGCAGATGCTCAGCTGACTGAGCCACACAGGCCCCCGGGATTATTGTCTTATAAGGGACGTCAGGGGCCCACGCCATCAGTGGGACAGTGGCCACTTTCCTTTTTGGAAAGCTTCCAGCCTTGTACGCCATTCTGGCTTCCACTCTGTTTTTATTTTTTATTTTTTTAAGTAATATTTTTTTAAGTAATATCTACACCCGCGGGCACTGGGGTGGCTCAGTCGCTTAAGCATCTGTCTTTGGCTCAGGTTATGATCCTGGGGTCCTGGGATGAGCCCCTGTGGGACTCCCTGCTCAGTAGGGAGCCCGCTTCTCCCTCTACCTTTGCCCCCCTTCCCCATCCCTCATGAATAAATAAATAAAATCTTTAAAAAAAAAATAAGTAATCTCTATATTCAATGTGGGGCTTAATCTCACAACCCTGAAACCAAGAGTCGAGGGCTCCACTGACTGAGCCAGCCAGGCGCCCCCACATTATCATTATTTTTTGAATGCTCGGCTTCCTTTCTTTTGGGGAACTGTCCCACTCCAAGTCCATGTGGCTCTTGGTGGGCTGTTGGTCAGGTCATCCGCCTTCCCATCTCAGAGGTGGGCAGGTGACACAGTTGAGGCCATGCAGATTCTGAGATGTGGAATCCTGATCAGAAATAGACAAGGGTAGAGGGGGTTTAGTGGGGAATTCTATGACGAAGCAGTAAGCGGGGGAGGGGGGCAGCTCCTGCCGAGGATTCGCCTGTGCTCCCCTGGCTCCTGCTAGCCTGGACTGGACATCTGGCTTCCTGTTTGAGTCTGCGTTCGCTCAGTACTGCCCCAAGACATTCCTTTTCGCCTAACTTAGCCTGGGTGGGTGCTTGCAACCGGAGAACCCCCACTGATACACAGTCATGTCATTGGCTGGACCGCTGCTTGTGCCTCTGACCTTGTGGTTAAAAGGCAGCCCCTCTGAATGGATGTTGGGGTGGTTGTCTTGGGGGGAGTGGCACCTTTACGTGATATTGAACAAAGAACTTCTTCCTCCCATTCAGTGGAACCCCCTTGGAGGGTCCTCAATTATTGAGCAGAATGCAGACTGGACTTCAGTTCTCACTCATCCCTCACCCCACCCCCAGCTGAGTGCTCTTGTGCAGTGCACATCCTGCACATCCTTCTGTGGAGACCCTGTTGTCAGGTCCCCCCACCCTTCCCTTCAGTTCTCTTCTCCTCCTTCCACCTGCCAGTTTATCTCTTCTAAGTGTTTACTTGGACGGCATCGAGGCTGATAACAGCTATGTTTACTTTTGTAGCCATAGTTCAGTCTTCCGTGCTTTGTCCATCTGTTGATTCTAAAAGTTGAAACTCAATTAACAGTGTTTACCTTATATATTGTGACTACATAAATAGCTTTCATTGCAGACCTAGTAATCACTAAGATTGCATTTCCTTTCTTAGACTATTTTTAATTACCTTTTGAAAAACAGGACCTCATACATTCACGGGACCATATGAATTACACGTTCGTTATAAGAGATAAATATATAATGAATATCTGTGCACCTATCCTAACTCAGGAACCAATAACCTATTACCAATAACATGTATGTACCAGGGCCATCCTCCTGGTCCCATTCCCTTGCCTCCCCGGGAAATAAAATAACTACTATTCTACATTTTGCATTTATCATTCTGCTGATTTTTATTTTTAGTCTTGTTTACATTTTTATTTATTTTAAGTAATCTCCACACCTAATATGGGGCTTGAACTCACAACCCCAAGATCATGAGTTGCACGCCTTTCCAACTGAGCCAGCCAGGTGCCCCTCTGCTGATTTTTAAAAACTTACCATGCCATCATAGTAGTATGTGTGCTTAAATAGTGTTTTGTTTTGCTGAATTTGTTTACGAGCTCTATAAAAACGGTATCATGTTTATAGCGTAGTCTTCTGGGAGTTAATGTTTTTCGGGAGATATTGTATTTCCAAGATTCTCCTGTGTTGTTTTGTGTTACTGTTAGAACCGCTTGTTAGGATGAGAAACTCTTAGAAATTCCAAGAAAATGAAAACAGATCCAAGGAAGGAAACGAAATCCCGAGGATCACCAGCTCTGCTCAGCCTCCTGACCCGGATGCCCCTGACCATGGCAGAGGGTTCTAAGGATGGCGCTTGTCCCTGGCAGGGCCAGATCGCGTGCAGACTTGGCACAGAGAGGTCTCCGCTCTGGTGATTGAAGGAATAAGACGGACAACTTGAGGTGTGAGGGTCGCGTTTCTCATCGTGTGGGCCAGAGGAGAAGAGGAGGTTGGTCTGGTGAGGAGGAGAAGGATGCTCAGGGGTGAGCAGGCACAGAGCCAGACTGTCTGTGTCTCCAAAATTCCCGTGTTGGCAAGCTAACCCCAAGGTGATGCTTTTAGGAACTGGGGCCTTTGGCGGGGGTTGATTAGGGGCTTTGGGGAGTCTGTCCTCACAAATGGAATCAGTGTCTTATAAAAAACACCCCACAGGGCTCCTTGGTCCCACAGGAGCGTGACAGCAAAAAGTCCGAGACCTCCAGCAGGCCCTCACTGGCCCAGGCTGGCACCATGAACTTGGACTTTCAGCCTCTGAAAATGTGAGGACTACATTTCTGTTGCTTACAAGCTACCCTGTGTGTGGTGTTTTGTCGTAGCCTCTGGACGGACTAAGAAACCGAAGAAAGAGCTCTCACAGGATTTGAATTCCTAATTCCAACTGTTCCTCGGGTCCAGGGAGCACATGACCTTGGGATTCACGATGAACTCCCCTTTTTGCTTAGGCTAATTTGGGTTCTCTTGCTATCTCTGTCTCTCTCTTTCTCAGATATATAAATAAAATCTTTTAAAAAATTAATAATGTAACAGTCACCACTCTCACTTTCTGGGAATTCACTATGAAGCAATGAATGCTTACTGTTTCTTTACCTCATTCGATATTCAAACCAAGTCTGAGACAAGTCTCATTGTCCCAGTGTTACAGATCAGTAAACTAAGGCACATAGAAGCTAGAGGGTACATGCAGGTTCACAAGCCCGTACTCCTCTCTCTGCCTGTTGGACGCCAAAGCCTGTGTTCTTAAACACACGCGTCACTGCCTCCACAGCGTAAACCAGCTCTGGTGGGATTCAAACTCACATCCCAAATCCAAAAGCCTTTTTCCTTGGGAGAGTTCCCAGGGTCTCTCTTCTCCCAGAAGCCACCACCATCAGGTGACTCATTTCTATTTTCCTGTAGCTTAAAAAGGAAGTTAGGGAAAAAAAAAAATCTCAGCTTGTGGGGCTCCTGGCTGACTTAGTGCATGGGACGTGCGACGCGTGATCTCGGCCTTATGGGTTCGAGCCCCATGGTGGGTGTAGAGATTACTGGAAAAAAAAAAAACTTAAAAAAAAGAAAGATCTCAGGTTGTGAGATGCCCGCCCACCCCTCCTTATCCTATGTCCCTCCCCTTCTAGTACTGAGGGGAAAAAGAAGGGAAGAAAGTACAGAGAAGAGGGAGGGGAATGGCAATGGTTCACCAGAAGCAAGTGGGGGTGGGAAGGAGGGGAAGAGGGTGGGGGAGGCAGTGAGAGGGTGGCCCCCCCCCTTTGGAAGACAATTCCAAAGAACAATGGAAGGAGGCTGTTTCCCTGAGGACAAGCACCTACCTTCTCCCTCCTGCTCTGCCAGCATTTGCGGGTAGGGTCAGGGCAGAGCAGACAGGAAGAGAAGGGGACACCCTCAGAAACCATAGCTCTTAGGAGTGGGGCTGCCCCATGGGCCCCTCCCCCACTTGACGAACCACCTCCCCCACCCTTCAGGAATATTCCATGGCAGTTAGGGGCCCTTTCTTACTGAATGGGTTGTGCTTTCCCAGCCCCCAGGCCCTGTGGTGCAAAGAGCTCTGCTGCATAAAATATTTACAAGATGAGGGACGACTGAGTCCAACAAGGGAGAAGGGGGGATGGGGTGGAGGGGAGAGGGGGAGACAGGGGGTGTGCAAGATGGGGGCAGGGGACTTTAGGGATGAGTTCCCTGTGTCAGGAAAAGAAAGGGATGAAAACCGGAAACTTGGAAGGGAAGGGGGCTGCTGAGACACAGGATGGGGTGGAGGAGAGTGGGGAACAAGAAGCCAGGGGACGGAACTCATTCTCTGAGCCCAGCGGGAGCAGGCAGGGGCTCAAGGATAAGCACTCAGAGCCCCGGAGAGTCTCTGTGTTGCCCCTGTGGTGGAGAATTACCCACAGCTCCCACTGGATAGTGCAGGTGCTGGCCTCCGAGCTCAGCCTAGTCGCCTTCGCCCTGCTGCTGGTCATGGTGTTCTCCAAGAAATGGCTGGACCCCTCTAGAAGCTGCTTCTACCAGCGCTGGCCCGCCAACGTCAGCGCCGGAATCTACACGGCCACCCACGTCATGTCCATGGGGCTCCTGCATATCTGCAGATCCAACAGCTGTTTCCACTCAGAAAACTGGAAAGGTGAGACCCTCCACAGCCCCATCCCACCCCGGGGCTCCAGTCTGCCTTGGTTATTCTGGGTCACCCTGTGCCCTTGTCCTCTCCTTCTGGTCATCCGCAGTGATCTGGCCTGCAAGATGGCTTCACCGGCGGAGACCACCAAGGATCGGTCTTCCTGTCCCCATCCATCCCGGCCACATCACTTTGCCTGACCCAAATCACTGCTTTCGGGAAGGTTCTGAGCCTCGTCTGGGGGTATCACCATGTTGCAAGGGGCATAGACTCTCAGTGCTGGTGAATCACTCCTTAATCACACAACTCTCCCTGTTATATGGGGAGAAGAGCCTCAGGGAGGTGGGGATTGCCTTCCTCTAGGCTTGTGTACCCCGAGGGTCCAGTTTTGGGAGGAGTCCCCAGGATGCTCTCCTTCCCCAGCCCTGGCCCCAGCCTCATTTCTTCCCTTCTGTCTCAGGCCCTGCTTGTTCCTTCCTTCCCAGCCTCTCGTCGCCCTTCACTGCCAGTTCCTGTACTTAGAACACCATGTCTCCCTTCACTGTTCCATGTTGCTTTCAAAAAGCATGATAGTGGGGCGCCTGGGTGGCTCAGTGGGTTAAAGCCTCTGCCTTCTGCTCAGGTCACGATCTCAGGGTCCTGGGATCGGGTCCCGCATCTGGCTCTCTGCTCAGCAGGGAGCCTGCTCCCCCCCCCTTCCCCACCGCCTGACTCTCTGCCCACTTGTGATCTCTCTCTGTCAAATAAATAAATAAAATCTTAAAAAAAAAAAAAAGAATCATGGCTTATTTAAGGAGGGAAAATGATATTTCATTGTTATCTCACATGTGCATTTCTGGAGCGCTTGGGTAGCTCAGTTGGTTAAATGTCTGACTCTTGATTTCGGCTCAGGTCCTGATCAGGTCATGAGCTCAAGCCCTGCATGGGGCCGTGTGCTCAGTGAGGAGTCTGCTGGGGTTTCTCTCTCTGTCCCTCTACCTTTCCCCGGCAAGTGCTCTCTCTCTCTCTAAAATAAATAGATAAATCTGTTTTTAAAATGCACATTTCAGGGCGCCTGGATGGCTCCGTGGGTTAAGCCACTGCCTTCAGCTCAGGTCATGATCTCGGGGTCCTGGGATCGAGCCCCACATCAGGCTCTCTGTCCAGCGGGGAGTCTGTGTCCCCCTCTCTCTCTGCCTGCCTCTCTGCCTGCTTGTGATCTCTCTCTCTCTGTTAAATAAATAAACAAAATGTTTTCTTAAAAATGTGCATTTCTTGGGATGCCTGGGTGCCTCAGGCTTTGGCTCAGGTCATGATCCTGGGGTCCTGGGATCGAGTCCTGCATTGGGCTCCTTGATCGTCAGGGCGCCTGCTTCTCTCTCTGCCTCTGCCTGCTTGTGCTCTCTCTCTCTCTCTCTCTCTCTGAATAAATAAATAATAAATAAAATCTTTTTAAAAAAATGTGCATTTCTTTAGTTAATCTTTTCTCATGTCATTCGATTATATATTTTTTCCCTTTGTGAATCTTAGTTTCATCCTGTTTCTTGTTTTCTCCAGATAGTTACAAGCTGTGGACCAATCACCCAATCTTCGGGGCGGCCGTGATAACTTTCTGCCTGACGCTGGTGCTGGGCTTTCTCTTTACCATCTGGTTGCACCTGCCGTACATACCCGGTCTTCAAAGACTGCCCTGCTTCAGCTGGGTTGGGACTATCATGAGCTTCTTTGAAGGTACCGCGTGGCTCTGGAAATGGTCATTGGTTTCTCCCCAAACACATCTTTCTGGGCACTTCTCCGTCTTTCTTTCTTTGGGGGTAGGGCAGGGGTTTGGCCAAACAGAACTGATCGTCCTTGAGAACCGAGCTCTGCCATTTCCTCGTCCCCGGAGAGGTGAGGTTGGAGGGGTGGATGGTGGTTTGTGGGTGCATCCCAGCAGGTGAAGAAAAATCCCTGTGGGTCCTCAGGTAAGAATAAGCTCTCTCCGGTTCCTGTCTCCTAGTTTTCCTTATTTTCTTCACCATGATGTTGTTCCCTATTAACCTCTGGATCTTTGAGTTGAAGAAGAATTTATCAATCCCCATCGGCTGGAGCTATTTCATAGGCTGGCTGGTGTTTGTCCTCTATGTCACCTGTGGTGAGTGGCCTGAGGGCCCCAGGAAGGAGGGGACATGGGTGCCTGGGACAGAGGAAGTTTACAGGGAGGCAGCTGGTGGGGGGCGGGGGGCTGGCAATTCCCAGGGACAAGTTCTTAGTGATTACTCTTTCCTTTGGCCTCACCTCGCTGGCCACATTTTTCCCGTTCTCCAAATTTCCTCTCCCCCATCCCTTTGTGATTTCCCAGCGGCCCTGTGCTACTTCAACCATAAACATTTCTGGAGGGTGATTTTGAACCGTCCGTCTGGCACCGTGCTCTGTAGCAACTTCTCCAGCCCCAAACAAAACTTGGAGATGAAGCCGGTTGTCTCACACAGCTCGGTCGACCAGCGGGACGTCTGGGATCCTGAGCAAAAGGAGGCATCTCCGTAAACTTGTCGGAAATCCTGGTGCCACGTTCTGCCCATTCATCGGAATCCCTGTCCTCATCCTTTTCTCACAACCTTGGCCTCCATCACTGCAAGGAGTTAAAGAGGGAGGATAATATTTCTCCTCCTTGTTCCTATTAGCTTATAGCTTGGGCAATGTGGAATAAACGGTCTCTTGTTACCATGTCTGGTCATTGTTGAGATAAGACGACAACTTGAAGGAGGGGAAGGGAGAAAGAATAACTTTGTTTCCCAATCGTTCCTGCATAGGAGCCTTTTGGCACCCTTGGGTTCCCAGAATTGCCCAATTTCTCCCGTAGCGCACTTGGACACAGGTGAAACTCCTCTCAGGAGCTAAGCCTCTTTCAACTTTGTCCCCACTATTCTGACATGTTTAGTGGGTCGAGGGGAGTGACCAGGAGGGAGAGATAATTTATGAACTAGTTGGTTTATTCAGAGTGAACAATTCAAGAGCAAACTGGCCCAAAGAGGCAGGTCATCTGGGGGTGTGGCTGTACTGTGTGCGTGGGGCAACCATCCCACCTTCTGTGTCCAGATCAGGTGATGGAGAACTAGAGCCCTGTGCCTGGGTACCACCATCTCCGCCTTCACCTCCATCACAACTTCACCTTGACTACTACCTCCACCACCACTTCACCTCCACCATCCTTACCACCTCCACGACTCCCTGGTTGCTACTGCTCCCCTCCTAAGCCTCCCTTGTTCTCCATCCTGTAACAGCAGGACTAAAACATGACAAGAAGAAAAACATTAGAGTCGGGCCCTAAGCTCAAGACACAGACTGCACCTTTGGGTTATAACCTGAGTCTCACGAACAGGTGCAACACCCACTGGTGATGACTATTGGGATTCAGACATCCTGCCCAGAAAGTCTGGCCTCCAAGAGAGCAGCCGTAACTGATCTTTGTCATAGCTCTGCACATGCCAGCCAGCTAGGGAGGAAAGGGACAACTCATGAGTGGACTGGATATGTTGAAACTACATTATTAGGTTGAACCACACGATACTGCTGTTGTAGCAGTTAAATGCCAACAACTTCATAGAGTTCAACCTAATCTATATGATCAATTTCTCTTTGGTGTTGGGGCTCCTTTAAAATTCTTATTTTTATCAGACCTGACCAGCAGTAGTGGAATTCCTAACTTAGCTCCAAGCAAACATTCTGAGCAAAGAATCGGATACAATGGCTTGAAATTTGGGCAGAACAGGCATTCCACAAATCCCTACTCATGGTCCCCCTTATGCTCCTTCTCCCTGGTAGCAAGGATCTATCGAGGGACTTAAGAAGTAAGTAAGTAAGTAAGAAAGAAAGAAGAAAGAAAGAAAGAAAAGAAAAGAAAAGAAAAGAAAAGAAAAGAAAAGAAAAGAAAAGAAAAGAAAAGAAAAGAAAGGTTTTATTTTTGAGTAATCTCTGTGCCCAAGGTGGAGGTTGAACTCACGACCCCAGAGATCAGGAGTTGGGGCTCCAGGGACTGAGCCAGCCAGGCACCCTGCGAGAGAAACTTTTACAATAATTCTGACAGAAAAATAATGGAAAGATTTTACCACACAAGTATATACATCTTGCTTTGGGGCCCTTTTTCCTCGATATAGGTTAGGATTCACAGTCTTTGTATCTTTGATCTAATGTCTTAAAGAATACTCTGCAGCTTTGTTATCATTTTCTACAATGACTCACTGCAGGGGCTCCTGGTTGGGTCAGTCCTTGAATGTGCGACGTTTGGTCTCACGGTCGTGAGTTCGAGCCCTACCTTGGGTGTAGAGATTACTTTAAAAGAAAAATAAATGGAGGGTACTTGGGTGGCTTAAGTTCGTTAAGTGTCTGCCTTTGGCTCAGGTCATGATCTCAGGGTCCTGGGATCGAGTCCCTCATCGGGCTCCCTGCTCGGTGGGGAGCCTCTTTCTTCTTCTCCCTCTGCTCCTCCCCCTGCTTCTGCTTTCTCTCTCTCTGTCAAATAATAAAATCTTCTTTAAAATCTAAAAAATAATAATAATAATAATAATAAAGATTCATCTATTTGAGAGAGAGGGAGTGCACATGCATGGGGGAAGGGACACACGGAGAGAATCTCAAGCAGACTCCCTGGTGATCGCAGAGCCCGACACAGGGCTCGATGCTGCAACCCTGAGATCACCACCTGGGCGAGACCGAGGGTTGGATGATTAACCAACTGAACCACCCAGGGTCCCCTAAAAATTTTTTTCTAGACATTTCTGACTTATAGAAAAGTTGGAAGGACAGTATAATTCTTTTATACGCTTCACCCAGATTTCCCCAAATGTTACCATGACTACATTTGCTTTATCTCCCCCGGCCTCTCTCTCTCTCCCTCCCCCCACATACTCCCCCCCCCACTTTTTTCTCCCACTCCTACCATTTGACAATAAATTACAGACTAAATGCCCCTTTACCCTCGAATACTCCCATGTGTATTTCCTAAAAACTCCTACATAATCGTAGCACAGCTCTCAAGATCAGGACATTAACACTGACGGAACAACACTGCAGGCTTCGGGCAATGTTCAGATTTGCCAGCTGCCCCAACAACGTCCATTACGACAAAAGAAAGTTCGGGATCATGCACCGCGTTCAGTTGCCATGTCTTTTTAGCCCACTTTTCCTGGGGCAGTTCCTTAGTCTTTTTTTTATTTCCTTCAGTCTTTGTCTTTCCCAGCTTCGACCTTTTTGAAGAGCACAGGCCAGCTGTCTGTAGGATGGCCCTCAATCTGGGTTTATCTGGTTTCATTATAATTAGACGCACGTAATGCATTTGGGGTATAAATGTCGCAGAAACGTTGGGTCGGACAAATGCTGGAGGTGTTCATTTGGATCACTGGGTTAAGGTGACGTCTGGTCGGGTTTTCTGTGGATGATCCCGCCTGCGAGAAGTCCTCTGATACACAGTAGGCGGGATGGGGCATGTTCAAGGGTGAGGCGCAGACCCTCTTTCAGCACTCTGCTCAGTGGCCTTCGTGCGGGGCCTTCACAGAGCCCCTGATATGGCTGAGAAGGCTCTGCCGTGTCCCTGTGTCAGCATGTAGTACGCTACCATGATCCCCGGCTTGGTGGTGCCTCCACAGACCAGCGCACGCCTGGCACACAGCAGTTGTCTGTAGGCATTGAATGGATGGAAGTGAGGGGCAGAGGACTGGGGGTATGGAGGCTCTCTTCCGGGTACAGAAAGTTTCTGCAACAGAGGAGGCAGACCTCAGGTGTCTAGCCTGGCCCAACCCTAGTTCAGGTAGAGGGCTCTGCGACTGGGTTATTACTGGTGATATGGGTTACTCTTGGAAGAAAGATCCTGGTGGGGTCCCTGCACGTAAGGGGGGGCATTTCCAGGATTCCTGCCTCACGGAAAGGCAGAAAGAAAGGTGCTGTCCTTCAGGGCACAGCACACCCTGGGCTCGAGGTAGAGCGGAGAGGGGAGAAAAGCAAATATCTGGTTGCTGAATGACTCACCAAAGTTAGGAGGGACCCATCTGTGCAAAACGCCAAGAGGCAAGGCTCCTCAGAGCTCATCTGCTGCTAAAGCACACGGTCCTGTCAAGGGAAGTGCCTAGAAGTGCCTAGAAGAATAGAAGAGATCTGAAGCCAAAGTTCCAGGTGTGGAGAAGCTGGTCTGAGCGAGGAGCTGGTCAACAAAAAGGATGTCACAGTTGACATTAAACAGAACAGTGGATTCTGCGAAAGAGACTCAGGAAAGCAAAAGGCAAAATATTAGGACTACTTGTGAATTGGGAGAAGGTAAAATCTAATTAGATCCAAATGAAAAAAATCTTTAATCAATTACAAATAGAAGAAGTAGACATGAAAGAAGCAAGCTTCTGAAAGGCAAAGTCTCATACTAAAACGGAAGGCCGATTTGCTCAGGAAACTCTTATTTCCTGCCCACTTTGTTTGCTTGGAAAACACAGGAGAGCAGACCATCTGGGGTAATTAATTCTGGGGTAAAAATGTCAGAACCTGGGTAAACAAAGATTAGCGCCAAGATAAAAACAATAAAAGGAACCAGGAACTAAAAGAGAAACCACGTTTCAATACATTCAAAGGGATAGGATTCTGGACAAAATTCAGAAGAAGATTCCAGGGACAAACAGATTCTGCCATTGGTTAACTTTTGGAACAAGAGTCCTGGGAAGGACTCTTTCTCTTTCATATTTAAAAGTATCTCAGGTTTTAAATTGATTTCTGTAAAATGTCCACAATCAAGTGGGAAGGTTTGTAAATAACATTTAAAAACAAATTCAAAACCTCCCCCTTCAAATACTACAACCCAAAGCTATGGGACTGGGAAAGGTTAAGGTAACTGGGCAAAGGTAATTGACCTGCACAGTGATTGAACTTGGCCTTGGCAAACCGTGCTTTAATGGTCTGGTGCCCTCCTGTCTAAAAAACTTGCAACATAATTGGGAAGCAAGTGTGTAAGTCAGGTTCTCAGGCACTTTCTCTCACTTCTCTCAGTGCTAAGGCCACTCCGATGCTTGGCTTCACAAAACCACTGGGAACAGCATCTCACAAATATCAGAAGAAAGTGTCCCTCTTCTCTGAGAGCTGCAGAAAAGCAGGTTTTATCCCACAACATAAAACTAGTTCTGATAAAGTGGCAGATGGAGAAGATTTGCTAAAGCATCTATCTCTGGGTCTCCCAACTTCTGTGGCCTTCTTGGAAGCGGGGACATGAGCCCTGATGGGGAGCTTCGGCATGGAGCTCTGGGGAGAGGCAGGAAGCACAAAAGTACAAGAGGACAGTTTCCACATGACACAGAGAGTAGGAAGAACACTCATCTGGGCCGGTTCAGTCATCTGGTCTGGGTTGAGGGAACCAAGCCTTGGCAAGTATAAGCAACTCTAGCAGGACCTAGACTGGCTGATGGCCTCTCTCCCTATGGCAAGGGCAGTGGAAAAAATCACACGCCTAGCGCAGAGGCCACCGAAGCTGCTCTTGTGCCTGAGTTGGGACCACACTGTGTGCCGACTTACACATCAAGTTGGGCCATCAGGTTTAAGCCATTTTCCCATGAGCAGTGGGCACCCCTAGAAATTCATAAGCAAGAGGGGTGGTTGTAAGAGCTGACCTTGGACTTGGAAAGACTTGGGTCTGAATCTTGGGCTAGATGCCCTTTCTGAGCAACATTTCCTCTTCTGCCTCATTGTTCAATTCAATGATGGGGTCCTTATTAGAAGGGGACCCTTGGACACAGAGACAGACAGACACACAGATGCGAAGGAATAGGGAAAACGTCATCTGCAAGCCCAGGGACACCTGAGGCTACCAGAAACTAGGAGAGGCACGGAAGTCTCCCCAGCACCCTGGCAAGGAGCCAAACCTGCGGACACCTTGATCTCAGACTTCTGGCTTCCAGAACCGTGACACGATACATTTCTGTTGTCTCAGCCCCCAGTTCATTGTGGGGTGGCAGCCGTGGGAAACGAATACAGCGGTCTTGAAAATAACCTAGTAATCACTGTAGCTCCTTATCGGTAAGGTTTGTCCCATCAAGACAGGATCACTAGGCTCGTGTCTCTTCTCTCCCCTGCACAGTGGAGAACATTAAGATTCTCAGATAACTTGAGTCTGTTTTGTGAAACGAACAGCCTCGGGGTTCTCTGAACACACTGCAGGTGCATACAGACACGTGAAGCATTACCCATTTCTTTTCCTTCTTTTAGCCTCTGCTCACTCACTATTGGTTCCTCTTTTCATTATTCATTTGTAAGCAAACTTTTTTCAAATACGAGGATGTTTTAGGTGTTGCAAGTATTTTCTTCCAATGTCACTTATCTTTGTTCACTTTTTTTTTTTAAGATTTTATTTATTTATTTGACAGAGATCACAAGCAGGTGGAGAGGCAGGCAGAGAGAGAGGAAGGGAAGCAGGCTCCCTGCTGAGCAGAGAGCCCGATGCGGGACTCGATCCCAGGATCCTGGGATCATGACCTGAGCCGAAGGCAGTGGCTTAACCCACTGAGCCACCCAGGCGCCCCTCTTTGTTCACTTTTTAAACCAGGATTTTCCACAGATGTTTGAGATTTTCATGAGGGCCAAGTGTATTAGCTTTTCCTTTTACGGCTTTTGAATTTCTTGTAGTGCTGAGGAAAGTTTTCTCCATTCCAAGATCACAGCAGTCCCCCACTTCCCCCCAACACTTTTGTAGTTTCCTTTCCTGTTTCGGAATCAGACTTCATGTGTTCCCTGCTTGAACACATTAACGGAGTAATGCCACCCCTCTCGCTGATGTGGAATGCCACTTTCTTTTTTTTTTTTTTTAAGATTTATGTATTTATTTATTTGACAGACAGAGATCACAAGTAGGCAGAGAGGCAGGCAGAGAGAAAGGGGGAAGCAGGCTCCCTGCTGAGCCGAGAGCCAGATGTGGGGCTCGATCCCAGGACCTGGGATCATGACCTGAGCCGAATACAGAGGCTTCAACCCACTGAGTCACCCAGGCGCCCCTGGAATGCCACTTTTATCATAAATTCTTAAAGCAAACAGAGGTCGGTTTCTGGCCTTGGTTCATATTCTGACTTCACGTGCCTTTCTCCAGCAACGGCCACAGAAATGCACCTGCCCGTATTCTGCAGGGGCCTGACGGTGGCCGCCTGGAGGATGCATGCGCAGACTGCCCCCTGGGGGCTGCCACTGAGCTCCACTCTGCTGTGATGCAAAGACGCAGGCCTGGTGTGGCCAGGTCTTCCAACTTTTCTAGAGATGTATGTGAAACCTGGTTTTCGAGAGTGATGGTGGTGACAGTTTTCAGTTTCGCACACGAACTACATTTGCACGCTGAAAGCTCCCACCCTGGGAGCTCCTGTTCCAGATGCTGAAACGCAGAGTAAGGCCACGCCAGGTCTCAGCGTACACCTCTAACACTTCTCCCACCGCCAGCATTAAGAAGGAAAAGGGGAAGGAAGACCCAGGGAGGGGCTGCAGCAGCTCGGGAGACCTGGGTTCTCTGCAGCCCCTCCCTGGGGCAGGCGGGGTTGCTGTGCCTCATCTCACCTCTCCCCTGCCTGGGTCCATGATGCTGTTCCTGGTTTGCCTGGCAACCAGGAGGCAGTAGGTTAGCAAGAGTGTCGTAACATGAGTCGAGCAGGGCCTCCCAGACCCGGCCAGGGTGAGTGACAAAGGAGCAGTGCAGAGTGCGGTCCCCGCCAAGGATGGAACAGGATTCCCCACCCCCACCCCCGGAACAAACTGGAAGGTGCTGTCACCTCCTTTCTAATAATAATCATGTAGCCTCCTGGTACCACTGTTTAGCCAGCAGAGGAAGGGGAGAGGCCTCCAGCTTTCATGTGGGGGATGGGCTCCGCTGGTAGCAAGGACAACTAACTCAGCGTTTAGACAAAGCCCTTCCCACATCTTCTCTCTGGTTCTCACAACAACCCTGTGAGGCAGGCAGTGTTGCCCCCTCTGTGGGTAGGGGTAGGTACCGCCCCTTGGGGAGGAGGGAACTGCCTCGAGGAGTGATCAGAATGGGCCTGAACGGCCCCAGGATACGCAGGAACGGTGCACGGGGGAATAAAGACCAGACCCTTCTCCTTCCCGTGGTCATCTCTGTAGAACTATTTGTTCCCACGACAGATCCTCCCGGAACATCTCCAGCGGGCTAGGCCTTTGTCTTGGCCGTGGGAACACAGCAGAACCCAGATCCAAGGCACTGTCCTTCTCCTTGTCCAGGTCAGCTCTCCTTACCCTGAACCATGACCCAGACTGGCCCTTGCTCTAGTCTCCTCTGGCCAGAGCAGGGACATCTGGCCCATGTTTGCCCTTTGCTCCAGAGTCCCTGGCGACTGGTCGCTTCCTGGAATGTACTGACCCGTTCCAGAAAGACATGCTTTGCTATTCTTAAGGCGGAGACAAGCGGCAGACTCAGACTGAAATCCTAGCCATGTCTTAATTCTGGCCAACTTTTAAAGTACCTTCCAGGCAGGTCACACCGTTCCTGCACAGGCTGTTCTGAGAGCCGGGATGGCACCTACAGTTTTTCTTGAGGCGGGAAATAGAGAGCAGGTGCTGAGGTGGCCAGTCCCCAGGGTGTGCTGGGTCCACGTCTTCTCTCGTGACTTGTCCTTCATCTCCATCTTTTCCTCTGTGCCCTGTCTTTTCGGATATTGTCTGAGGAGCAGGATTTGGCAGAAGGAATGCTTACTAGAAATAGGGAGGGCACCCCCATCAGCTTCACAGGTAAGACCCCATCAGTTCACATCCTGCAGGCAAACACACTCCTCCATAGTTGGTAGAACTCTGTCCCCCAGAAAGTTATGCCCAGGGCCAAACCCCGAGTACCTGAGACTCTGACCCCACTTGGGGAAAGGGGCTTTGCAAACATAATTTAGGGGAGGCTCTCGAGATGAGATCACCCTCCACTGGGGTGGACCTTAAACCCAATGACATGGATCTGGTATCCAGTGGGTCCTTCTAAGAGATGGAAAAGGAGAACACACATGGAGACCGAGGGCAGGAGGCCCTGTGGAGACCCGCAGGAAGATGGGGCAGAGACTGGCCTTGTACAAGCCAAGGATTGCCAACAGCCATCAGAGAAAGGCCAGAGGCACAGAATGGATTCTTCCTCGGGGCCTCCAGGAGAGGCAGACCCTGCCAACACCCCGATTCTGAATTTCTGGCCCCAGAAGGACGAGAGGGTAAGTTCCTGCTGTTCTAGGCTGCTAAGACTGCGGTCATTTGTCATGGTGGCCCCAGGTCACAGACCTCACCAGGTTTGCCCCTTCAAGCAAGGGCTGCCATGGACAATTTGACCGACGGGAAGGTCTACCCTTCGAGCCCCTTTCCCCAGGGAATTTGGTGGCAGTTCCCCAAGGGCCGTATGGCGCCCACTCGGCAGGTGCCTGGTCACCAGCAAAAGAGACGTGGGGCCCCATGTGAGGTGCTGGGCTCTGCTGCTTCTGGAGCGGTGGGATCGAGGTCCTCGTCCACATCAGATCTGTCTGCTGCGACCTCAGCCCTTTCTTCCTGCCCCATCCAAAGGCTACTCTCTAGCTGTTCTTCAGCAATTTCTAGCTCCTCCTCTGTTTGTAAGATGGCCACGGTTTCCCGGGGTAAGTGCGAAGAGTACAGCCCAAGTTTGGCCTTAAAACCAAACATAGCCTCGTATGGACTTTGCTGCAGGGACACGTCAAACAGCTGATTCCTCACCATCTGTATGAATCTCAGGCCTTCTGCCCAGTGACGTGAGCGGTTACTCTGCATCCAGGCCCTTACCATGTTCTTGACATCGTGGCTGACTTGCTCCAGGGAGCCCGGGCCCTGGCCAGGGCGCTGCTTACCACAGGCAATCTTTAGGTCTGGCCATACCTCACTGAGCTCATGCACAACCTGGTTTGTGAACTCCACGCCACTGCCAGAGTCTAACACACGAGGTGTACCAAGAATCGTGAAGACATCCAAGAGGACACTGACCACGTCACGGGCCCGCTTCGCTTTCAACGGCCGTAAAATAATAAACTTGGTTAAGCGGTCCTGGTAATACAAGATAAACTTGAACTCACCGTCGGCATTTGACTGCATGTCCAGGACCTCAACTTGGCATCTGGAGTCAGCGTCCTTCGAAGGCATGGGCTTGAGGGCAAGACCTCTCTTGGGTACCGGGTTCTTCTGGTAGCACTGTTTACAGAGCGTCAGGTACAAGACAATGACCTCTTTGGTGACATTCCCATACTTTCCTTGTAGCTCCTTGAGCATGCGTGTCCGCCCACCGTGTCCAATGTTGAGATGTGTATCATGGAGAATGTCAAACAACTCTTCCTTATGCACATAATACCGAATTCGGTCGCGTTCTCCGTGGGTCGCCTCGATCAGTTTCTCTGTGCCTTGCACGGAGATCACGTCGTATTTTGCCGCACGGCGGTAGTCACGCGAGGACTTCTTCCCCTTTTCCTTAGCTTCTTTGACTTCCTTTATCGTTTGAAAGTACTTTTCTTTGGAAAATACCTTGCTGTTGTAACTTTTGCTTTCTACTAACTTGGTCACACTTGAAAGAAACTTTTCTCTCATGTCACGTATCTCCGTTTCCGTGTCACTTGTAGTGGACACATGAGGAGGGTCATTTCCAGGTTTCTGGGGCATCATGGACAACTGTAAGAAGGAGCCTAAGACAGGGAGAGAGAAAACAGAGTTAAAATCCCCGATATTCCCTCTGGGAGACTTTCCCTCCCAGGTTCCTCATTCTTCATCTGATTTTTGAAGACTACCACAGAAAAGGAAGATCACAGAGGAATAGTATAAAAGCAGCAACAAAATAAATCAACTAGAAAGCAACCGAGACTGCTCAAAACCCAAGCGTGTCAAGAGAATTTAAAGTTACTAAGATATATATGGAAATATGTAGTAATTTTAGACTTTAGGCAAACAGAGTGAATGAAACTATTCACTCTTTAAGTGAAACCTAGTTAACTGGTCTTTATTTATTACATGAGTAGGAGAGAGGATACATGGAAATGCTTCAGGCAGTAGATGGACACTCTCCCTCAGTAACATTTAAGATAATATAAATGGGAGAATGTTGCTGGAAGGCACCATGATAACTGCAAAGTTGAACCTGAAGTAAGCACCAGGAAGGGGCTTTTTTTTTTTTTTTTAAAGATTGTATTTATTTATTTGACAGACAGAGATCACAAGTAGGCAGAGGCAGAGAGAGAGAGAGGAGGAAGCAGGCTCCCCACCGAGCAGAGAGCCCGATGCAGGGCTCGATCCCAGGACCCTGGGATCATGACCTGAGCCGAAGGCAGAGGCTTTAACCCACTGAGCCACCCAGGAGCCCCAGGAAGGGGCTTTTTTAGCTTTCCCACAATCAATGTAATCGATTTCTTGGGGCCGAAGAGTCTGTCTGCATTTTAGGAGAATCAAGGAGAAAGTGCTGGGAAATTTTTGAATGACAGTTTCCCCCTGGTGACAGCACACAGGAGTAGTGAGTGAAGACTGAGTCCTTACCCTGAGGGACCACGTTGTCATAACTGTCCAGCATCGTGTCCATGCAGCAGGCCTTCCCAGAGGCTCTCAAACACTGGCCATATTTGGCATATCCTCAGATGTCGCTACCTCTTGAAATGACACCAGCTGGTGCCATAGGGACCATTCTCGGGGCCTGGGCTAAGGAGTGGCTGCAGCAGGACCGGGGGAGACAGTGGAGGGTACCAGGAATGAAGGCACGCCAGCATCAGTGACTCAGAATGTGATCATGTGACTGTTACAAGGAAGGCAGGAGAAGGAATAAATGGTCTCCTATCCAACCAGAGGAGTCCAGCTTCATGGGTGAGGAAACAAGTTCTGCCCTCCTGGGAGGTCTGCAGGCCTAGACTGTTTTGATTCTGCCTGAGCTGAGGCCCACATATTTCCAGAACAAAGCAGAGAGTCCAAGTGAACTTGGGTATTCCAAGACTGAAGACCCCTTCCAATACGGGCTTGACAGCTCTGACTAGAGGCGGCAGCTCTGTCTGTTTCCAGAGATGGAAAAAAACCACCTATGTGCAGACAGAGCTGTCAGGAGCTTGTTATGCCAAAAAGCGGTAGTCCCGTTGGTCCACACCCCACCAAGAGAGGAGAATTCCTCAGGGAGAGAACTTGACAGTCAACTGAGGTTCCTTAGAACCACTCCGGGTTGTAGGATGGTGATGCGGCCAGGGGGAGAGTTCTTGTGATAACAGGAGTAACGGCAATCGGGGAGAAAACAAGATCCCTGGGATGCCACCCTCAGAGGGAGAGCCAAGAGGCAGGGCAGAACCCTGGAAAGCAGAGAAAGATGAAAAGGCTTCAAAGCTCTGAGCAACATCTCAGTTAGGCTGAGGTCTGGAAGGTTCTCCCCTAAAAAGGCTTCAAATTCTCGTGCTGAGCATCACTGGCTGACCACAGAACAGTTCTGATTCTAAGACTCTGCTGACTATAAAACTGCTGACTTTCTGATGACTTTTTTTGAGGGGAAAAAACAAAGGAACTACGTTAAATGAACACATCCAGATTAATATATGTGGAAAACATACATTTCAGTGTTGAAGAAATAAAATGTTTGCAAATGCTGTTTAAGTGTGAGCTTAAGATCCTTAGTGTAAATGGACATTTTAAAGGTTCAGAGGGGGCACCTGGGTGGCTCAGTTGGTTAAACGTCTGACTCTTGGTTTTGAACTCAGGTCGTGATCTCAGGGTCCATCACGTGGGTCTCCGCAGCAGAGTCTGTTTGAGATTCTTTACGTTTGCCCCTCTCCCTGCTGATGAGCGCCCACTGTCTCTCAAATCTTTTTTTTTTTTAAAGGCTCTGAGAAGTTCTGCAGTAAATAAACCAGTTTGTTTCATCTACTAGTCACACTTATTTATAAGAATGTATTTATTTGACAGGGAGAGCACAGCAGGGGGAGCTGCAGAGGGAGAAGCAGGATTCCCACTGAGCAGGGAACCCAACGTGGGGCTCTATCCCAGGACCCTGGGATCATAACCCGAGCTGGAGGCAGATGCTTAATGGAGTGAGCCACCCAGGCGCCCCTACCAGTCACATTTAATCATTTAATCACGTTTAAAAGGAATATGTTATCATCCCACAGCCAAAGGTCCTCAGAAGAGACCACGAGATATTCAGCAGGATCCAGGAAAGCACCTTCCAGACTCCTCCCTGAAACCAGCAGCTCTAATTGAGTGGCTGCCCTGGCTGCTATTTGAGGCCCTTCAGGGGACTGTAAGGGAAGCAAAAGCTTCATCTTCATCCTATAAAAGAATGAAGACAGGTTGGGAATAATTTATAGTGAAAAGATGCAAAATCTCAGCCTTTAATCTGAGACACAGTCCTCACAATATGCTAGGAAAAGCCACATTTAGCTAACGGGCCTATTTTGGTTAGTCCATCAGTGTTTGTTTTTTACCTATAGGTATTTACCTATAGGAACGATTTACCTATAGGTACAGATGGGATTTCATAGAGGAATCTTGGCTGCCCTTCTTGGAAAAGGGGACAATCTGGCCATCCTGGGAGCTTGGCGGCTTGGCAACAACTGGCCGCAGATCGGGTTAGAAGAGCCCGCACTCTCCCGTTTCCCAGCGTCCCTAAGCGCCCTACTAACGTGTCCACCTTATCTGCCCCTCCCTGCGGTCGTCTGGGTTTTCAGCACCTGTTCCACAGCAGCAGGAAAGAACTGTGTCGAGCTTCCTCACGCGGTCTGCGACGGCGGGGTAACTACGGATACATGACCTTGGTTAGAGAAAGCTGGAGCCATCTCCCGCCCTCACCCACCTGTGAGTCTTTGCTTTGGCGTCCCAGACCTGGAAGGCCCTTTCGTTGGTCCTGTGAACTCAGCCGCCTTCCTGATGCGTCCAGCGACTCCAGCCGATTGCCACCGCTCCGGCCTCTGGACAGCCCGGTCTCTGGAGCACTTGATCTTGTGTTCGTCGTCGACTGGTCCGGGCGTACACAACCTCGAAGGTAGGCGCTGAGCCCTCTACCGGGCGGTATTCCCTCAGACGGCCAAGGATCCGGCGAGACAAAAGATGCTCGGAGGACGGTAGGCAGACGCTCCCCGTGCAGGTGCAGGGGCGAGGCTGGCAAGGGGAGGGCTGAGGGGTGTGTCCCTGCCCCGGGCGGAGTTACTGGGCTTCAGCTCCCTCAGCCACAACAGAGGGACTGGTTTCCTGATGCAGACGCGGGGATAACGCAGGTGAAGCACTTAGCAGAGCCTCCCCTCATCCTCCGACAGACGTCCCGCCCGCTCCTGGAGACCGGCTGCGGGCGCCACCTCCCCTGAGTGCGTGGTCTTCCTCCCTGCACGCCCGTCCGCAACCCCCGCTCCGCCCGCCGATCGCCGCCCCCGACCCCCGCAAGGACGGCGAGTTCGGGGGTGAACCAATGAGCGAGGCCGGGAGACGCGGGGAGGACCGATGGCTGCCGAACCGAGGCCAGAGGCCTGGGCTGTGAGGGGGATGCGCCGGGGGTCACGGCGTCGGGGGCCCGTCTTCCCCTCCCCCGCCGCCGCGGGCCCCAGTCCTGCTGCCGCCACACCTCCCGCCGCCGCCGCCGCCCCCCGCACCGGAAGCCGCTCGGCGCCGGCCGGAAGCCCCGCCCCCGCCGGGCATCTTTTTAAATCCCCGACGGGGTCCTGCTAGGGGTTTTCGCCGCCTGTCCTTCGGCTGTCGCTGGGGTTGGGGGTACCTGCGGCCGGCCTGTGCGTGACCTTGGCAGAGCGAGCCGCTGACCCCGTCCCTCACGCTGTTGCAAAGCCCGCGATCAGGAAGTGAGGAAAGTGAGCTGCATCCCTCATTCTGCATCTAGAAGCTTCCTGGTAAAGGAGAGGCTGGCGCCTCTTCACGGAGCCCCGGGAACCCACGTTTCAAAGGAACGTTTACTTCGAACTGCAACGTAAGCATTTGCGCTGAGATTTTGGCGCTATGGCACTCCTCCGAGTGGCACCAGCGCCTGCGAGATTAGGGTAAAGGATGAGCACAGCTGGGGGCAGTGGCTCCTCGCTTGGCACGCCACGTGCACACCTACATAGTTGTCACCTGGCAGCAGACAGCAGGTTGGGGCGGTAGCCCACAGGTCTCTTCATCTGGGCTTTCCTCTCAGTGAGCCATGACGCCCCCCCCCAAAACTGCCTGCTCTAATAAGGGGGACACCCCCACTATGTTATCAGAATCTCATTACTCTCGGTGACTAAAGAGTTGGTGCTCAAATGGGAAAACCCCCTCTACCCAGATAGTATTTTTCTTTAGCACAGTCAGGCCCAGGATGGGGGCCCTGCCTCCAGCAGCAAATGCCACCCGACTTCCCGGAAAACCCACCGGCTGGCAGGGGGGCGTTTTCCCCAAGCCCCACACAGAAAACAAATGCTCTTCATTTTAACAGTTTTTATTTCAAGTCACAGAGAAGACTACTTCACTCCTGCATCTTCTCAATTGTTTCTTCCTTGTATTTGCCCTTTTCCTTTCCTACTTGGCGAGATTTGGCTTTCCGTTCGAGGATCTTTTTGCGGTCTTTGTCCAGTTTTAGTCTAGTGATAACCACCTGCAGAGAAACAAAACACTTCTAGAGTTACCAGCTTCACAAGCTAAGCAAGTCATACACATTGTTGTTTCTACCGAAACTTGAGAATCATCAAGTTGGAGTATAAATGTAGCTTCGACCCACAAAACCAGAGTATAGATTCTTCTTGAGACAAATCTAATAGTTAAAGGTCTCCAGGTGATGGTAAATTTAGGTCTTACGAAGGAAGGCGAGGAACAGGGGCAAAGAGCACTGAACCAGGTTTGGGAACACAGCAAAACCACCAAAAAGAAATCTCTGCTATCACGGAGCCTGTACTTTGGTATGGGAAGAGAGAAAACAAAGGACGTGGATATATGTCAGACTCTGATATACAGAAAAACAGGTAATATGGGGGAGACTAAGGACACTGGTGAGCAGGGGCTAAATCCTATAGGGTGATCAAACAAGGCCCTACAGTTAAGGCTACACTCAGACACCTGAAACCTTGAGCACATTATGGTGAGAGACGTCAGATGGACAAACACTGTTATGATGGCGGGGACAGGTACTACTGTAAAAAGTCAAACTTGTGACAAGATTAAAATGGTCAGCAAGGGATGGCAGACAGTACAGATGTTAAGGTATAAACTTACAAACTGGGGCGCCTGTGTGGCTCAGTGGGTTAAGCCTCTGCCTTCGGCTCAGGTCATGATCTCAGGGTCCTGGGATCGAGCCCCCCATCGGGCTCTCTGCTCAGTGGGGAGCCTGCTTCCCCCGCCTCCCGCCTGCCTCTCTGCCTACTTGTGATCTCACTTTGTGTGTCAAATAAATAAATAAATAATCTTAGGGGCACCTGAGTGGCTCAGTGGATTAAAGCCTCTGCCTTTGGCTCAGGTCATGGTCCCAGGGTGCTGGGATCGAGTCCCGCATCGGACTCTCCACTCAGCAGGGAGTCTGCTTCCCTTCCTCTCTCTCTGCCTGCCTCTGCCTACTTGTGATCTCTGTCTGTCAAATAAATAAAATCTTTAAAAAAAAAAAAAAAATCTTAAAATTAAAAAAAAAGAAAAAGCAACTTAGAAACTTTTAAGTTCTACAGATATGATCAGCAGTAGTGATATATACACAATATTGCATCATAATCACCAATCTTGCTAAAAGACTACAACTTTGTTACTCCCACTACTAAAATGAGCAATTGGGAGGACAGAGCTGCCATACACTGTGATGGTGGCAAACTGTGGACAGAATCAGAAGTCTGAACACATTAGGTTTGATGTTACCCATCAGAAATTCAAGCTAAAATGCAAAACAGGTAACTGGGTGTTGAGGTCCGGGCCAGAGTCCTCTGCCTTTAGAGGTCTGAAGTCCTTAGACTGAAATAAAGAGATGAAAACAATCACTGAGCCACAGTGAAGGAAACTTACATCCTACACTGTGCTACCTGGAAAAGACCAAGAAGCAATCACTAGTTGGTGACCTGGACTGGTGGGACAGACACAGGACTGGCGAAGGCCAGAGAACAGCAAAGTCCTTGCTCCCAGAAGACACATACTAAAGGAATTAGAGGGAAGTGTCACCACGCTGGTAATGCACTGGGGGTAGGGAAGAGAGGTAAAGAAAACACAGGAAAACATTAATAGTGAATTCGAGGTGAAAGAGATGCAGGAGTATTGCCACAGCAATCCTTCCAACTTTCCTGTAGTTTGGAAACAGATTTATGGCAGCATCGTAAGATCTTTTAAAAACCAGAAGCAAGAAATGACAGTATCTGAGAATTCACATCCAAGTTCCAGACAGGCACCTGCATGGGAAACAGACCAGATTTTCTATGCTGGCTCAGACACTACCACTATCCATGAGATCTTAGCTTTCGGGCTTCGGTTTTTTCCCCATTTGTAAATACTTCACAGGGTTGTAGAACGGACATCCTGCTTACCCAGCTTTATTTACTTTTTAAGATTTATTTATTTATTTTAGAGGGAGAGGGAGAGTGCGAGCAGGAGTGAGACAGTGCATTAGTGGGAGGGGCAAAGGAAGAGGGAATCTCAAGCAAGCTCTACGCTGAGTGGAGAGCCCCACTTGAGGGCGTCAATCCCAGGACACTGAGGTCATGACCTGAGCCAAAACCAAAAGGGACACTTAACTGACTGAATCCCCCAGGCGCCCTTGCTTACTCAGCTTTAATACTGAGAATGAACAGGCTATCCGCTCCATTTAATAGAAAAATGACCCTATTTCCTAGATTTTAAGATTTGTTCACCATAGCTTTTTAAGGAGAAGATACATTAAATATACATAATGACTCGTCAAGGTGCCCTGGTCTCATAAAAAATTTCAGTCTGGTTTCTAGAACTCCATTCAAATACTGTGTTGGCTTTTAAGACTGGTTTCTAGAACCTCTAAAATCAGGGATTCTCTCTGGGAGGGCGCTGCGAACAAGGAACCACATTTGCCAACACCTCCTGTAAATTCCTTCTCTTCTCTCGGGCATTCTCAGCAACACCTACCTTGCTAGGGTGGATGCCCACATGGACGGTTGTGCCATTCGCCTTTTCTCGCTGCACTCGTTCAATGTAGATGACGTACTTCTTCCTGTAAACCTGGACGACCTTGCCAATCTGCTGACCTTTGTAGTGTCCTCGCACAACCTAAACGAAGTTCAAAAATAACAGAAATATTAAGATTAACCTTTGGGGGCCATCTGGGTGGTTCAGTCTGTTAAGCCTCTGCCTTTGGCTCAGGTCATGATCTCAGGGTCCTGGGATGGAGCCCCACATCAGGCTCTCAGCTCAGCAGGGAGCCTGCTCCCCCCACCCCGCCCCACCCCTCTGCCTACTTGTGAACTGTCAAGTAAATAAATAAAATCTTAAAAAAAAAAAAAAAATCAACCTTGGGAACCAGGAAAGCTATGGATCATGTAAACGTCACTGACTCGACCAGATCTATGAGACCTTTCAATTTTCAAAGACAGGATGGCTAGCGGAAACGTCCCAATAATTCTCTCTGGCTTGATCCTGCAAATAAATTATGTCCCCATATAAATCCAGTGATGGACAGCACATCCACCAACTGGTGGTCCACGAGCAGCCGCGGGCTTGGTAAAAGGTTAAAACACGACCCCACTTTGGCTTTCATAGCAGATGGACAACAAGGAACTTTACTCCGCATCAAAGGAGGCAAGAGGCCACAAGACTAAATTCACAACCCATTAACGTGTCCAAGCCAGTGCCAGGGCCGGCAGCAGCAAGGATGTGTGGGAACCAATTCTTTCCCAAAGGCCAGTTTCCCACCCCTGAGTCCCAGTGATGCTCAGCCAGTCTGGAAGCAACCCAAAGTGCTTCTGCACAGATGTTTCTGAAAGAAACATCCTTCCAGCTGCAGATTTTCTCACATTAAGAGACCTTGAGGGGCGCCTGGGTGGCTCAGTGGGTTAAGGCCTCTGCCTTTGGCTTGGGTCGTGATCCTGGAGTCCTGGATGGAGCCCCGTATTGGGCTCTCCGCTCAGTAGGAAGCCTGCTTCCCCCTCTCTGCCTACTTGTGATCTCTGTCCGTCAAATAAATAAATAAGATCTTAAAAAAAAAAAAAAAAAAAAAGACCTTGAAAGCCAAGACCACCTCCTGAAAGCACCGACAAATCCCGCACCAGTACAGTGGCAACCAACGGCGGGTGTCAACCCACAGGGCCATCTGGAGACTGGCCTTTCACGTAAACGGCCGCTAACCCCATCAATACTGGCGACAGGCACAGGCTGCTCTAGAGCGGGGCCTCCATTCAGTCCTCACCAGCTGCAGGTTACAGCTAAGCAAACACATACAGAGATTTTCACTTAAATCCACGTGACAAGGTGTCCGCCGGTAAACAAAACCACCACATAAAACTACGGTCCAGGGAGGGCTCCCCTATCAGGACTTTAACTCAGACAGAACCCGAACTGGTCCTCACACGCATCTCTGTGACCCACCGCACCGAGAAAAAGCGCATCACAAAGTAGTGCGTTGGTTCTGAACCACCTCCCTCTCCCCAGTTAGGCCCAAACTGTGGGGCTTGGGACGACTGACACGGTTTCCCGTTTGACTTTACGGCTCCCTCCTGCACTCCTGCTCTGGGAGCCACGTCTCAGGCGCCTGGTGGCCAGAGCGCAATCCCTCTCCCGGCCCGGCGTTCGGGCTGCGCCGGGACCCCCGCGCGCTCCAGACCTGCACTTCGTCATCCTTCCGGATGGGCATGGAGCGCACGTTGTACTTCTGCCTCAGCTCCTTGGAAAGAGGGGAGGACATGATCTTCCTGCGAATGTGGGACGGCGCGTTGAAGTGCCGCTTCCGGTTCTTGCTCCGGTCGGAAGTCACGAAGGGATTGAACTTCATCTCGGCTGAAGAGGAAAGTCAGAAGCCGCGTCAGCCCTTAAGTGACCACAGTCGAGTCCAGTTTCCAAACAGGTAACGGCACCACTGCCGGCTGGGCAGGTCAGAAAGCCCCGGGAACGATCCTAGTCTGCCGCGGGACTTTCTGTATTTGTTGATGCGATAAAGAATTCCCGAGGGCCCGGGGGGCTCCGTCCCTTAAGCATCCGCCTTCGGCTCAGGTCATATCCCAGGGTCCTGGGATGGAGCCCCGCGGAGCGCTCCCTGCTTCTCCCTCTGCGTGTGCTAATAAATAAAGTTTAAAAATAATAATAACGATAGGGGCGCCTGGGTGGCTCAGTGGGTTAAAGCCTCTGCCTTCGGCTCAGGTCATGGTCCCAGGGTCCTGGGATCGAGCCCCGCATCGGGCTCTCTGCTCAGCAGGGAGCCTGCTTCCCTTCCTCTCTCTCTGCCTGCCTCTGCCTACTTGTGATCTGTCAAATAAATAAATAAAATCTTTAAAAAATAATAATAATAACGATAGTAATTCCCCATCAGTAACACACCTGCTTCAGCGCACACCCTCCAACTCCTGCATCACCGGGTAAGAAGTCAAGACGGGACTCGCACCCCTGATGCGTGAAGGCAGCGCAGACCCACAACTCACTCATTCAACATCCCACTCTGCAGAGACCGACCACCGTCCACCCACTACAGGCCCAGGCGCGAGCGCGTTTAGTCCCCACAAAACGCATCGGCTCCTCGGTCCCCAAGCCTGGGCAGGGCTGCGCATCTCGGGTCCAAAAAGCCTTCTCCTGGGCGAGCGCGGCCTGCCAAGTTCCCTGGCTTTACCAGGTAATTACTTCGAGACCACCTCTAAGGAACTACACCGAGTAGACTTGTCTCCATCCCCAGAGAACGCTTCCCCTCCAGGAGTCGATATGCGGGGTTCCCAAACCCCCTCTCCTCCTCCCTTCCCGAGCTCGGCGGCCCTCAGGCTTGCGGGAAAACAGATGGAGACCATCCCGGCCCCTTTCCCTGGGTGCTATTCGTCCGCCGGGAGAGTATCGGACCCCCGGGGTCAAAAGACATCGCGCCCGCCAACGGATGGCCGTGGATTTTCTCGCGCTTGCACGGCCAAAACTCACCCACAGGAGCCTCAGCGATGGCCGCAGAAGGGAAGAGATCCACACGTTACTTCCGGTTCTGTAAGTTGCCGAGAGATCTCGCGAGACCGATCATCTCTTGGCGCGAGAGAGGCGCGGGGTTTGAACTGGAGGAGGAAACTGGGAAAGAAACTGATGACTAGTGCACCCCCGCGGCTTGGAGGGGAACTGCAGGGAACAGCAAAACCGCCTTCTCCAGGGCCTGGTGCCTCCCTTGGGAAGTCTGGGTTCTGCAGGCGGGTGCTCCGGAAAGGGTCGTTCCTGGGCGGGTGGTGGCGGGGGCTGCTCAGGGTGTGGCTGTTCCGGTGCGTGGTGAAGGAGCCGGCGCCTCATTCGCCGGGAAAGGGCAGGTCTTACTTGCGGCCGCCAGGTGGCGCTGGGCCTGCGTCCGCCGGTCACCCCGGTTTGCGCGGGTCTTTTGATGCGCTCCACCGCCCCGCCCCGCGGCGGCCACCCGCCTTGCGGGGGCGGGGACCCAAGATCGTCCCCGCCCCGCGCCAGGAGGTCCGTACCTGCGTGTCTAACGAGCTCGCGGTTGATGCCCCGGGTCCGGGTCCGAGCCCACACTCGGAGGGAGGCCTTTGCAAGCAGAGAGCTGCGCCCCTTTCCGATCGTTACTGCCCGCTGCCCTGCGGTCCGGGGCTGGGGAGCAGGGGCGCGGGCCGGGGTCGCCCGCAAACGGACGCAGGGGCAGGCTGCAGGGCGGGGCGGGGAGTGCGGGAGGGGGTGAGCTCCCGCGGCTTGCCTGGCCGCGCACCTGGTGGGGGATCCGTTTCTGTCGGATGAATAATGCCTTGACCTTGACGGAGCGATGCGGCGTCCTGCAGACAAAGACACGCGCGTCGCTGTAATTCGTAAGACGTGGGCAGCTTGCTGAGTCCTGGGAACACTCTTCTCACTTTATGTTGTTAGCTCCTTTAGCCCATCAGATGGCCTTGTGAGGCCGGTACCGTGTTATTGTTCCCATTATACAGATGGGGTCGTTGACCCACGGAGAAGTGAGAGGAGCTCTTGCAAGTTACGTAGAACCTTCGGGTTGCAGATGAACCCACTCAGGCTCTTCCCAGTCCCTTCCCTATGTGGTCCTAATTTCTAGGACTCCCCTGGGTCAAGTCAAAGAGTAAGAAGCCATGTCCTTGAGGAGCCAGAGTAGAGTCACTAAAGAAAATGGGTTTTCATGGTTTAAAAAAGTTGTGTTTTAAATATGCTGTAAACAGCCCTAGATTTTATTCGTAACTGAAAAATTCAGTGAGGGGCGCCTGGGTGGCTCAGTCGTTTAAGCGTCTGCCTTATGCTCAGGTCATGATCCTGGAGTTGCAGGATCAGGCCCCACCTTGGGCTCCCTGCTCAAGGGGGAGGCTGCTTCTCCCTCTGCCTCTCACCCTGCTTATGCTCTCGATCTCTCTCTCAAATAAGTAAAATCCTTTAAAAAATTCAGTGAGCATACCTCTAATGCAATTTTTTTTAAGCTTATCATTATTGCTATTTTTGTAAACTCTACACCCAACGTGGGGCTCAGACTCACGACCCTGAGTTCAAGAGCCACATGCTCTTGGACTGAGTGGCCCAGGTGCCCCTGTAATTCTTTTCAACAAATGTTTATGCCTCTTTTGCAAGCCGTGATTGATCTGGACCCTGGAATTGCAAAGTGAAATTAGTCAAAGCTTCTGCCTGCAGGAAGTTCATTGTCTAAGAGGAGAGATAAGCAGTGAAACTGACAATCCGCTCCCCCCACCCCCAGGAAAAGTGCTTGATGAGCAGCAGCCCTTGGTGGGGTTGCTGGGGCTTTTTTTTTTTTTTTTTTTAAAAAGAGAGAGCACAGACGGAGAGGCAGAGAGAGAATCTTACGCAGGCTCCATGCTGAGCCCATTGCTGGGCGGGATCTCATCATCCTGAGATCATGACCCGAGCTGAAACCAAGAGGTAGCCACTCAACGGACCGAGCCCCCCAGGCGCCCCGACCTTGGTGCTTCTGTGGCAGGAATAGCAGAGAGCTTTGGGGTCAGGGAAGACTTCTGGGGTGAGATCACCCTTGGCTGAGTTTGGAAGAATGTTAAAATTAGCTCCATGAGGCAGTGGGAATCGCTGGAGGGAGGGCTTGGAGATGGGAAGCAGCTTGATGTAGTGTCTCTCGGAGCCAGGTCCTTGCAGCTGGAGGGAAGAACCTTCAGGGAGAAGCCCGTGGGGCTCCGGGCTGAGCTGAATTCGCTTGGGTTGCTAGAAGTTCCAGGGAGCCGCTGAATGCCCCTGCCTCCCTGCCTTCCTAACCTTGCCTTCCTTTCTGGTCCTCGCAGACTCATCCTCTCTTTTCTTGTTCTTATTAGTTCCCTCAACCCCCTCTTTTCTTGCTTGCCTTTTTTTTTTTTTTTTAAAGTTTTAAGTAATCTCTACATCCTACATGGGGCTCAAACTCACAACCCTGAGATCAAGAGTCAAGGGTTCTTCCGACCGAGCCAGCCAGGTGCCAGTTAACGCCCTCTTCTAGGTCTCCCCTATCCTCTTCCTCTCTTCCCACAAAGGCCTGCTCTGTTCCCTCATCCTGCCCATCATTCTCTGTTGTCACCCTTCCCTCCGGAGGAATCCTGAGCTCCCTCCCCCATGCAACACTGAGTCATTGAAATTAAACCTCCAGACCACCATTTGGAGAGCACAACCACTTTATATGGTGTGAAGATTGCCAGGGTACAGGTTGTACGCACAGGTGCAAAGTATGAGTAGCCTCGTTGTGGAGTTTTTACCGGCATAAAATGTCTCGTCTCTGCCCTGCGCGACCCTCGGGCCACCTAACCAGGCTGCTCCCTCTCTCTTCCTTCCGTGCCTCCTACATGATTTGAAACATGTCTTTTTAACTGGACTCCTCGGGGTTGTCTCAAGGCTGGTCTTTGTGAAGCCCTAATTCAAACCAGCTGTTCCACAGCCTAAGTCCCTTGGACACAACTTTGTTCCCGGCCACCAAACCATCCCATTTATTTCTTCTTAATTCCTGCTTGCCCGCCTTCACGCAGGCGTTCTGGAAATATCTCTCCAACTCTTACCCGTTACCAAATCCTAGGCCAGGCACTGAGATCCAGAGATCAGGAAGATCTATTCTCCCCCTGAAGGAGCACAGTGTCTAGAAGGGAGAAATGGCCCCGTGGACAAATAGGGATTGCAAAGTGTCCCTGGGAAGACGGCGGGATGGGTCAACTCTGACAGCTGTGGGGCGTGGGGAGCTCTTCACGGGTAAGCCTTGAACTGCTTCTGGAAAGCTAGGGAGGAGTTCTCCAGGCAGAGATCCACCCAAGCCAAGGCCCAGAGGTCTGTACCAGCACCACCTGTTGGATCTACAAAGAGTTTGTGTTGAGAATTATTTCATACCAGGTGAAAGGAGGATGCAGGAAAGTGAGGATGGGACCTGGGTATTTTGTGCCGCAGCGGGACACCTGGGTGGCTCAGTTGGTTGGGCATCTGCCTTTGGCTCAGGTCATGATCCCAGGGTCCTGGGATCGAGTTCCAAATGGGGGACCCCCATCTCCCTCTGCCTGCCGCTCCCCCTGCTTGTGCTTTCTCTCTCTTTCTCTCTCTGACAAATAAATAAATTAATTTTTTAAAAAAAAGGTTATTGTGAGGGGAGGTAGCAAAGTGTGTGTGCGTAAGGGGCATGCCCTTGGACAAGGGGCAGAAGAGAGGAGCAACAGTTTGTGTTTAATCCCAGGCTTCCATCTGTCTGTCTCTCCCTCTTCTAAATTTTATTTATTTGACAGAGATCACAAGTAGGCAGAGAGGCAGGCAGAGAGAGGAAGAAGCAGGCTCCCTGCTGAGCAGAGAGCCCGGTGCAGGGCTCGATCCCAGGACCCTGAGATCATGATCTGAGCCAAAGGCAGAGGCTTTAACCCACTGAGCCACCCAGGCGCCCCTGTTTGTCTCTTCATAAATGGTGTCTTCCTGCACTATCATGATGTCAGGGGGCTTGTTTAAAGTAAAAGCATTTACCTGATGAAGGAAAGGAAGGGTAGAGAAAAACCAAAACTATCACATTAAATGATCCGGCCTAAAGAGAAGTCCAGAGGAACTGAGAAACCCTGAGTCAAGTATTAAGCTTTCTACCTTCCTTCCTGGTGTGCCTTTTCAGCAGACGATGTCACACCACTAACCAGACAAACCAGCCCCACCGAGCCAGGAGCTGACACTCTCAGGCAGCACGATGGGTAGGCGGGCAGCTCCCGAATGTTCTCGGGCCCAGAGCCTCACAGGGCAACAGGTGTGTTCACTGAAGATCTCTTTAGCATCTAATGGCATTTTTCAGTTTAATTTTTTAAAGATCTTATTTATTTATTTTCGAGAGAGAGCGAGCACAGAGGGAGAGTGAGAGGGAGAAGCAGACTCCCTGCTGAGCAGAGAGCCCGATGTGGGGCTCAATCCCAGGACCCCGAGATCATGACCTGAGCCAAAGGCAGACGCTTAACTGACTGAGCCAACCAGGAGCCCCTTCATTTTAATTTTTGAATAAGTAGGACATTTGCTTGTTTCAAAAAGTATCAAGGGGAAGGGGTGCCTGGGTGGCTCGGTGGGTTGCGGGTCTGCCTTCTGCCCAGGTCATGATCCCAGGGTGCTAGGATCAAGCTTCAAGTTGGGCTCCCTGCTCAGTGGGAAGTCTGTTTCTCCCTCTCCCTCTGACCCTCCCCCATCTAGTGCTCTCCCGCACTCTCAAATGAATTTTTTAAAAAAAGTTTCAAAGGGAAAGGGAAAATCATCCCCGTTCTGTCCCATCAGTTTCTCGTCCCCTTACCCGGTTAATCACTGTTTCTAATTTTTTGCGTGCTCTACCCAATTTCTTAATGCATACATAAGCACATAAGAACGTGAATTTTTATTCCCCCTCCCTCCCACAATGTTCCACACCACATTTATCCCATTGGCCATTGTCTCTTGGAGACGTTCTATGGAGATACATGCACGTCTATCTAGATGATACATTTTTAGGACAGGACTTGCTGGATCAAAGTGGAAGTTTTGATCGCTAATGTCAAATTTCCCTTTGTGGGGTCTTCCCCGTATACATCCCCACCACCTCCCCTACTTTCCCTCAGCTTTGGCACCAGAGTGGGTTTTGAATCTTTCAGTGTTTGAGGTGAAAAGAGGTGAAAAACGGTATACCCGCAGAAGTTTTAATTTGCATTTCTTTCACAAGCGTGACTGGCGAAATGTTTAAGACCCATTTGCCTGTGTCTTTGGGAGCTGTCTCTCCCATCGAGTGTGAATTATCCAGAATGTCAGAGCTCAGGGCTTCCCATGTGTTTTGGCGATGTCTCTGGAAGCTTTGAGAAAATAGATACCTTTATTTAAAAAATAGCCGCTTGGCATCCTTTGAAAATAAAAGAAGTACCATCTACAGGTCACCTCAGGACAATATGAAAACGCTGCAGGACTCATTCGAGTCTTTGTAAGTGTAACATTTTTAGTCCTTTGTAAGTGTAACATTTTAGTCCTGTAATAAATACGTTTTCCACGAATCCACCTGTATTCACCCCCCCCCACCCCGCCCAAATAGCACCGATGGTCTTCTCTGGTCTTCAAAAGAGCATAAAGAAGTCCAGAAGTTAAGTGTTTTAAATCAGCCCTCCTTGGGTCCCAAATATCCCCTCCCCCAGGGGTCCCCAAACGTGCACCACTACGGGGGTTTGGGAAACAGCTAAGAGGCAAGCCCCCCCCACCAGGGAGGTGGTGAGAAACCACCTGAGAGAGGAGTTGGACGTTTTTGTTGTTTTTTTAATCCCCAAATAAAGATTATGGGCCTTCGCGAACAGAAAACAGCTGTTGGCAAGTACTCGACCCCCAGGTAAGACCCGATCCGAGGCTCTTTGAGTGGCCCTCCTTGCCTAGCCCCAGCACCGTCCAGGGCGGGGTCGGCAGGATCTGGGGTTCAGCCTGTGCGGTGACAGTGGCGTCCCTGACATGTTCAGCTGTTTCCCTCCCCACCCGTCCTCGCCCAGCCCAGCTGGGAATCCACCCCGGGGAAACTGGCCCAGCTGGTGTGACCTCTAATGAGTGGTTGGGTCATGAAGAGGAGGAGGACCTGGGCTGGGAGGGAGGTGGGAGCCCCCAGGGCTTAATTGTGCCCACATAGTTCTCCACTGACTCAAGTCTCGGCCATTGGGCTCCCCCCTGATGCCCTGCCTGCTGGTGCATCCTTGAGAACCCCAGGACTCAAATTCTCGACCATTCCTTGAGGTTGGGGGAGACCTCTGGCTCTGTGGGCCACTTTGCTAGCCTCGGCCCCCCGTTCCCCAGGATGACCCTTTTCCATTACGTCCCCCACAGATCCTGGACCACAGCCTCTGAGATCAGCTTCTCCTCCAGTGAAGACCTTCCAGGCTGGTGACTTGGGAAGACATATGCTGTCCCAACGGTGAGGGTCATGGATGGTTGCTGAAATCATGGGCAAGGTGCTTTTGGCTCCTGAGCCACCCCTTTTATTGGTTCTGGAAAGGCAGCTAGAGAGGCCTGGGTGAGAATTCTGACCTGGATGAGTCCTGCCGTTGGGCCCCCCTCCAGCCACAACAGAGCCCCACCTGGCTTCAGGCAGGTCACCCAGCAGATAGGGACGGTGCCTCAGGGCTGGTGACCCCACAGGAAGGAAGGGACCACCCAGCTTCCCACCTTGCTCAGTTCCTGCCTGGAGGAAGGGAGAGTATCTGCAGAAGATACCAGCCCCTCTGGGGCAGGGGCACAGCTGTTGCTTCTGAGCGGGGGAGGGCACCCCATTTTCTACCCTGGCCTGGAGTGTAGAGTTGGCGTTTGGGCCCTGAGCTCAGCTCCATCACAGGGATCATCAGCCCCCAGCCTCCCTGACCTGACGGGAGCTGGCAGGCGGAGTGGGGAGTGAGGACGCTGTCCAGGCCACCCATCCCCGGGGGCCTCACCCCTCCCAGGCGCCCCCCCGTACCCCAGTTCAGCCCAGGGCGGCGCTCAGGCCTGCTTCCTCACCAGCAGCACCCAGGGCAGGATGGCAGCCACCATGGCCACCACGGCGACAAGGGTGATGAGCAGCAGGGCCCGCGAGCGGCAGCAGAAGGCCCTGCCGGAGCTGGGGGCCGGGGAGGCCTCTGACAGCTCGGCCAGGCTGCGCCGTGGCAGCACGCTGTCCTGCTCCCCCAGGGGCATCCCGTGGCGGCTGATGACAAAGATCTGCGGCTCCCGGGCCAGGCCCGACGGCAGGTCCAAGGGCAGCGGGGCGCCCTGGCTCGGGGCCGGCCTCCTCACCTGCTGGGCGGCGGCCAGGGGGTTCGTGTGGCCCAGGGTGTCGGGCGGGCCCACGGGCACGGCCAGGGTCTGCGAGCTGCGGTCCAGCACCGAGGGCCAGCGGGAGCTCTTCTTGCTGAGGAAGGTGACGTAGCGGCAGATCGGGCAGACAATGGTCCGCTGCACTTGGCCGTCCACGCGGGTGGAGAGCAGGTACTTGACCAGGCAGTCGTGGCAGAACACATGGCCGCAGCTCAGCGTGCGGCTGGCGCCCTCCAGGTCGCGGAACTTCTCGTAGCACACTGGGCACTCGCTGCCGGAGCTGTCCTTGCTCTCCCCTTCGGACATGGCCACCCCACGAAGGCCCTTCCGCTGCGGGAGACAAGGGCGGTGAGCCATGGCCAGGCCGTTCCCTCCTTCCCAGGGCCTCCTACACCTCCCGTCTCCTGCCTCCCTTCGTCTTCTCTGGGGGGCCTCCCTGACTTACACCAAGACGGGGCCCCTGGGCCCGGGCCCCTGGGGAGGAGATGAGGGGGCGCTTCTGGAAGGGGGGTTGGGAGACCGACAAGGAGAAACCCCAGCCCCTCTGAGACTCTAGATTGAGGCGCATGGAATGTGCTGCAGGTGTAGCCTGCTGGATACCCTCCCCTCAGCCGTGACAGGCGCCGCTGGGTGAGGTCACCACCTCGCCTCTTCCTGCTTTGATGCCCGAAGTGAAGGCGGGAGGACCCAGGTGTCCCCACCCACCCCACCCTGGGAAGCAGACAGCTAAGCAATGCTCCCCCATATTCAGCCTGGTTTCCAGTGTGGGTCTGTTTGTTTGTTTGTTTTGAGAGAGAGAGAGAGAGCACAAGAAGGGGAGGGTTGGAGGGAGAAGCAGACTCCCTGCTGAGCTGGGAGCCCGATGCGGGACTCGAGCCTGGAACTCCAGAATCATGACCTGAGCAGGAGGCAGTCGCTTAACCCACCGAGCCATCCAGGTGCCCTGGAGTAGTCATTTTCCAGGAGATTCTCCGATCCTCCTCTATCCAACTCCCCCCCCACCCAATCCTGACTCAGGGACTGGCTGGTCCATTGGATGGTATCCAGCCATGGATCACATTCCTCTGTGCTAAGCGTGGCCATAAAGCAATGACTCCTTTGAAAACAAAACTCAGAACTTACACATCCAAATGCCTGCTGGCCCTCTGTGCAGTCACAGCCAGGAGCTGTGGGCTCGGACCTCCACCTGCCCCAGCTCGCTCATTCTTCAGATTCTTACTGGGCGCCCAAGGCTGATTAACCTTGGTAAAGGCAGATTTTCATCCTTCGAGGAGATGTCTGGTGTGCTGGAAATGGCCCAGGTCACTGGGAGCCAAGCCTGGTGAGAAGGTTACTGGGTGTGTTAAACATGATCAGGGAGCAAATGAGTGACCCCCAAAGATTTTCTCAGCAAGGGCAGAATGGTTGAATTAAGTCCAACAGTTTCCCAAGGAGTTGACTTTGAAGGCAGACACCCGCTTGGGAGGTCCAAGTGTCCTCGCTGAAAAGTCCCCCGTATCTGGGTGCCTGGGTGGCTCAGTTGTTAAGCATCTGCCTTCGGCTCAGTTCATGATCCTGGGGTCCTGAGATCGAGTCCCACATTGCTCAGCGGGGAGCCTGCTTCTTCCTCTCCCTCTTCCTGCTGCTTCTCCTGCTTGTGCTCTCTCTCTCTCTCTCAAATAAGTAAAATTTAAAAAGTCCCCCGTATCACAACTGTGTGGCCTCAACTCCTCTAGATCAGCCTCTTTAAAAGGAACCATGATCACCTGTCACTGATATTCTCTTCCATCAAGGAGGTAGACAAAAGACCCCTGAACACAAGCAGAAATCTGGGCCAGCCTCCAGACCCAAGAGATGACCCGATGGGAACAGGAGCAGTTACTAGAAAAGACCACAGCTTCTCAAATCATAAATTTCCTGGAATCTCTCTCTCCTCTTGGCTTGGTTCTCAATGCATTTTGCCAAGTTGAAAATGTCCCTTAAGGGATAAGGAACAAAAATATGGAAAGGTGGGGATAGGGGACCTGGGACCTTGGAGGCAACACCAAGAGCTTTTCAAGCTTTGGTCTCTGGGTGATCCGTGTGGCCCTCCAGGCTGGGGGTGGGGGTTTCAAGGGTTCAGACTCTGGAAATGAGTTCAAATCCTAGATATACCCATTATCGTTTGTATAACCTCAGGCAAATTATTTAACCTGAGCCTGTTTCCCACCTTACAGGTGGGGTTAATAATATCATTTTCCTCTCAGAGTTGTTCAGGGTATTTTTAAAAAGATTTTGTTATTTATTTGAGAGAGACAGTTAGCACGAGTAGGGGGAGGGGCAGACAGAGAGGGAGAGGGAGAAGCAGGCTCCCCGCTGAGTAGGGAGCCCGACACGGGGCTCCATCCCAAGACCCTGAGTTCACGATCTGAGCCGAAGGTGGGTGCTTAACCGACTGAGCCATCAGGGGGCCCTGGGGTTGTTCAGACTATTAAATGAGCTAATTTAATTTAATTTAATGAAGGAAGAGTCTGGCACACAGTACATGCTTGACAAATGGTAGGTATCACTGTTAAGACCAGCCGAAGCCTCTCCCCTCCTAGCATTTACCCTCCTCTCCCTCCCTCTCCTTCCCAGTTGTTCCTTATTATGTAGATAAATAAACACACACACACACACACACACACACACACACACCGACAGAGGGCAGCTCCCCTCGTATTAGAATAACTGTACAAGATGATGAAGATCTGTGGCTCCTGGGGCAGACTGGGCAAGAGTTCCAAGGAGAGATTAGGTAAGCGATGGGCAATAGATAACAATTAAGATGGTGATTCCAAGGTTTCTGTCATTTCTGTTTCATAACACACTGGCAAGTGTCTCAGCTAAACAGGGATTTTCTCAAGGAGACCATGATTCTCTTAAGTCAATGGCTAACATGTCCCCCTGCATTTCACAGTGCCCCACAGGCATATGGCAGCAATTCCATCCGTCCATCCATCCGTCCATCCATCCATCCATCCGTCCATCCATCCATCCGTCTGTCCATCCGTCCGTCCATCCATCCTTCCATCCATCCATCCATCTGTCCATCCATCCGTCCATCCATCATCCACCCTTCCATCCATCCATCCATCCGTCCGTCCATCCATCTATCCATCATCCGTCCATCCGTCCGTCCGTCCATCCATCCATCCGTCCGTCTATCCACCCATCCATCTGTCCGTCCATCCATCCTTCCATCCATCATCCATCCACCCATCCATCTATCTGTCCATCCGTCCATCTGTCCATCCACCCATCCTCCTGTCCATCCATCCATCCATCATCCATCCATCCACCCATCCATCATCCACACATCCAATTATTCAACAAATAGTTATTGAGCTCCTGCTGTATACTAGCTACTAAGCTTTGGCATTGGAGACAAGCAGCTTTAGACCCTAGTGGACATGCATAACTGTTTTCGAAAAAGACTTTTTTTTTTTTTTTTTTTTTTTTTTAAGGAGGAATGGTGGTTAGTAGCTGAAGTCTTTTGGGTAATTGAGAAATAGGTATCAAGGTAGACAAGAGAATTAAAGCAGATAATTAACAGAATGCTAGGGGAAGGAAGGACTTTGGAGGTCATTTAGTTAAATCTAGTTTTATAGGGGAGCAGACCCACCGGGTCCAGAGAAGACTTGATTGAGGTCACCTGGGAGGGTGACAGAGAGGGGGACGGCAGAGAGAGAGGGAGAGAGGAGATTCCATAGGTGATGCAGAGAATATTAGAAGAGTTGTGGGTAGCTATTTAGTTGGGATGAGCAGGGGAGGGGGGAGCAGAGCCTCTAATTCTGGAGGTGGCAGAAAAGTAAAAGCGATCCAGGCATGCAGAGGACATCCCAGGTCCCTCCTGGTGGCCTCCCTGGGCAATCCTTTCTTCCTCTGTGCTTTGGGAGCAGCATGTCACTCATGCCTGGACAGTGTCACCCTCCCACACCTTCCACTCACCTCCCTCTCTCGCCTCCCTTTCTCGGGCTTTCCCTGCCCTCTCCCTCCTCGTGTTCCTCTCTTTCTCTTGATTCCATTTCGTTCTTGATCCTTGAGATCTTCTCAGGGGCCGGCCTCTGTCTGGGGTGCTGGGGGCAGCAGGAGAAATGCAAGGAACGTGCTCGGTCTCGGGCTCACTCTAGCTCAGTGACAACGTGGACATTATGTGCTGAAAGGTACACCCCCCCTGGTGCCTTGGGAAACTGGGAGAGGAGGTCTGGAAAGCCTTCCTAGCTGAGGTGGGACCAGAGTCGAGCTAATAATAAATGATTATAACAGCAACCATTTATTGAACACTAATTATGTGGTTGGCATCCTTCGTCATGAAACCCTGACAACAACTCTGGGAGGTAGATATTATCCCCATTTTACAGATGAGGGAACTGAGGCTCGGGGCTTAAGTAACTCGTTCAAAGCTGCACGGCTGGGACAGGGGCGACCTAGGGAGTTGGGGCCGCCGCCTCTGGTGAGGGTTTGGATGTGTCTGCATGGAGGGCGGTCCAGACCTTGGTCACTGAGAGCAGGACGCTGGCATAGGAGATCCCAGCCCCCATACCTGTGTGGAGACACCGATTCAACAAGCATCCATGGGGGAAAATACCTTATGGGAGCTCCAGAATCCAACTAGATATGTTAAATTTGTACAGCTTGCCTTGTGAAGGGGTTTATACATGTATATAAAAAAAGGACTACGTGAAACTTGCTTCACCCTGGTCGTGTCCCTCTTCAGAGTGACACCAAACAGGGTTGTGACTACAGCCACCTGGGAGGCAGGGGGACAACCAGACTGGCCCAAGGTGGGGGCCTGACCTCATGAAGCCCCCAGGGCCCCCCCCAGAGCAGCAGCCCACCGTGAGGACTGGCTGGGGGGTATCCGCAGCCCAGGCGGTTCCCACCTCCTCCCCCCTCCCCCCACCCCCGGGGACAGCGAGCCCCATGGGGCAGGGACACTTCTAGGCAGCTGGCCTTCCCTCCTGGGTTCCCAAAGCAAGGCCCCATAGCCTCGGTTGTGACCACTCCCCTAGACACCACACACACACACACACACACACACACAGACACCCTGTGCCACTCTGGTTTCAGCCAAAGGCTGGCGGGATCCCGCTCCTTCCCCGCCCCCAGCCAGGCCCCCAGACTCACTTTGGCTGGGACCAGGGAGAGAAGCATCCACCCGGCCGCCGCGTCCTCCACAGAGCAGGTCTGAACCGCCCACGGGCGCTGGGCAGACAGCACCGTCTTCCTGCTGCTGTCACCGCGACAGCCGCCGCCGAGGCATTTCCTAATGACTGAGCTGGTCGGGAGGACAGCGAAGGGAAGTGAATGTCGCCCAACCCGTTTGAGGTCAGGAGGCTCTTGGCGTTGCCCAGGGGTTTGGCGGGTGCTGGAGTCAGGTGATCTTGACTGGGGATGCTCAGAGCGGAGCCCCCTGCCTGAGGGGGAGCCCAGGGATGGGTCCCTCAATGGAGGCTGTGACCCAGGACCCCTCTGACCGAGGCTCCCCGCAGGTGGGTCTCTGCATTCCAGCAAGAAGAAAGCTAGCCTCACATCCTTAACCCTCCGGGACTCATTTCAGGGATTCTCCCCCTACACCCCTGTTCCCCTGCCATGCCCGGGGGGAGGGGTCACATCACCCTCAGCGAGGCTACGGCACCCAACGTTGTATACCAATATTTGGGTGCTGTGTTGGCGTGCATTTGCCATTCATCGAACACCCAGAGGGGCTTAGAGCTCCCAAAGACCAAACACCATGCAGATAAAGAACGGGGCCGAGTTAAACCAATGAATTAGAAGCACAGACCTGCCTGGAAAGAAATCCCTGACATCATGGGATATATTCCAAACAGTCTGTAAAATACAATCCTATCTATGGAAATTACACAGTCTTTTGCAAGAGAAAAATCTGGAATAAGACACATCAAACTGGTAGTTATCTCTGGTGGGACTTTCTAACTTAGACATTTCTGCGGTATTTGAGTTTTCACTCTGGATGTGTGTGTCTTTATTTTTTTTAAAGATTTTATTTGTTTATTTGAGAGAGAAAGAGAGAGAGTGCCCAAGCATGGGGGAGGGGCAGAGGGAGAGGGGGAAGCAGGCTCCCCGCTGAGCAGGGAGCCCCCCCCCCCCCGCCCGGTGCGGGGCTTGATCCCAGGACCCTGAGATCATGACCTGAACCCAAGGCAGACGCTTAACCAATTGAGCCACCCAGGTACCCCTGCGTGCTTCTTTATGATCAGAAAAAAATAATCAAGAATAAGGCAGGAACAAAGAGGGGGACGGCGGTGGGGACAATGGGAAACCATTTGAGGGATTCCCGTCCCAGTTTTCTCAGGACCGGAGGGCCAGTTCTCAAGAAGTTGGTTTTCTTCTGAAAAAAGGAGCTTCCTGATCCAAGGCACAGTCGGGCCTGAGTGTGACTCAGTAGGGTGCCCCAGGATGGCCCCTCTTTGACCTCTCCCATCATGGCCTGGCTCCAGGGGCACCCTGAGGCTGACTGGGGAGGGCAGTCAAGGTGGTGCACCCCGCCACCTCACCCAGGGACACGGGCACGGCTGAGTGCCAACTGTCATGACAGTCTCTCATGTTCTTTCCCCAGGAGCTGAAGGGGAGGAGTTCCAGGCAGTCCCAGATTTAACAGATGGAAATGTAGACTGCCCGGGGGGAAAATTTGTATTTCAGATAAATAACAAAGACTTTGAGTATAAGTATGCTCCATCCAGTAATGGGGACTGACTTATACTAAAAAATGATTCGTTCTTTATCTAAAACCCAAATTGAGCTGGACATTCTAGATAGTTCATTCTGCCCCTCCAGTCTCAGAGGGCTCCCCGGATTTCTCTCTCTTTCCATCAGCACTTCGAGGAGCCGTTCAGTAGCTTGGCTCATGACTCTGCCTATGGCTTTTGGGGGTTCCCAAAAAGGGGACCCAAATACGTGTCCTCCATACCCTGGGTGTCCCCGGGGGAGGGGACTGACCCAGGCTGGGCCGTCTTTAGACTAATGTGATGTAACCCTTGGGTAACGTTTAGTTCCCGTGGCACCCGGATCTCTTCCACCGGATCTGCCATGAAGCTTGGCTTTGAAGGTTACTTTGAATGTTTATATTCAATATATTTTATTATATATATTTAATTCAATAGATATTTATGACCATAGTCTCTCATGGTTTTGTGTTCCAAAATAAGAATTCAGCTTTAAAAATTCCATACACCTATGTATGCATAAATGTGTACATGCACGCACGTACACACACACGCATCCGGGAGAGTACATGTATCAACCAGAGAAACCTTAGCTCTACTTTCTTAGGTTGGCTCCAGCTGTCTTGCCCCGAGATCGTGGGACATAGGACTGTTAAGTGTTGACGGGGATGGGGGAGTTAGCCATCAGGAAAGACTGAGATCACAGGTGCATGAACCAGAAGTATCTACACCGTAGGATTTGATAGCAGGACCTCTGGGAAATAAAGACCACTCCCTCCACGAGCATTCACGCTTGCTCTGGGTCCACCTAGAGAGCATGCGCTGTGTACCTTTGGGTAAGTTACTTAATCCTTTGGTGCTTCAGTTGCTTCATCTGAAAAATGGGGGTAATAGTACCGATTCTGTAGGATTGCGGTGATCAGTGAATGGGGGCAAGTGATGTGCCTCTTGTATGTTACCTCCCACTAGCATCACTGTCATCGTCTTAGCAAAAGGAGAAGGCTGACGAGGGGTGAAACGACGTGAAGACTTCCTACTTCAAGGGGCCTGGTCAATCCGGTCCTGCCAGTCTCGCCACCCCAATTTATAGTGTCCTGTCCTTCTCAGCAGAGAGGACAAATGGAGACAAAAGGCTGGAAGGCTAGTTTTCGGCTCAGGGAGGGACGGGACCGGTGGCCTCCACTCCAGTCAGGCCACACTGGAGAGTTGTGTCTAAGTCTGGGGCCACACTGTGGGGGGGGGGTGCTGGGGGACTGAAACGTGTTCCGGGGAAGAGCCCCCTGGATGGGGGGGATGGGTCTGGAGACCACGGTGGCCCCATGAATGACTGGAGGTATAGTTCTTGCGGAAGATAAATGGCTGGTCCAGGACAGAGGGTCTCCAGGGGCAGAATCACCTGGAGAACTGATTAAAGATACAGATTCCAAAAACAATCTGAGGGTTTTGAAGGGGCAGGGGGTGGGAGGTTGGGGGATCCAGGTGGAGGGTATTAAGGAGGGCACGTATTGCATGGAGCACTGGGTGTGGTGCAAAAACAATGAATTCTGTTATGCTGAAAAGAAATTAAAAAAAAGAAAAAAAAAGATACAGATTCCAGGGTCCTGCCTTGAGATGCAGCAGGTCTTGGGAGGGGCCTAGGAAAATAGAGTCTATAATTAATTTTTTTAGAAGATTTTATTTGTTTATTTGGCAGAGAGAGACACAGTGAGAGAGGGAACACAAGCCAGGGGAGTGGGAGAGGGGGAAGCAGTCTCCCCGCTGAGTAGAGAGCCTGACGCGGAACTCGATCCCAGGACCCTGGGATCATGACCTGAGCTGAAGGCAGATGCTTAACCAGCTGAGCCACCCAGCCCCAATAGTCTATCTTAATTTTTAAATTGGATGGATAGGGTGGAAGATCAGCCATTAGGCAGCTGCCTTCAGCTCAGGTCATGATCCCAGGGTTCTGGGATTGAGCCCCACATCAGGCTCCTTCCTTAGCAGAAGCCTGTTTCTCCCTCTCTCATTCCGCTTGCTTGGGTTCCCTCTCTCGCTGTGTCTCTCTCTGTCAAAATAAATAAATGAAATCTTTCAAAAAAATAAATTGGATGGATAAATGAGTGGATAGATAGAATGTGCGGATAGTGCATGCTGATGGTGGGATCTAGGTATTGTGTGTATGGGTTCTCCGTAAAACCCTAAACTCTGCCATACATTTGGAAATTGTCATAATAAATGCTGGAAAAAGTATTTAATTTCTTAAGTAATACATTCAGATGATTTAAAAAAATGTGGGGCGCCTGTGTGGCTCAGTCGGTTAAAGCATCCGGCTCTTGGTTTTAGTCTGGGTCATTGTCTCATGGGTCTTGGGATCAAGCCCCACGTCAGACTCCATGCTCAGTGGGGAGTCCGCCTGAAGATCCTCTCCCTCCGCCTATCCCGCCCCCCGCTTGCTTGCTCTCTCTTGCCCTCCCTGTCTCTCTAGAATAAATAAATACATATTTAAAAAATCAAAAAACAAAAAGGAAAGAAAAAGTTTAAAGTCCTGCCGTAGAGATTCCCTCCCCTCCTTTTTCCTTATCTGACTGCCCACGTTCTGCATATCCCAAAAGGTAACCACTAATTCCTACCCGTTAGGGAGGCTGTTTTAAAAAACAAAACAAAACAGAAAACCCAGAAGATAACCAGTGTTGTCGAGAATGTGGAGAAATTTAAACCTTTCCACCCTGCTGGCGGGGGTATATAAAGTGGGGCAGCCACCACGGAAGACATTATGATGGTTTCTCAAAAAATTAAATGTCGACTTATCATGGGAGCTCGCAATCCCACTTGCAGGTCTATACCCCCGAATAATTGAAAGCAGGGACTCAAACAGATGTTTGCACACCTGCGTTTAGAGTTCACAAGAGGGGTGCCTGGGTGGCTCAGTGGGTTAGAGCCTCTACCTTCAGCTCAGGTCATGATCTCAGGGTTCTGGGATCGAGCCCCGCATCGGGCTCTCTGCTCAGCAGGGAGCCTGCTTCCTTCTCTCTCTCTGCCTGCCTCTCTGCCTACTTGTGATCTCTCTGTCAAATAAATAAATAAATAAATAAATAAAATAAAATCTTTAGAGTTCACAAGAGCTGGAATGTGAAATCAACCCGTGTCCCCTAGCAGATGAGTGGTTATACACAGCGTGATGCATACATGAAATATGGTATCAGTCTTCAGCAAGCAGCACATTCTGCCCCACGCTCGTGGATGCACCTTGAGGACATGACTAATAAGCCAGTCACTAAAGGACAAATACCGCAGGATTCCATTTATAGGAGGTTCTCAGGATCGTCAGATGCACAGAGACAGAAAGTAGAACGGTGGCGGCCGGAGACTAGAGGAGGGGGAATGGAGTGTCATTTCTTAACGCGTCCAGAGTCTCAGTGTGGGGAGAAGAAAAATGTTCTGCCCACGGACTGTGGGGACGGTCGGTGGCACAGCAGTGTGAACGTGCTTAATGCCGCTCAGAAATGGTTAAGATGGTGAGTTTTATGTCTTAGAGGAGATAACCCCTGTTGTTAGTGGTTATTCTTGCGAATCCTCTTTATGCCTTCGTGAGCAAATACAGAAATTGACTTGTATCCCTTCTCTGTCCCCCCGCCCCCCCCCCCCCGCCAAAACATAGCGCACCGCACACAGGCTTCTGCCTTGTGCCTGTCTTACCTGGATCTACATCTAACTTGAATCTGCAGCTCCACAATCATACGTGGGCGGACAGTGTGCTTTTGGCATCCAAGGGTTTAGCAACTTCCCCGAGGAATGTCGGGGGCCCTCTGGCTTGGGAGAGGGAGGCCGGGGTCCTGGGCAGCTTGGAGTTGGGCTCCCTCCTTCCTCCAGGCTGGATGGACTGGGACCGGGAGCAGGGGTGGCTCTTTCAGACAGAGACGCTCCTCCGTCCCCATCATCCCTCCGGAGCATCCCCAGGGGAGTGGGATTCCCGCAGGTCCTGGCTCTCTTGCTCCCCAGAGAGATGCCAGGTGTCCAGCAGCAGGGGTGCGCACAATCTCTCCACCCGATGTGGGGATGGGGTTGGGGGGCGCGAGGCAGGGCCCACTCTAAGAGGATGGGGTCACTCCTGCCATTCAGAACCTTGTGCTGGGGCCAAAACTTTGATAAGAAGAGTAAAAGTGAGTCATCCCAAATATTGAAAACCAAAAGGGACGGGGGGTGGGCAGTGGGGGGACAAACTTGGAGCCAGAAACTGCAGGCTGCACCCTGAGGCCTGGGGGGATGGAGTGGGTGGGGGAGGGGAAGGAAGGAGGTGATCCAGGCAATCTGTGCTGGGGCAGAGGCTCTTGGTCTTGCTAGCACTGCTGTCCTGAGAGAAGACGCCTGACAATGATCGTCCTCCGCTGACCATGCTCCTGCGGGGGCCCTTGAACTTGCCATATTCTGGCAGTGGAGGCTCTGGGTGAGGCTGGGGCAGGGTGGAGGCTGGGGGGGGGGCAAGCAGGCTGTGCCCTGTGCATGCTCATGGGGGTTGCAATTAAATGATGCCTGTGGGCCAGGAAGGGGGTAGGTATCTCCTTGCTTTGCTTGAGAGTGTGTGTGTGTGTGTGTAGGACCTTGGATCCTCCTCCCGCTCTGCCTCCACTCATCAAAGCCCAGCCAGGGAGGGTAGAAGACCCCCAAAGTATGGAGCAGAGGAGCCTCTGGTCCCCCGGGAAGCCCACACAGAGACCAAGGCGTTAGTGATCCCCGAGGGTGCCCTGCTCCGCTCCCCACCACCAGCCAGCAGAGTCCGGCCACATAGGGCTCCTCGGTGAAGTCACACCCCCACCATGCAGCCTGGGGAGGACCCAGAATGGGGTGCAGCCCTGATGGTCTCCCCACCCCTGTGCAATGGTGGGACCCTGGCCCTGCTTCGTGCCGGCCAGCTCTGGAACCTGCTTTGGGGTTTCCATTTATTCTTGCTCCTGTACATTTCCAGGGCTCACCTCCTCCCCCCAAGCCCACCCGGAACCTCTGAAATCTCTATTTCCCCTTTTCCCTTCATCGCACCCCTTCGACTTTCCCCATTTACTACATAGTCTGGGCCTGCTGCTAGTGCAGGTGAAACCTGGGGCCTTTGAACAGAAAACAAAGATGCCCTTGTCCAGTCCCCTGCCAGGGCCCCAGGCTGGGTAGGTGGAATAGGGGCTGTTTTGCATTCCCAGCTCCCCCGTGGGCCCTCAGCCACCTTAGCCCCACTGCAGCACAGTAGGCAGCAGGCACTGAGCGTTTTCACAGGTCTCTCCCCATCCCTCCTTCCCACCCTCCCTCTGAGGTCTTCCATGGCTCCCCACTGCCCTCCGTGCAAAGCCCTCGCTCAGCCAGCCCACAAGGCCCACACTGCTTTTCTCCTTGGCTGTCTCACACCATGCAGCATGGCCACGAGGCGGCTTTCAGTTCAGATTCCTTAAGGGCCTTGGGCCTTTGGGGCTCTGTGATTTTTTTCATGCTTTTTTTCCTTCCCAGGGTGAATGTCTTTCTCCTTCATCACCTGCCGCTCCCACCTGCATCTCTCTTTTAAGACCTTGAAGGAGGGGGTGTTGGCTCCTCTCTGTAGCCCAGGGCCTCATATCCTTCAAGCCCAATAAATCAACGTTTGTTAATGAATAAATCTATTTTCACAAGCCTGGCTCAAGGGCGTGGGGCTGGGGGCTGGGACAGTGTTCAAGGCAAAATCAGCCTGGAATTGGCAAATTCAGTTTCCCAAACATGGGAAACTTCTGCTCGACACTCCTTTGGAATCCACATGGAAGTCCCCTCCTCGAAGTCATGATGGGCTGAGACCCTCCCATCTGGCTGGAGACAGGTGACTGAGACCACCACAGGGGGTCAGAGCCTTACTTTAGCCACTGTTCGCCAATGCTGTCTTTGAAAAAGCATGGTCTTGAGCAGGTTTTGCAGGAGGTGAGTCTGGGAAGGGGAGGGAAGATGGTCCGGGGATGAGGGAGGAAGGCTTCGCTACCTAGCAGCTTGTCGTCAGTGATTTTTGCCGTACCAGAGTGCCCCATGGACAGCCGTTTACTTGATTTGTCTTGAAAAAAGAGAATCACATTTTTAAAAAGATTTTATTTATTTGATAGAGGGAGCACAAGCACGGGGTAGTGACAGGCAGAAGAAAAGGGAGAAGCAAGCTCCCCACTGAGCAAGGAGCCCTATGTGGGGCTTTCGCCCAGGACCCTGGGATCAAGACCTCAGCAGAAGGCAGACACTTAACCCACTGAGCCACCCAGGCGCCCCTAGAATCACATTTTAAACTTAAATATTGACTCTTGCCTCCTAAGCACCCATACCCATGAAATCATACTTCTGACACTCTATCCTTCTTTTTTCTTTTGGAAAAAAGTTCTTTTGTTTTGTTTTTTTAAGTAATTTCTATACCCAGCATGGGGCTCAAACTCATGACCCAAAGGTCCAGAGTCGAACGTTTCAAGGACTGAGACAATGGGGGGGGGCCCACAAGTTTCTCCTTGCACACCGCCTGAAGTCATGCACATAGATAATGATGCCCTGAGACGGGGCGGGGGAATGAGGGATGGTGGCCTGGCCGGCAGGGATGGGGGGGGAGGAGAGGGGCAGGAGACAGAGGCCTGAGATCTCCGAGCAGGAAAGAGGCCGCCTCAGGCTGAGCCCAGGGCCGGGTTTAAATGCTTGGGAGCCCTTTGGCCCGGAAGCCACAGAATGGGATCAACGAAAAGAATCCTGAGAGAAGGAGACACCTTGGACGAGAGGATGAAACTGGCAAGGACAGGGGTGCGGGGTGAGAGGTGCCTGCGGAGGAGAAACAGGGGTGGGGAAGCGGACGAGGAGAGCAGGAAGGCGGGAAGGCGGGCCCCAGCAGGCTGCGCCTGCGCACGAGGCTGTGCACCTGCCGGGAACCTGGTCTGCGAGCGCTCCCGCTCCCTTGCCTCTTGCAGATGTGAAACTGACACAACTGCCTTGCGGGGCACGAAACTGACACAGCTGCCTTGCGGGGCCCCCACCGCAGGTTCGCAGGCGGTCTGGTACAGGTGCGGGAAGGGAGCCCTAAGTGGAAGAGAAACCTCTCCCCACTTCCTGGGGGCGGTGGCAGGAGAAAGAAAGCTCAAAGGGAGGCTTTGATGGAGGATCTGCTGAGCCTTCGCACTTTATCTCAGAACTTAAAGCCTCCCTGAGAGTTGGGAGTCTTCAGGACTTGAGAAAGGTTAAGGCCAGAGTCAGGGACAGAGTCGGGAGTGAAAAAATTTTACATTTTTTTCTGATTATAAAAAAAACAAAACTTGCCATTGGGGGAAAAATGTAGAAAATTCATAAAAGCACACATGAAAAAGAAAAACATAAAGTCTACGCCACTTCTCCGGGGAGCACCCATAAATGTTTTGGGGTTTGTTCTTCCAGAGTATTTGTATGTAATATTTACCATATATGGTGATGTTGAAATAATGATGTATTATATAATATATGATTATCATAAGATAATAAGTGGGATCACATTGTATACTTTTAGGACCTGATTTTCTTTGGTGGTTACCTTGTGGTCTCCAATAAACAGTCTTTTATGCCCCCTTTTTTCTTTTCTTTCTTTCTTTTTTTTTTTTTAAGAGAGGAAGGGAGGGTGGAGGGACAGAAGGAGAGGGAGAATCTTTTTTTTTTTTTTTAAAGATTTTATTTATTTGACAGAGAGAGATCACAATAGACAGAGACAGGCAGAGAGAGAGAGAGAGGGAAGCAGGCTCCCCACCGAGCAGAGAGCCCGATGCGGGACTCGATCCCAGGATCCCGAGATCATGACCTGAGCCGAAGGCAGCAGCTTAACCCACTGAGCCACCCAGGCGTCCCGGGAGAGAGAGAATCTTAAGCAGACTCCACATCCAGTCTGGAGCCTGAGGCGACGCTTGAACTCACCACCCTGAGATCATGACCTGAGAGGAAATCAAAAGTTGGATGCTTGACTGACTGAGCCACCCAGATGCCACTATGTCCTCGTTTTTAATAGATGTAGTCATTTATTTAATTTATTGATTGACATTTAAGTTGTTTTCAATTTCCCTTACTATAAAAAATTTCTGCAGGAAAAATTTTTCTTTCAAAGATTTTTCTTTTCAAGATTTTTCTTTTCAAGATTTATTTATTTGAGAGGGAGAGTGTGTGTGCGTGAGCAGGGGTGGGGCAGAGGGAGAGGGAATGGGGAAGCAGACTCCTCAGTGGGTGTGGAGCCCATCACCAGGGCTCGATCCCACCACCCTAAGATCATGACCTGAGCTGAAACCAGGAGTGGTCACTCGACAGACTGAGCCAACCAGGTGCTCCAGGCACCTGTTTTATTGCGAAATCTTGGTGTTGTTTCCTTAAAATAGTTATTGAAGTGGGATTGATGAGTCAAAGTATAATATGATTTTTAAAAAGATTTTATTTATTTTATTTATTTATTTGACAAAAAGATCACAAGTAGGCAGAGAGGTCAGCAGGGGTTTGGGAGGAAGCAGGCTCTCTGCTGAGCAGAGAGCCCAGATGTGGGGCTCAATCCCAGGACCCTGAGATCATGACATGAGCTGAAGGCAGAGGCTTCACCCACTGAGCCACCCAGGTGCCCCAGTATAATATAATTTTAAACATTTCTGATAAATATTGTCAAATTTCATTCTGTAAATGTACCAGTTTAGACTCCCTCCAGCAGCACATAGAATTGACTTGTCACCCTCACTCACCTTGCCTTGCCTACTATAACTTTATCTTTACCAAAAAATGAAAAATCTTGAAATTTTCCACCTCTCTGTTGCCACTGTCAACATCCTACCTCATGACACTATCAGTAACTTGTTCAGAACCCTGAAAAATAGCCTCTTCATTTCCTTCCTGCTTCCCCTGCCCTCCCTCACCTAGCTCCACATGGTCTTTGTTCCACAGAATAGTCCCAATTATCCTTTTTTTTTAAAGTAGGCTTCATGCCCAACATGGAGCTCTGAACCCACGACCCTGAGATCGAGACCTAAGCCGAGATCAAGAGTCAGATGCTCAACTAAGCCACCCCCATACCCCCGAATTATTCTTTAAAAAAATGTGTACTAGTTGACTTTTGGTTCTGATCAAGGCAGGCTGACTTGTATCAGACCAGAATTCCTTTAGAGAACAATGTAAAAATTAGATCACATGCATAAGCACCCACGCTAACCCACACTGACACACACAGTTGTTTTAGGACTTCAGAAAGTAGCCAACGTGGACAAAACTTAAGTAATCAGGATCCTGTAGAGCAAGAAAACACTTTGAGGTGAGGGGCATCGTCTCTACTGCTCTTCTTAAAGAAATTCCTTAAGGAATTTGCTGATTTGCTTGGGAGGCATCATGGATGAGCAGAAAATGGTGGTCTAATGTCTTGGCATGATCACAGTGCTCAAAATTTGGAGTTCAGGAACTGGCAAGAAGAAGAATCTGGTTGACACCCTGGGGTTTCAGTTGAGATGTCTGCAGGGCTATGACCTAGAACTAAGGACAATACAGACATCAGCCAGTCCATACAGAGTCTGGAAGTCTCAATCCTGATCAGATCAAACAATTTGACCCTACTCTAGCTGCCTGAAAAAAATGTCAACCAGAAATGTACATCTTCTGGAAAAATAACATCATTCAGAGACTTTGCAATTTTTCATTCTACCCAGCATCCAGCATTTAACAAAAACTAACAGATACACTAGAAGACAAGACTATATAAACAAAAACCAAGGGAAAAAATAAGATGGTAGAGGCAGACCCGAAGGAGAAAAAGTTAGTATTATTGTACATGGACTCTGATGTATTCAAGAAAGTAGAAGATTAACTAGAAATAGTTAAAAAAATTTTAAAGGTTTCGGTAGTCCCATTTATATGTATGTATGTGTGTAGTTTGAGAAAGAGAGAGGCAGAGGGAGAGAGAATCCCAAGCAGTCTCCATGCCCAGTGTGGTGCCCACCATGGGGCCCAAACTTACCACCCTGAGACCATGGCCTGAGCCGGAATCAAGAGTCAGACATTCAACCGACTGAACCACTGAGATGCACCTAAAAATTTTGTCTTAATCTGAGTATAGTTGACACACAACGCTGCATTAATTTCAGGTGTACAACATAATGACTCAACTTCTTTATGTGGTATGCTACTCAGCACAAGTGTAGCTACCACCTGTCACCATACAATGTTGTTACAATGTCATTGACTATTTATTTCCCATGCTACGCTTTTTATTCTCATGACTTATTCACTCCATAACCAGAAGCCTGGACCTCCCACCCCCTTCACCCATTTTGCACATTCCCCTACCCCTACGAGCAATTTTTAAATTGAATGGAAAACTGAATGGAAATTCTAAAACTGAGATATACAATTACTGAAATTAAAAAAAAAACTATAGATGAGTTTAACAGCAGGTTAGATACAACAGCAGAGAGGATTAGTAAACTGAAAGGTCAGTAGAAAATAGTCTGGCGCATGGTGTGGGGGGAAAAAAGATGGAAAGTAAGAAAAGAGCATCAGAGAATATGCAATGTGGTGTAAAGTTCTAAATACATTTAACTGGAGTCAGTCAAGTAAAGGAGAGTGAGTGACCAGTTCAGAAGCAACAGTCGAAGGGTTACTGATTACAGATTCTACAATCTTAATGAAAGACATTAAATCACAAGTTCAACAAATGACACATCTCAAGCAAAATAAATACAAAAAAATCCCCACATAGGCACATTGTGGTAAAACTTCTGAAAACCAAAGATGAAGAGAATTTTAAAAAATTGGCTGAGAGAAAAAGACACATCACTTTTAGGGGAGTAATAACACTATTGATAGCTCATTTGCAAGACAGGTGATGGGATCCAGGAGACAATGGAAGTCAAGGCTATGTGTTATAAGCTTTAAATGAGTGAAGGAAAACAACTGCCTATCTAGAATTTTATATAGAAAAAATATTCTTCAAAAATGAAGGGGGGGGAACAAAGAGGTTTACAAATGAAAACAGAGAACTCTTTGCCAAGAGAACTGAAATAAAAATTACTAAAGGACACTCTTTATGCAGAATAAAAATGATCCCAGTGGGAGCAAAGAATGAAGGAATGAATGAATGACAAGAGATAAACGTGTAGAAAAAATACATGAATATTGACTGTGTGGAAAAACAATATCTTAGGAGTTAAAAAATATGTGAAATGTTAAAATACCTGACAATAATAACCATAAGGCAGGAGAGCAATAAGTAGAGTAAAATTGTAAGATTCTCAGATTGTCTGGGGAGTGCGAAAAGCAGAAGTTATAGTGGATTAATAATTCAAAGATGCCCATAATTTCTTGATAGCCATTAAAAGAATAGTAAAAGAATGTATAATTATGAAACTAATGGGGAAAAGAGAATAATTTAAAAAATCAAATTCAAGGGGTGCCTGGGTGGCTCAGTTGTAAGTGTCTGCCTTTGGCTCAGGTCATGATCCTGGGGTCCGGGGATCAATCCCCGTATTGGGCTCCCTGCTCGGTGGGAAGCCTGCTTCTCCCTCTCCCACTTCCCCTGATTGTGTTCCTTCTCTCGCTGTATCTCTCTTTGTCAAATAAATAAAATCTTTTTAAAAAATCAAATTTAAAATGATGTAAGAAAAGCTTGGGGTGGAGCGCCTGGGTGGCTGAGTTGTAAGTTGTCTGCCTTCGGCTCAGGTCATTATCCCAGAGTCCTGGGATGGAGCCCCGCATCGGGTTCCCTGCTCAGCAGGAAGCCTGCTTCTCCCTCTCCCACTTCCCCTGTTTGTGTTCCCTCTCTTGATGTCTCTCTCTCTCTCTGTCTCTCTCTCTGTGTCAAAGGAATAGATAAACTCTTTGGAAAAAAAAAAAAAAGGAAAGAAAAGCTTGGGGCACCTGGGTGGTTCAGTTGGAAGAGCGTGTGACTCTTGATCTAGGAGTCATGAGTTGGAGTCCCACCTTGGGTACAGAGTTTACTTAAATAAGCAAATAAACTTAAAAAAAAAAAAGAAGAGAGAATGTAAGAGAGGTTTAAAATAGGGACATTTCTTAAAAATGCCCTTACCTATTTGTATTTCTTCTGCTATGATCTTATCTATATCTTTTGCCCAGTTTTCTAGCTGGACGCTTTCCTTTTCTTACTGATTTTAGACGGATATAAATACAGGCAAATAGAAACATGTGCCTGTGAATATTGTGAATACTTTCTGTTTTAAATCTTTAAGTCTTGCTTTAAGTCAAGTTTTAAACCTTGACGTCAGAACACTAAGCACCTGCTTGGACCACTTGTTCTGATGTTGGGGAGAAGAGGACTGGCCGGTTGAAGTCATGGTTTGCACCCAGTAGGAGCTCAAGAAATGTCTATTGGTCAAACATGGGGTACTGCGTTATTGCCATGTACAGAGTGAGGAGTTATCTGAACCAGTGACAGGAGTAGTGACGAGTGAGTAGTGAACAGTGGATACCCCAGGCGGGCAAGAACTGAGAGAACCCCGGAGAGAGAGCTCAGCCAGGGCTGGGGCTCTTGGCCAGGATGCTTGGAGCAGAAACGTGGGCTCATACCTAAGTGAAGCCAGCAGGTGGCGCTCTAAAGACGCTCCGTTGCCCTCCAGACGTGCAGGGGGCCAAGATCTTGATCAAGCACCTAGAAGTGGAAAGTGAGGTATAGGGAACTTTAAGCCCTAACTTTTTTGCTCCGCGCTTCCTCCAGAGGTGAAATCGCCAAGATCAAGAGCCCCGTGGGTTTTGTTTTTCCTATGATTGCTCTCCCTCTGGGTGCCTGTATAGCACATCTATTCACTTCACTTTGGACCACTGTGCGTCCAAAACTTTGATGAGCAAAACAATGATTTGGGTCTTTTGTGAAAATGCAAGTTCTGATTCAGCAGGACTGCAGTTGCCCGAGCTTCTGCATTTCTAACCAGCTCCCTGGTGATGACTCGCGCCCAGCGGCTCTCAGTCCCATTTCTAGGAGCAGGGGGAGGGCTCTGCCCCCAAGAGCTTGCCAGCTTCCTGGAGTAAACTTTCACCGAACTGTCTCCGGTATAAGTTAGACAGAGCGTGGGTCCCCTCGCTGGGGGACCTTGGGCAAGCTGTGTGACCTCTTGGGGTCTCAGTTTCCTGATCTGCAAAATGGGAAGGGGGTGCCAGGCTGGCTCAGTGGGAAGAATGTGCAATTCTCGATCTCGAGGTTGTGAGTTCAAGCCCCACGTTGTGTGTAGAGATTACTTAAAAGCAACAACTTAAGAAAAATGAGGAGAGTTATAGCCTCTACCTTAGAGAGTGGTTTGAAGGTTAAAGCAACATTTAATACGGTGCCTGGCACATAGTAGGCCTCAACAAGGCTTGGGGCGCGCTTAAAGGAGAAGCCAGGAGGGCACCCCGGAGAAGTGGACAGAACAGTCTCGAAGAAGGTGCCATCCTCTGAAAAGGAGGCAGTCAGGGAGGTGAGGGCAGAGAGCCAGGAGGAGGGCAGGTCTCCTGATCAGGTGCCAAGACTAAGGATTGCTTTTGAGGGAGATTTGAGTTTGCAGCAGGCTAAGCATGGATCTTTCTGGAAATGGTGAGAGTGGGTGGGATCTGGGCTGCTAAGCATATCAAGTGTGGCTTGTTGCTGCATTTCACATCTTTAGGGATCTTAGGAGGTTGTGATCGGAGCTAAGAGGAGCCAAGGCTCACCCTGGCCCTGCCCTCGTGCCAGGCTTTGCCAAAGCCCGCTTAGCCTCCCCCCACTGCGATGGGGTCCTCAGCCCAGGCTCCCGTGTTTGCCTGCATGCTCTAAACAGGGTAGTGTTTCCCCAGCTTCTTGAAGGCCCAAGCACATTTATGGACTAACTTCCAGTGTGCCGCTGAACGTTCTGGGGACACAGAGACACAGCCACGCAGCCTCCACCCTCCCTGGGTGACCCTGGGGAGGTCTCATGTCACCACTGGAAAGGAATGGTTCGTGCAGGAACTCACTGAAGCATCCACAGACCTGCGAGGCAGGTATCACCTCCATTTCATCGAGGGGGAAAAGGAGACCCCAAGCAGCTCGTTCCAGGTCTCCCAGCCATAAAAGGGGTGGGTGGTGGCCCTCTGCCTTCAGTTCACGTGCAATGCCAGATTCTAGGCAGCTCCCGGCCCTGGTGACAGCTTTGCCCTTGCCCTTCCCCTCCGAATACAAGGACAGGGGCGTACCCGCACGCAGTGACAGTGGGGAGCCTTGAACGCCTGGCTCAGGAGCCAGGACAGGACCGGATTTCTCTTTTCCCTTGCTCGGCACTGAAGGAATCGTTTCTCCACTCTAGCAGAGCGAGGAGGCTAGCGGGGTTGCCTCACCTCTAGATCACGGGGTCCCCTCCGCCTTCGCAGCCAAACCCACTTCCTGTCCTTGTACCTCTTTTGTCATATGGTGATTCTCACATTTCCTGTTGACTTCTGCTTGGTTTCAGCTGGTTCAGGGCCAGCAACTGTGGGGGCTGCTGTTGGTCTGATCAGCGAAACCCGGGACACAGGAGCAGGTACAATGGGATGGTGGCTGGGGTTGGGGGTGGGTGTTTGATTGGACGTCTGGGCCAGGTGAGGGCCAGCCCGAGGCGCCCCAGAGCGGGAAGGCTCCCGGTGGTCTGCGGACCCTCTCTCTGTCCATGTGACTGGGGGCATCGTCAAAGGCTGAGGTCAGTTTTGTGAAGTTGGTTATGCCCCTGTGGGGGGAACACCAGACATTTGCATTGGTGGTGTCGTCCCGAAACCCTGTGGTCTATCCCCATCTCCCCAAGATCCCATCACCCTGATTTGTCTTTCCTGGGTACCTGATAGCATTTTCCAGGCTTGCAGACAGGGTCTCTTGGGTTCAAACAGGTTTATCTCATGTGATGCTTAACATCGAGCTGAGCTGACCAAGTTAGGAGATTGCCACCAGGAGTCCCAGCTCCTTGTCTCGTTCATGGGCAAGTCACTCCCCTCTGAACCTATTTTCTCGTCTAGAAAACGGCACTGTGTCTCTATTTTGAGGGACTTTTTGTGATGCTTAAGCAAGACAGTGATTATGAAAGTGTTTTGTAAACTATAAGATGGTATCTTTCAGAATTTGAGGTTACTTTTATTTCATTTTCTAAATGGAACTCCACTTTTTTTTTTCCTGGTACGATAGTTGATAGAAACCGCCCCAATACAGAGAAAGTTCAAGTTTTTGCATGATTCCATCTGCGAAAATTACCATGGACCCTTTGGTATATAGATTTCTAGACCTCAAAAAATTTTTTAAAATGTATTGCAGTAAAATATACATAAAATTTACCTTTCTTAGGTCCACAGTTCAGGGACACCAAGTGCGTTCACGTTGTTGGACACCCATCATCGCCCTCCGGTTCTAGAACTCTTATCGTCTTGCAAAACTGAAACTCTGTCCCCACTAAATACTGCGTCCCCACTCTCCTTTTCCCCAGCTTCTGGAAGCCACCATTCTGCTTTCTGTCTCTGAGTTTGGCGACTCTAGACACCTCATATAGGTAGAATCACATGGTATTTGCCCTTTCGTGGCTGGCTTATTTCACTCGGCATAAAGGTCTCAGGGTTCGTCCCTGTTGTCACAACTGCCTTCCTTTTTAAGGCTGAACACGATTCTGTTGCGTGAATAGACCACGTTCTGTACTGCTGTCTGCACGTGGGTTGAACACTTGAATTTTCTCCACCTTCTGGCTATTACGACCCTGAGTTCAGCAATATCTGTGTGAGCCCCTGCTCTCAGTTCTTTTGAGTATATGTCCACAAGTGGAATCACCGGGATCATATGGCGATTCTATTTTTAATTTTTTGTGGAATTGTCTTACTTCGTACATAGCAACTGTGTCATTTGACAACCCTATGGTAGTGTGCGAGAGGTCCGATTTCTCTACATTCTTGCCGACACTTGCTACCTTCTGTGTTTCTGATCGCAGCCATCCTGATGGGCGTGCCCTGGTATCTTATTGCAATTTTGACCTGCATTTTCCTAGTAATCAGTGGCGCGGAACATCATTCTGTGAGGCTTATTGGCCATTTGTATACTTCTTTGGAGAAACATCTAATCGAGTCCTTCATGCATTTTTCAATCGAGTTGTTTGTTGTTGTTGAGTTGTAGGCGTTCTTTATATATTCTGGAAATCAACTAGACCTTTAAAACAAATATTTCCTATGTAAAACTCTATCTTTTAACCCTTTTTTACTTGATAATATCATTTGAGTATCATCTCTGGTTAATTTATAAATATCTCCCTTGTCTTTCCTTTTTAAAAGATTTTATTTACTTATTTATTTGAGAGAGAGAGTACTTGTGTGTGTAAGAGCATAGTGGGAGGAGGAACAGAGGGAGAGGGAGAAGTGGGCTCCTCTCTGAGCAGGGAGCCTGACACAGGGCTTGATCCCAGGACCCCGGGATCATGACTTGAGCCAGAGGTAGATGCTTCACCACCTGGGTATCCTTACCTTGTCTTTCTTAACAGCTGGGTAGTATTTCAGTGTATAGGTATACAGAATTTATTGAACCAGTCTCCTACTGTGTTTAGGTGTTTAGGCTGTTTTCAACATATTGCTGTAATAAACAATGCTCCAGTAAACATCACTGAATGCACGTCTTTGCATACTAGCCCTATTATTTCCTTAGTATAAATCCTTACAAGTTTATTGCTGGGTGAAAAGTTATACATCTGTTTACAGTTTTGGTCCTTTTGTTTCAACTCCTCCAGTAAGTATCATACTTTTTATGTATTTCAAATTTCACATCCACTTTTATTAAAGCAAAACAAAGCAACACAAAGAAAAATACCAATTCCCCATCCCATCTTCCCACTGCCAAGTTTTCTTTACCAGACACAAACACTTTTAATTATTTTAGTTGTTTCTAAAGTGACTGGATGGCTGTTTTTTTTTTCTATTTTAGTCATTATCTATTGACTTTTTATGAAAAGGAAGGAAGGATACATCACCCTATCTATAGTAATGCCCCCCCCATCTTCCTGATACCTTCCTGATAACAAATTTTGGTTAAATCAGTGTTCATGTTTGTGTTACAAAAGTATGTTGAGCTGTAACTATGTAAGTATTGCTCTCTGAGCTCTCCACTTTATTATTCTTTCCTTCCTTTTGTCTAATTTTTTCCCCCAGAGTTGATGGTTGCCTCAGGTTTTCATTTTCTTAGCTTTCACACACATATCACTGTTTCCTCTCCAACAGGGCTTTTAAATTTCTCTCAATAGGATCAGACACATCAGATGATTTCCCAGTTCCCATCTTTATTTCATCTATATATTTTATTTTATTTTTAAAAAGATTTTATTTATTTATTTGACAGACAGAGATCACAAGTAGGCAGAGAGGCAGGCAGAGAGGGGGAAGCAGGCTCCCCGCTGAGCAGAGAGCCCAATTCAGGGCTCTATCCCAGGATCCTGAGATCATGACCTGAGCTGAAGTCAGAGGCTTTAACCCACTGAGCCACCCAGGCACCCCTTAATGTTCATTTTTATGATCAAGGAACTAGAAGCTGATTGGAGGCTCTGGAGGGGGCAGGCGGAGGGTCTCACTGGCTGTTGGGCTTTTCTGTGACTACTCCAGATCAGGCCAGTGGTTGGGAGACTCTCTAGATCCAGTTGGGTTCTGCTGAGAAAAACTCTCTGATCTCCTGCCTGGAGGGTACACGTCAGGCTGTAGGCATTCTGGGAGGCTGTCAGGAGAAAGAAGGTAGGATCTCTTCATTCCATACACAGCCTTTGAAGGATCTGCCCTCCCTCCATTCCCCTTCTTTTCGTAGTGTGGTGACTTAGCCTTGTCCTCTGGGGTGGCCCAGTGTGCCTTAGTCTGGAGCTTTTCTAAACACCCTCCTCCTGCTGGGGTGGGAGAGAGGTAAAGACCTTGGCTTGTCATTTGCCTGAGCTGTGAAGTCAGCCTCTAAAATGTTTTGTAAATATAGGGTAGTTTCAACAGATCTTCCTGTGTTTGGCCCCGCCCTGCCCTGCCTTCGACATGTCCATGTCGCACCCAGCACCTCTGACTCCTGAGCCCTTCTGGTCTGCGGGTGGAGACGCCGCGCTGCTTGCTTCTGGGGGACCCTGAGTCTCCCTTCCAGCCTTCTCTGATCACCCCATCAGCGGCCGCTCAGCGATCTACTCTTCATTTTACAAGATTCTGTTGACATCTCATGTCATTGTTGTCTTTCCTGCATTCTGTCCTCCTGGAGTTCTGCCTTTTAGAATTTTTTTTTTTTTAAGATTTTATTTATTTATTTGACAGACAGAGATCACAAGTAGGCAGAGAGGCAGGCAGAGAGAGAGGGGGAAGCAGGCTCTCTGCTGAGCAGAGAGCCGGATGCGGGGCTCGATCCCAGGACCCTGGGATCATTACCTGAGCCGAAGGCAGAGGCTTAACCCACTGAGCCACCCAGGTGCTCCGTGCCTTTTAGAATTTTTGTCCCATCTTTTTTTTTGGTCCCGTCTTTTTAGTAGTGTTTCAAGAGGAAGTGAGGATACAAGTACTCAACCCATCACTCAACCATAGCTGCGGTGGTTGTCATGCCGGTCCTCTGACCAGCGTGTACAAACGCACTGACTTCCTCATACTGCTCATAGCACCGAGCAGCATCATTTATTTTAAACGTGGCTAATCTGATAGACAAGTTGTACGGCATTGTTATTCTAATTGACGTGTTCAAAACTCATTAATGATACGGCCGAATATCTTCCTACATGTTTATGGGCCATTTTTTTTTTTTTTTCTGCAAACGACTTATTTTTATCCATTGCTCATTTTTCGAGTGGGGTAGGAAAAGTGCTACATTGAGATATGTGGCCAGGTCTGTAATGAGGCATAGGGTCGATCTCTTATTTTCTTGTATATTCAGTCTCAGAGCACAGGCTTCAGAGAACAGTGGATCTTAATAACTATGTCTACATTTTTGCATGATTTTTTATTCCCTCCCTTGGATTAAGAAAATAATCTGTAGGGGTGCCTAGGTGGCTCAGTTAATTAAGCGTCCAACTCTTGATCTCAGCTCAGGTCTTGATCTCAGGGCAATAATAAGGTCCTGATCTCAAGGCAATAAATTTAAGCAGCTCTACTTAAAAAAAAAAAAAGAAAAGAAAAAAAAAGAAAGTAATCTTTGTTCACCGCAGCATGTTTGGAAGACACAAACAAGCAGAAAAAAGAAAATATAAATCACCTTTTCAATCGTTATGTACCTGTGACAATAAGAGTCATTTTAATTTGTATTCGTGCTTTCGATTTACTAATCGTAGTTCGTCCTCCTATTATTATACACTGTTGCATGACATCATTATTCGCCGTAACATGGTATTCTGTTGCGTGGCTATGCGATCATTTATTGAGGTCATACCCTACAGACCGACATCTTGGTTCTTTGGGATTAAAATCTTCATTAACAAGTTCCCCTTCGGATCACGACCCCATGTAACCTTGTTTCCACTCTGTTATCTGCTTAGCAATCTCTTTTTTTGGGGGAGGGGAAAGGACAAAAGTCACACTTTAATCCGTTTCTGGTTAAATTGTTACTAATTCCAAATTAGCGAAAACAGACTCTCAGAAATTTTCTAGCACTTTCTGTCTTTCTTTTTTCCCCCTCTGTGGTTTGGAGGAAGATGGAGAAAGGTCACTCTGGGGTTCTCCCTAGATTCCTCCACGGCTTTCAACCCCGGGTTGAAAGGATGGAGGGCCAGAGCATCAGAGCAGAGGGATGTTTGTAAAGAGGAGGAAACAGAAGCAGATCGGGCAGGCGTCCAAAGAAGTCACCCCAGAAATACTAGCTTAAGTACAAAAATCAGAAAGAATGAATTGTCCCTGAGTCTACCATTGACTGGGTGTCCTCTGGCAGGGGTCCCCACCCTCCTTCCTCAGGTCAGGGGAATTTCTAAGTTCCCTCGTGTCTTCCAAGGCGCTCTGAATACAGACTTTATCACCCCTGCCTTGTGACCTGGACAAGCTGCTTGACTTCTCTGAGACTTGGTTTTCTCATCTGTAAAGTGGGGACACGAAGAGCTACTTCATAGTGTTGTCGTGAACGGGTGTTTGGCAAGCACTTGCCTGAGCCCTGACCCACACTAAGAATCCAATAAATGAAAGCTTTTTTTATTGCGTGCCGATTGTTATGTAAGACAAGGATAATGATAGCATCCCACACCGTGTGCGCGGAAAAGGACTCTGCCTTCTCAAAAGTGGTTTTCAAAGCTCAGCCTGCAGCTGGGACAGATGCCAAGAAGAGCCCAGGACAAAGTCACCACTGGCCACTGACCTTCCCTTTTGGTTCATTCTTCCCTGGGGCTTGGATGCTGTCTAGATGCGGGCCAAGTAAACATGCGACTGTTTAACACAGATAAGTGGGAGGCACGAGTGTGGGTCCGACGGGGGAAGCAATAGGAAACACCACTTTCTAAATATAAAATATCTGTGAGCGTAGCAGAGGGGACCTGAGCACCAGCTGGTACGAGTCGCCGGTGTAACGATGCCAGGAAGAGAAACTGACATGCTGTCAAGCTGTGCCCAGTGAGGACGGAGCCGGGGCTGCAGTTTTGCTCTTTGCCCCTGTGCATTCTTGGCCAAATTACCCTCTTCTGTAAAACCAGCAGGCTGGATTCTATTTTTGTCCCCCAAATGCTGGCCTTGGTACTCCTGGAGGCATGCAGTGATATTACCCGGGACAGGCATGAACACTTGCCATCTTAATAGTTACGGATTTACTTGACGGAATATTAGGGAAACTAAAACTGGTGGTTCATTCCGGGAGTTCATGGATATGATCGTTTAGGATGAAGCTAATGAAGGACGTAAGTCTATTAAAAAAAAAAAGAAAAAAAGCAAACCAATTCAGGGGCGCCTGGGTGGCTTAGGTGGTCGAGCGTCCAATTCTTGATCCCGGCTCAGGTCTGGATCTCAGGGTCATGAGTTCGACCCCCGGCTTGGCTCCACACTGGGTGTGGAGCCTGCTTCAGAAAAAGGGAGGGAGTCAATTTAAAGAAAAGCTCAAAGATGATAAGGAGAAGTGGCAAATATTGTGACGAGGGTAGAATGAGAACATCAGATACGTTTGGCAGAATGATAAGCCCCGGAAGATGTCCACACCGTAATGCCCAGAGCCATGAGTGTGTCCCCTTACGTGGCAAAAATGGCTTTGCAGAGGTGGATCAGGCTTTTTTTTTTTTAAATTTTATTTATTTGACAGAGATCACAAGTAGACAGAGAGAGAGAGGGAAGCAAGCAGCCTCCCTGCTGAGCAGAGAGCCCTACACAGGGCTTGATCCCAGGACCCTGGGATCACAACCTGAGCCAAAGGCAGAGGCTTTAACCCACTGAGCCACCCAGGCACCCCTGGTTAAGGCATTTGAAATGGGGAGATTATTCTGGGATATCAGGGTGGGCTTCATGTATGGAAAGGGTCCTCCTGAGAGGAAGGCAGGGTGTCAAAGTCAGATGGAGCAATCTGACACCAGAAGCCTGCTGGAGAGAGGCGGCTCGAGAGCTAGGAGCCCTGAAGCCACTAGCAGCTGGAAGGGGCGAGGAGCCTCCTGCAGGAACCAGCCCTGCCAACACCTTGGTTGGGTCCCTGTGAGTCTTATTTTGGACACCTGACCTCTAGAACCGGAGGAGGATACCCTGGTATTGTCTTAAGCCACTCAGGGTGTGGTGATGTGCTTACAGCGGCCCCAGCAGACGAACACGTGGGATTTTAGATGCCCTTGGAAGTGGTCCATTCTGCAAGCTCAGGGATTCCCCAGGGCAGAGCAAAGCAGCTCGGCCAAGGGTAAGACAGTCCTCTGTCACCTGCCCTCACCCACCCACCGAGGAGGGGCCTGACCTTGCCATGACTATAGGGCAAGCTGGCCCTGTAGAGACCGGGACCTCAGCTCTCCCCGCAAGGGTGCTCGGCACCCAGAGGGCAGGACGGGTCCGGACTCATAGGAGCTGCTAACAAGCTGCTCTTTTTACAGAGGAAGAAAAGGAGATGCAGAGAAGGGAAGTGATGGGCAAAATCGCCTGTTGATGGGGCCCAATGTGGCAGAGAAGAAATTCCTAAGGCAGTGGGAGGGAAGGGCTCCCTGGGGCGGAGGCTGACTGCGCCCTCACACCAGGGTGGGGAGCCCTGAGAAGGGGCGTGGCTCTGGCTGGGGGTGGAGGGTGGGTCCTGCCTCCCTTTGATCACCTCATCTGTGTGTCTGGGCCTCCTGCTCTCACAGGGCTGCCTTTAATATCTTTCTATCATGGTCTTCACAACTGTGCTGCCAACAAAGGACTTTTGAAAATCGTTGAAACAGCAACAGGCTTGGAGAAAGGGCTTTCCTGCTCCCCTTCCCCTCAGTCCTCCCTGGGGTCCTGCCACCGGCACTTAAATCAATGCCTGCTCCCCTCCAAAGGGATGCGTATTTCCTTTGTATGGAAGGGGCATTTCTACCGTGATTGACATGAACCCTGGGCTGTTTTTCGTTTCTGCACTTCAGCCTTTTAGGAGTCAAAATTGGCCTCCGTGGAACATACAGTCCTAGAAAAAGCCCGATCCAATTTCGAGCAGAAATTGTTTCTCATGCACAGCCCACAAAACCCTCCTCTGTCATTTTCCAAGTGGACGTTGGGACCCATGCTGTATTATACGGTGTAGGAATTGGCCAAGGCTTATGGGCAATTTCCTCCAAGATCCCCTGGACTCGGGCTAAGTTTGTGAGCCCCTATTAGGTTATGATTATAAATGGTCAGGGTACGATGCCCCTTAATGAATCAATGGTCTCCACATGTGTGGACCCCTCGCACCGAAAAGCAATCCCCACTTTCCAAGTTAGCTATAGTTGATGTCCAAGGTAGTGACACCCAGCCCCCCACGCCCACTTTCTTGCTGTTCTCTTTGGAGAACGCTTTTGATTAGGAGCGAGCTATGACGTGTGTTCGTCACCTTGTAATTTTAAAATTTGTCAGCGGCTGCTGCTTGCTCATTCTGTTTCATTGGAGAGGTCTTTACTGGAGTTCTGAACGATAAAAGCGATTTGATGAAAGGAAGGAAAACGAGGGGGCGCCAGGTGGCTCAGTGGGTTAAGCATCCGACTCTTGATTTCGGCTTGGGTTGTGATCTCGGCGTCGAGATCGAGCCCCATGAAGGGCTCCACGCTCAGCAAGGAGTTTGCTTGAGATTCCCTCTCTTCTTGTCCCTCTGCTCCTCCTGCCGCTTGTGCACGTGCTCTCTCTCAAATAAATAAAATCTTCTAAAAATATTTTAAAAAGAGGAAGGAGCAGCTGAGAGCCAGGGAAATATCTCAGAACTTAAAAACATTCAATGCAAGGCATTTGTTCATTCTCCATGTCGGGTGCTGCCCTCCGTGCTCCCCAAAATACAAAATATTGAAACGTCCTGGCCTCTTTGTTTCTTCTCAGTAGTTAACACTACTGGACGGGCTAACATTTCTTTCTTTTCTGTTTCCTTTCTTCTCTGCGAGCTCGTGTCATTAACTGCTCTGTTCCTGGAGCCTAGAACAGGGTGGGCACTCAAGGCGATTTGTTGAACGCCTGCATGAATGGTCGTTCAGTCCTATATGTCTGGTAATGGGATTTTGCCTGAAATTGCCCAATATGCCCAGCTCAGCTTGGAAGAAACGCTCCATCTCTTTCCAGCCTTGTCATTTCATCAGAAGGGTTTGGGGGTGAGTAAAACCGGTGTCACCTTGTCTCCGTGAAGGTATGGAGCAGATCTTGCTTTGGTCTGGGGACAGTCACGCTGTTGATGTAGGTGTGATGGCAACAGCCCGTGAGGTTGCCAGGTGTTAACCAAGCCAACAATTAACAGTGCGGAGCCTTCCTTTCCTGGGGAGGCGGCTGTCACTCCGGGGTGTGGGTAGTGACACAAGGGGCTGGCTGGGAGCCAGGGCTCACAGGGAAGACAGAAGCTTGGGGGAGTGGAGGCTCTGAAGCCAGGAACACCACAAGGCTACAGATAGTTCCAGAACGGGAGGAAGCCCACAGCTGAGGTGGGTTGCTGGGGAGGAAATTGGGGCAACTCCAAGATTCATGGGAGCGAGGCCGGGTGTCAGTTTCCATTAATAGGGAGGGGGCAAAGGCTGAGCAAAGAGTCTTAAGCCTCAGTTTACCCCCCGGATAAGGACAAGGGGGGGCCCTTTCCTCCCAGGTACGAGAGCAGCACTCTGACAGGGAGGCCTGTGATGGCTTCAGCTTGACTTGTCCTCGTTCTCACCTGTGAGGGCTACTTCTCAGCAAGCTACACCCCAGTCCTGCCATGGAAGGATCCAGAAGCCGGCAGTGTTCTCAGATAGACACGGCGGGAAGGGAAGGGACAGCAAGGAGGTCTGGACCCTTCTGGGTCATCATATCTGGCTCCTGGCTTTCTGTTGACTTGCAGACCGCGGGAGTTTGGGGATGGAGGGGACAGAGAATCTGACAGGAGAGCGGGGTTTAGAAGGCATCGAATAGCTTTGAGCAGTTTGCCGCTCTCGGTTTGATCGAAGAGCCACTGAGCAGGCAACACAGACATCGAATGGAGCTCACCATCTCTTTGGGGTGGCGCTGGGTTACCCCCGCTCAGCTGTTCACGGCTATCTGGCTCAGGGGTCGGGGACCAAGCAGCAGGGGGCATTTTTTTAAATATAATTTTTATTTTCTTATTAACATATAGTGTATTATACTGTGGGTGTTTTGGAATCAGACACGAACTGGCTACCATTCTTTATCCTAGAAGGGGGGATTTTATCATCTGGTTGGAGGCTAGGCATTCTGTAGACCATGCAGCAAGCCCTTTACCCAACTGATTTATCGAACACCCACTCTATGCCGGGCACTGTGATGGGAAGTAGGATGAGCTTCTCTGTGTGAGGCACTGGTACGTATGATCATGTTCTTAATTTCACATCTCTCTTGCATTTTACGTTGCAGCCTTTATCATAAGAGTCCTGACAATTTTATGGAGGAAGACAGTCACTCCCACGACAAAGCCTGATACTCAGGGAAAGCTCTTGCCATATCTTATCCTCTTGCTCTGGGCAGATTCCTTCCTTCCTTCCTTTCTAAGATTTTATTTATTTATTCGACAGACAGAGAGCACAAGCAGGCAGAGCGGCAGCCAGAGAGGGAGGGAGAAGCAGGCTCTCTGCCGAGCAGGGAGCCCGATGTGGGGCTCGATTCTAGGACCCTGGGATCACGACCTGAGCCGAAGGTAACTGCTTAACCCACTGAGCCATCCAGGTGTCCCTCTGGGCAGGTTTCTTCCTAACATCTGTCAAGATTGGACAGAAAGACATTTATTTGTCTATTGGCTTATCATCTGTCTTCCCCCATTAGAAGATAAGCTCTACAGAGGTGGGGTGCTGTGACTGTGACGCACTTGAATCCCCAAGTTCAAGAACGGTGCCTAGAACCAAGTAAGCGCTAAACTCACAGCTGGTGAATGAAAGACTTCCTTCTCTCTAGAAAACCACTTCTCACCTCAAGTTCCCAGAGCATAATTTTATCCCTGCCTAGAATAATTTTTAAATTAAAATTCCTATTTTATTATAACTATTCTTTTTTATTTTAAAAATTTTATTTATTTATTAGAGAGAGAGCGAGTGAGAGAGAGCACACAAGCAGGGGGAGGGGCAAAAGCAGTCTCCCCGCTGAGCAGGGAGGCCGACGCAGGGCTCAATGCCTGGACCCTGGGCTCATAACCCAAGCCAAAGGCAGATGCTTCACTGACTGAGCCACCCAGACGTCTCATGACTATGCTTTTTTAATACAAAGCAAAAGATGTTGCATTGGGGATCGTGGATGGTATAATCGAGGTTTAAGATTTCGGATACAGAAAAGCCATAATTCTCTATGACCTGAATTCCAGGTCCTTTGTCACCCAGCATCACCTAAGTTCAGACTTTCAGACTAGTGAAGATCTCTCTATATTGTATTTTTCCTCATCATTTGGGGCATTTTCCAAAAAGTACTGCTAGTCTTGCGTTTGGAGTCATAGCCACCAAATGACGGATTCTTTCACTTTTAATTGAAGCACATTTATTTATTATTATTATTTTTTAAGGATTTTATTTATTTATTTATTTATTTATTTAACAGAGAGAGAGAGATTACAAGTAGGCAGAGAGGTAGGCAGAGAGAGAGGGAAGCAGGCTCCCTGCTGAGCAGAGAACCCAACTTGGGGCTCAATCCCAGGACCCTGAAACCATGACCTGAGCCGAAGGCAGAGGCTTTAACCCACTGAGCCACCCAGGCACCCCTGAAACACGTTTAACTGACCGTTTGCTGAAGGCCCGTTGCTGGGGAATAGTGGGACAGTCAATATTATCCCAGTGCTCAGTGAGATTTGGTTTCTTTATATATATATATATATATATATATATATTTTTTTTTTTTTTTTAAAGATTCTGTTTATTTACCTGACAGATCACAAGTAGGCAGAGAGGCAGGCAGAGAGAGAGGAGGAAGCAGGCTCCCCGCTGAACAGAGAGCCCAATGCGGGGCTCGATCCCAGGACCCCGGGATCATGACCTGAGCCGAAAGCAGAGGCTTCAACCCACTGAGCCACCCAGGCGCCCCGAGATTTGGTTTCTTTGTGGGGAGCCTAGACACCTCCACGATCAAAAGGCCATGTTCAGTACCAAAAGGCCATGTTCAGTAAGTCTCCTGTGAACTATGTGGGCTTCTGCTTGAACTCAGAGGAAGGAGTACTCATTTGGGGGCGTTAGGTATCAGGGAAGGCTTCCTGGAGGAGGTAGCATATGAATGAGATTTCAAAAGGCAGAGAGGAAGGTGGGCTGGCCGGGCGCAGGGAACAGGTGTGAGAGTCAGTAAGAGGTCCAGAGAGGAAGGGAACTGTGTAGGGGACACAGTGGAAGGTCCAGCCGGACCCAGATCGGTGAACTGTAGGAAGTAGACTGTGGAAATGTGTTGGAGTTGCTTTGGCAGGGCCTCGAATGCTAGGTTTTGTAGTTTGTACGTTATCACAAAGGCAACAAGATGCCGAAACAACTTTTGGAGCCAGCGATGCTCTGTACACAGAGGGATTTTGGAAAGGTTATCCTGATGGTGGTGTGGTCTGCTGGGCTGGGACCAGGAGGAAATTCAGGGAGAGAAGTTCGGAAAGGGAGGGACAGAGAGATAGGAGACTCTGAACTGGGGAGATCCAGGAGGAAAATACTGGGAAAATGGATTTGAGAGAGTTTATGATGGAAGGGTCTCTTGGGTTTGGTGACCTTCTAGAGTGAAATGAAAGCTGGGGGAAGGAGATAATTAAGGGTGACTTGAGGAGGCTTTTGTGCCTTAGTAACCAAGGGAGTGACAACATCTTTGCCAGAAACATGGAAGTCATTTTGGAAATTTCAACTGGGGCAAAAGGAAGATTTGTTTGGGGTTCATACATGAGTTGGAGGTGGTGGTGGGACCCTTGGTGGAGGTATCCAGCAAGACTCTAGTGACCAGCCAGCCTTTGGGGGGGTCCCTTGGCTAGCCTGGGTACAGGAGTTCTATGCCCCTAGAGATCGGCAGAAAATACTGGCCACAAAAGATGCAAGGCTGAATCAAACCTTTGCTTATGAGGTCTCTGCTCGCCTGTTTCAACAGAGGGTTCCATGGACCCCACATCCCCTTGGAGTTTTCGAGGCAGGCCCGTGTGCACCGTGTCACCTTCCATGTGTAATGTGGCTGGAGTCTTGCATTCTTATTAGCTTGCATTTACATTAGTGTCCAGACTTCTCGTAAGGCAGCTGGTCAACCCCTACCTCCCAGTGGAGACTGGCCTCTGTTTCCCAAGTCTCTGAGTTCGTGCCAGGAAAGGTGGGATGCTTGTGCCTGCTCTCAGGGACTGTGATATTGACCGCTTTGGCTAGATCCATTCCTCATGGAAGCAGAGGGTGTAGCAACCTCTCTCATCTTTGTTAAGTTCGCAAAGCCGATTTTGCAACTTTTGTTTCCCTTAGAGGCTGCTTTCAGGTCCCACTTCCACTTTACTCCCAGCAGACGGGCAGGGAGCAGGGCAAAGGCTGTTTGTTCACTGTTACTTGGGAGAAAGCACAACAGTGCAGAGGAAGGAGATCAGTCAAGGGCTTTGCTATTATTAACAGCCTTGCCAGGCAAAGCCCATTCATTGAGATGGGGTCAACGCATGGAGTCCAGACTGGGTAGGGGGTGTGGTGGGGCCTGGAAGATGACGCCAGCATTTTGTGCAGGGCTTGCCCTGCCATTAGGTGACTCAGTGTATTTCCCAGGACTTCAGCCAGGAGGCGGGGACAAGAGTTGCAGACTTTGTTTTTTTCCTTTGGGCTGGGACTGCTGGGTCTTGGCAGGAGGTCCACAGGAAGACCTCCCTGCCTAATTACCTCTCTGTCTGTGATCTCATCTAACAGAGCACAGCTTCCTGCCAGGGAAGCAGAGCCCCAGATCCGGAAAGAGCTTCTGCAGTGTCCCCCAGGTCACTGGGCTTGGACAAAGACCTGCTTGGGTTAAAATTCCAGCTCCTCGGGGCCCCCGTTTTGCAAAAGTGTATTACTCGAGGTAATAATTGTCTCCCAAACTGCTTGTGAGGACTGAGGGAGGTAATTTATTTAATGCACTTAGCATGGTGCTCTAGCCCCCAAATATTGTTAATATTAATTAAATTAAATAAAATTATTAATAGACCCCCTGAGTGACAGTATAGTAGTGGTGAATAGCGTGGTTTCTGGAATTAAACCATCCAGACTAGCTGGATTTGGATCTTGAGTCCTTTTTTCTAGTTGATTGACCTTGGGCAACATTATTTTGCTGACTCAGTTTCCTCACTGGTGAAATGGGAATTTTAACAGCACCTATTTCCCAGGGTCGTTTCATAGATTAAATTATGCAAACCGAGCATTTCTCATAATTGCCAGTGCCTACAGATGGCACAACAAAAGGGCACTTCTCTTACTGTCATTATCATGATCTTTCCAACCCTCTGTCTTTTGGAGTCTAGCTCAAGGTGCCATCCTTCCCGCAAACACCGTTCATCATGTCTCCAATTTTTATTGATTCGGACACCTATTACAATTCATTTTGCATTGTTCCCATATAGGTCTATTTCCTCAAAAACGTGACTGAACCTCCCAACCTCACCTTGTTTTCACCTTGAAGCCTGTATTTCACATGATTATCGTGTCCAAACCACCCCCAGACCCAATCCCGAGAGCGCTGACATCAGGGGTAATTACACGGCACATTGTGCACTCAAAGTGCCCAGAGTTGTTTTTTAAAACAGCTCCGTTCTAGCTTCCGCTCCCCAAGCCGTTGCTCAGCCTCATCTCCCCCCTTTCTGAGCTGAGCACCCCTTGGCCCTCTTCCCTCCCAAGTCACCTAGGAGGCCAGGCTTCAGGGGCCCCAGGGCTATACACCCCCAAATAAATGTACGCTCAGATATGCAAAATACGTAAGTGGATGTTACTTGTATTCCCCCCAGCGAATCCATTCATTCTGATCAACAAGTACTTGAGCGCCCACTTAGTGTGCAAGCTCGCCGGTGGGAACGAGAAAGACCTGGGGAGGGGGGTCCTGCTCTCCGGGCATTTACAGTCTGCGGGGGAAGACAAGTCCGGGCACACAGTGCCAGGCGGAGAGAGAGCGCGAACAGCACGCAGATCCCCGTGGGAGTGACGAGGGGGACGGGGACACCCCTGTTACTCTGCAGGGTGCTCGGGGGTGTGCTACGGGGTGAGATCAGACCCGAGAGTCACGTTACGAACGGGCGCCCGGACACACGGACACTCGAAGGACCTCGGTGGCTGAAAAACGCGGAGGCTAGAGGGTGTCACTCCCGCGCCCCGCTCCCTGGGGCGTCAGTTCCCGGACCCGCTCAGCTGTTTGTGGGGAGCCGCGGCGACTGAGGGCGCGTGCGCAGAGGCCGCCGCCAGCCTGACGTCAGCGCGCTGGGCCCGGCCCGCCCCCCCCGCGTGACGCCATCCCCGCCTCAGCCCCGCCCCGGCCGCGCGCGCGCTCGCGCGCATGCTCCGGGCCCCGCCCCCGTGCGTCACAGAATGGCCTCGGACACCGAGGCGGCCCCTGACGTGTCTGGGAGGAGCCGGGCGCCGAGGTGCGCGGAGTGGAGCTCTGGGCTGCGGAGGGGAGCCGAGCCGAGTGGCTGGGCGGGCCTGGGCAGGCCAGCGGAGCGGAGACGTCGGTCGAGCGGCGGCGAACATGCGCTTTTGACACATTGAAGGTGAGCGGGCGGTGCGGGGCCGCTCCCGAGGGGGCCGGGCCGAGTGGCGGCGCCGAGGCCTGTCCCCGGGGGAGCCCGCCGCGCCCGCGGGGCCGGGTGCGAGGCCCCACCGGGCCGAGTCGGGCCCGGGCTCTGGGGGCGGCCGGCCCCGGGCGACTGTTCCAACCGCTCTAACTGCCCCCCGCAACCCCTGCCCGCCCCGGTCCGAGGTGTGGTCCAGGGAGGGGGTGGCCGGGGCCGAGGCGAGGGGTGCGCGGACGCAGGCCGGGACGTGGCACCGCGAGCCGGGGCACTGGTGGCCGCGGCGCGCCCAGCCCTCCCCCGCCTCCCCCCGAGCGCCCTGGGCGGGCAGGGCTGTCGGCCGGCTCGGATTCCCAGGTCCCGGGGCCTCTCCGCGCGGGGGGCAGCAGCAGCCCACGTCGGGCTTCGGTGGCATCCCCGTGACTCCCCGTCCCTCCTGGAGTTCGCAGAAGTGTCCCCAGACGGGTTCGGGTTGCCTGTCTGCTCGCCTTTTTTTTTTTTTTTTTTTCTTTCCTTCCTTTTTTTTTTTTGGCTGGTAAGCAACGAAGTCACCTTTTAAGTTTTGCCGAGGCGGTGCGTGTTCCTTCGGTGTTGATAATTACATTCTAATTCGGCAGCGCCTTGACGCGTCTCAGAACGCTGCTTGCTGTCTCGGGAGCTTCATCTCCCTGGGTGGTGCCTGATTCTGTTACCTCCATTGCACGGATGGGGAAGTTGAGCCCAGCTGGGGTGGGTGGGGGGAGGAAGTGATCTACGCCGAAGTTTGGATTCCACTAGTTGGTGAGTGGCTTCGTTTGGATCAGAATTTATGGCTCTAGCCTCGACGTTACGGGTGTGTGTGTGTGTGTGTGTGTGTGTGTGATTTTTATACCCTTCTCAGCTAGAAAGCACAGCAGAAAATTTGGCTTGCTGAAAATATGCCAGAAGCTAGTAGGAAGAAGATGCATTCGAGTATTTTTGAGCAGACTTACTCAGGATAAGAACTGCTACAGGGGCGGGGGTGGGGTGGGGGGAATGCCTGGGTGGCTCAGACGGTTAAGTGTCTGCCTTTGGCTCAGGTCGTGATCCCAGAGTCCTGGAATCAAATCCCGCATTGGGCTTCCTGCTCATCCGAGACTCTGCTTCTCCCTCTGCCACTCCCCCTGCTTGTGCTCTCTCTCTCTCTCTCTCAAATAAATAAATATCTAAAACAAAAAAACAAAAAACTGATACTGGGTCGTTAAGAAAATCGTTCTCTGTCTGAAACGTTCATGGGTCGCTGGCTAATTGTTCTGTCTGATGAACTGTGTTGCTCTTAATCCACTTCTGAAATAGGGTAATGGTTTTGCTAAATCGTGCAGCACTAAGTCATGGGTTGAAGAGAAGTAAAGGGGAGAGGAGGAAGGTAGCTCTTCTGAATTTTTTTTTTTAAGATTTTATTTATTTATTTGACAGAGATCCTAAGTAGGCAGAGAGGCAGGCAGAGAGAGAGAGGGAAGCAGGCTTCCCACCAAGCAGAGAGCTGGATGCGAGGCTCTGTCCCAGGACCCTGAGATCACGACCTGAGCCGAAGCAGAGGCTCAACCCACTGAGCCACCCAGGCGCCCCAGCTCTTCTGAATTTTTATTAAAACTAATATTTAAAACTGAGAGATTAGAAGTAAAAAAGAAAACCTTGGGCTGGCCCTGGTTAGAGGTTGACCTGGTCCGCACAGCAGTTGCTAAATCTTACGAAGCTATTCTTTTGCAATTCGGTGTAGACTTGTTAAATAAATTGAAGTTGGATAAGGGACATTCAGAATAAATGGAGACCTCAGTAAAAACTTAGATCTGCCTTTCATGATATCTGCAAAACTTGTTTTTATTCTCAAAAAATTTTTTTTTAAGATTTTATTTATTTGACAGAGATCACAAGGAGGCAGAGAGGCAGGCAGAGAGAGGGGGAAGCAGGCTCTCTGCTGAGCAGGGAGCCTGATGCGGGGCTCTCCTGAGACCCTGGGATTGTGACCTGAGCTGAAGGCAGAGGCTTTAACTCACTGAGCCACCCAGGTGCCCCGGGAGATCGTATTTGTGATCAGCTTTGAAAAGGAAAGAATTCTGTAAATGTCACCTTTGGGAGAAGGAGATTTTGGTTCAAAGGCACGTATCACCTACAGTGAGTTCCAGAAGAACTCTCTCAGTCTCATTAGTCGATACTACAACTTTTAGTAGGATGGCAATATCATAGGAGATGGATATATATATATTTTTTTACCATTGCACTAAAAGTAGCTTCTGGGTAAGTGTAGCATTTTGGACAGGCTGTTTTACATCCAGATGAGTTGTTTTGTCAGTTGCTGACCATCTGAAGGTCACGTACAGTGTGACAATGCCCCATGTAGAAGTTGTACTTTTGAGATCCATCCTCCCATCTGTATGAGACACAGGATGGAGGGAAGGTTTGGGTAGCAGGGGAGAGTACATAATTATCTGCTTTTATTTCAGCCTCATAAGATTATCGATGTATCATTGAAGCTTTTTAAAAAAAATTTTGAGCAGTGAATTATTCCATATTAGCTAACTTTCTGTAGCCTTAGTATCTCCAGTTACATAGTTTCAAATAACACAGTAAACACATCCTCCCACTGTAACCTGAAGCAAACTGAACAGACTGTCTTTACAGGCCAGAGAAGGTCTTTTGAATATCTGCAGTGGTGGCAAATTTTGGTCATTTGTAAAAATTCTGATATTTGGAAAGGGTATTCCTTTATTTATTTATTTATTATTATTATTTTTAAAGATTTTATTTATTTATTTGACAGAGATTACAAGTAGGCAGAGAGGCAGGCGGTGGGGGGGGATGCAGAAGCAGGCTTCCTGCTGAGCAGAGAGCCCGATGTGGGACTCGATCCCAGGACCCTGGGACCACGAACTGAGCCGAGGGCAGCGGCCTAACTGACTGAGCCACCCAGGTACCCCAAGGGTATTCCTTTTTAATTATTATTATTTTTAAAGATTATTTATTTATTTATTTGACAGAGAGAGAGAGATCACAAGTAGGCAGAGAGGCAGGCGGAGAGAGGGGAAGCAGGCTTCCCGCTGAGCAGGGAGCCCGATGCGGGGCTCAATCGCAGCACTCCGGGATCATGACCTGAGCGGAAGGCAGAGGTTTAACTCATGGAGCCACCCTGGCGCCCCTGGAAAGGGTATTTCTGATGAATAAAATAAGAGTGATAAAGTTGGATAAAGCAGTCAGGAAGCAGTAAGAATGAGGTGTGACCACAAAGAAATAACTTTTTTCCCCCGTTTTTAATTTTGTTCTTCAGGGCTGTTCCAAAAGGGGTTTTAAAAAGTGTTTTCAGGAATGGTGGTATCACGGGACTACGTGTGTAGCTTCTGGAAGAGATTGAGGGATCGTTTGTAGGTTATAAATTCCGAAGCACGTTTATTTTGCAGTCATACTTAAGAGATTCCCTGCTGAACTATTTTTTTTTTCACAATTTAATAAAATTTATGCTGCATATACTATGTGCCAGGCTCTGTACTAAGTACTTTACAAATACTTATTCCCCTAATCTTCCCTTAATCTTCATAACAGCCCTATTTTAATTATTATCCCCATTGGGCAGGTGAGGAAGGGGGGGGGCACAGAGTGGTTGAGTAACCTGCCCAAGGTTATCCAGCTAGTGAATAGAAGAGTCTGGCTTCAGGGTCAGGGCTCTCCATTGCTACGCTGTGTTGCTTCTACCCCCTTGTCTCCAGGCTGAATGTCTTTAGTTAGTTTCTTCTGGAAAAGATGGTCATTTACTAGTAAAAGGTTTCAGTTGTAAATTATACTGTTTACGGGACCAATAAACAGGTTGTAAAAGTAGCCTGTTAATTGGAAAAATTGGCGTCAACATTCAGTTTGCGTAGATTCAGCAAGAAAATAGGAGATGCACGTGTGAAATAAAAACACACTAATAAGTGGTTTTGCTACTGTTACTTGGCACTGAACTAAGGAGTTGGATAGGCAGGATATAAGAAATGGAGTTAGATACTGAAAAAGCCTCTCAGGAAACTCTGTTTATAACCCAAGTCATCAGGGAATGCTGATGGCAATATTGGTGATTGTGTTAAGAATGTGGCCCCATTTAAGCAACAAAAATCAGGAATAAATGGATACTTTATAGGACACCCAGAAGTGTAAACAGTTTCCTTGGGGAACACAACTTAGAGCGGCCTCACCCAGGAAAGTTTCACACTGGGCATGTGAATGATAAGCTGGAGGCACTCCTGCTACAGATAGAGTTTGTTTGTAGAAGGATTGGCTCCATGTTAAATACATTCAAATAAATATTAGGTGCAAGGACGGCATCTGATAGTCATTATGAACTTCCGTAAGGACTCTGGGCAATGGACCACACGATCCCCCAGGAGCAGTTGCTGCCTAGTAACAGGAAGAGCCCTGAAAACTTCACAAGTATCCTACCTGTGAAGAAAATGTTGAAATACCGAAGAGGCACCAGTCACCCAATTCCAGAAAGGCATACATGTCACCTAGACAAGGTGCAAAGCATGACAGTGACATCCCTGTGGGACCAAGATGGCTGCCAGGTGACTGTAAGCTACAAAGTATATAATCAGCAAATTAAGAATTTTCGACTTAAGATACTTAATTTAAAAATTTTGTATGTAAAGGTCAGGACCTTCTTATACTGTGTTTTCATTTCTCTGGAGTTTTCACTTGCTTTTTTTCAAGATTTCATTTTTAAGTAATCTCTATCCCTAACAGGGGCTTGAACTCACCACCCTGAGATCAGCAATCACACAGCCTCCTGACTGAGCCAGCCAGGTGTCCCCCTTGTGCTTTCATCACAAGCTCAGATGGATCTCACTTCCCAGGCTGCCCGTGACACGGGACTCCTCGTTTCCCCTGGAGCCACCCATGTGGCTGAGCGGGGGCCAGGCTTCATCTGGGGCCTTCTCTTCCTCGCAGTCCTGAGTCGGAGCCGCTGTTCCTTGCACCCGGTGCTGCCTGGGCGTGGTTTTCTCCGCCTTCTGTAACTGTCTCAGGAAGTGTGTGGGAGGTCATCCTCCTGAGTTCTTGCAGGAGAAAAAAATTCTCTCATTGTCTGGATTACCTGTTTCCACTCAGTTCAGTAGCTCCTAGGATTTTCTTGTGTTCCTGGGTCTTCTCATTTGTCTGGTGCTTCTTGGTTGTCCATTTCTGTTAGAGACCGAAGGGCTGGACGGTGATTATTTTAGATAGCAAGCGTGTGGCTGTGGCTCCCAGGCTCTGCCCAGCGAGTTCCCTCTACCCCTGTTCTTCGGGGCGGAGCCTGTTTGGAGCTTGTACGGGGCTGTGGACATGGCCTGGCGTGTGTCAGACTGGCCATGTCTAGCAGGCAGTGGTGGGTCTTACAGGCCTGATGGAGTACGTGGTGGTGCCCTGTGAGGCAGAAATAACCTGCTCACAAGTGTTTTTTTGCTTCCACTATTCCCGAAATAGAAATTTACGTCTTCATAAAGGAAAGCAGTACTTTAGAAAGTAGAGAGGGACTAATGAGAGGAAGAGTATAAGTAATTTCAAACATTTGTTGAATTTCTCCCATGTTCCCTTAAATAAGACACTGGTTCTGCCCTCAAGGAACCAGCTGGAGAGACTTCCCTTTCATTTAAAAAAAATATTTCTTATTTGAGGGAAAATAAGTAGCAACGAACTTTGCTTCTTGCGTGCCTATGATCTTTGTAACATTTTACAAAGCCATAATTTATTGGAGTGTGTGTATCAGCATCTGAATATTTGAATTGCTCATCGATATGTGGTTGCCAGTGTTTGATACATGGTTGCCAGTGTTGGAAGGATGAGTGGAAGACCTGTACCCATGAGGTTCTTCAGGGCTGGATTCATAGATTTCAGATGGATTTCAATTTTGGGAAAGACCTTACGGAGAGCATTCAAGGGACACACTGATTGTTGCCTCACCTTGGGGTGCCGCTTCGTGTAGTGATTGTGTCTTGATCTGGATTGTTAATATGAAATCTGCCCCTTACCTCCATGAGACAGGAGGCAGGAGTTCTCAAGAGTTGTTGAAACCACGGGGTGATACCTTCAGGGTTTTGGATATTCTTTTGAAGTACAAATACTTTTGTTCGACCAGCCTCACCCTCATTAACCCCTGGCTACGAACTGTAGCTATAAATAAGATCACTCTACAACCGGGGACATGGAGTGCGAATGGGGATCTCTGATGATGTAAAATCGATCCGTAATATTTAGTAGTCACTGTGCAGACTTGAAGAGACCGGTCATCTGCTCCAGACTCTCATGAGAGGAGAAAACGGAGACCTTGAGGGGTTAAGCGGATGGCTTAAGGAGATGAATGGAAGAATTGGAACCCGAGAGCCCAGTCCAGGCAGGCCTCCCCCTCCGTGAGGTTTCCATTTTCATGTGCTGTGGGCCCTCAGCGCATGTCCAAGAGTGGAGTGGTCCAGCCAAGGGAGGGCTGACGGCACTGGAGGGGGCCCGCCTGGGGTGCCAGGTACCTCTCCAGTACCTCACCTGACACGTAGCAGTAACTCAGTAAATGCTTGGAAGTACTTGTACGTCTCTGCGCCAGGCATTACGCCTGGTGCCATGAGGCGCGCAAAGCATGGTCAAGAATCCATCTCTTTTCAGAGAACTCAGATGGCTTGGTCATTTCGGGTAATTGGAAGGTCGGCAAAGATGCCGAAAGTCAGAGAAGGTGGCGTGGTCCGGAAAGACTCGGCTCCGACAGAACGCGCCGGTCAGCCTCCAGCTAAGTGTGTCGAGTTACGCGTTTATATCACTCAGCGAGACATCACTCTCGTACCTCTTGGCACACTCGCCCAGAAGCGGGAGTTTCTGGTCTGTGGCTTCTTGCTCAGCCTGTATGAGTAGCTTGTGCAGTGTGAACTCTGGGCTTCTCTTAATTTACTTTTAAAGCCGCTTGTTAGTTCTTGCTGCCGAGTGTGCATTAGGTGGATTTAATTTTGGTTTCGTTTAGCTGATGTCACTGAAAATCTATTGTGCAGACCCAGCCCTGGGTCGAAATAAGAATGATGCACAGCCTGACGGGGACACAGGTTTCAGCAAGTGCTTTACCGTGTGGTAAGTCTGTCCAGGAAAGCAGTTGTAGGGTGTGATGTAACAAGAGCGTGGCAGATTTCAGTGCTGTCCGAGGGCAAGAAAGGCTTTCTGGAAAAGACGACAGCTAGGTTTTCAAGGACACATAGGAGCTTTCCAAATGCACTAGGAAGGGAGAGTCGTTCCAGGTGGAGGAAACAGCCAGGCCTGAAACAGTGTCACGTTCAGACCATTTTGATCAGTGTTGTTGGAACACAAAGTGCGATGCGTGGGAAGGGGGTTGTAGGAGGGAGGGCAGGCATTTTGCTCCAGGTATGAATGTAGAGTGAGCCCAGGGTCCGTGGCGTTTCATTTTCTGGCCAGCCAATCGGGGTTTTTAGGTGGTCAGTCCAAATGTGACGTCACAGATATTCCACACCTCCCCCCTGCCCCCCGTGCTTCGGGAGAGCAACCAAGATGAGAGAGCATTAAAGTTGGGGATAAGTGAGCTCGTGGAGGAAGCTTTGGACTTCAGATAATTAAGTTTTTAGAACTGTAATAATAGTGAATTACTGAGAACGTGGTCCCTGACTTGCTAGTGCGTCACTGGGCGCAGGCTCTGCTAGGTCTCCTGAGCGGTTGTGCGGCAGGGAGGGACACGCAGGAGGAGTGTCAGCTTGGACAGTGACCTTGTTTCTGTCACGTGATTCCCGGAAGACCGGCTGCTGGGGCCTGGGGTGCGGGATGGTCCTGTGGGGCCGGTTCACTGGGAGCTGGTGCCTCTACCCAGAGTGCCCCACGTGCCTTTCCACCCGACCATGCTGTGGATCTCCTGTCCTGTCCGTGGGCCTGGTGGGCCCTGAGGTTGGGGCAGTAAAGTGATTTATGTGACTTGGAGTCGTTATTCTCTCTCAGAACCTGTCATGTTTACCTCCCTCCAGAATGCTGATTTAATGTCCCAGATTTTAGACTTTTAGATTCCTGTGTTCTCTCTTTGTTTGGAAATTTTTTCTTATTTCGTAGGATTTCATTTTTAACAGCTGTCATTTATTGACTGGTTGATCGTAAGCTCTCCTCGCAGTGTGGGGCTTGACACGCCCCAGAGGTCAAGAGCTGCCCCCTCCGCCACCCGAGAGCCAGGTGCCCCTGTTCTCTGTTTAATGTCATAGGTTGTCTTTGATATTTCACAGGCTTTCTTGATCATGGATGGTGAAGATATACCAGATTTTTCAAGTTTAAAGGAGGAAACTGCTTACTGGAAGGAACTTTCCTTGAAGTATAAACAAAGGTAATATTGGAAAGCATCCTGAAAATAGGGGAGGGCATTTAGAATATTCCATTTCTAGCCAATGTATTTTATTTATTTATTTATTTAAGCATAAAGCTGAATTTAGAGTTTCAGATTTAGGTTTGGGATTCTGGAAATAGTCATAGCATTGCTGTATTGAAATAGTATGAAAATGCCATAAATCTTTATTACTCAAATTATTGTTATTATTTTTTAAAATATTTTATTTATTTATCTGGCAGATAGAGATCACAAGTAGGCAGTGATGCAGGCACACAGAGAGAGAGAGAGAAAGGAGGAAGCAGGCCCCCTGCCGAGCAGAGAGCCTGATGCAGGACTCGATCCCAGGACCCTGAGATCATGACCTGAACAGAAGGCAGAGGCTTAACCCACTGAGCCACCCAGGCGCCCCTATTACTCAGATTATTAAAACAATAAGAAAACTTCACGTTTGTGATTTCTTCCGGTCGTTAACCTCCTTTTGTGCTTACTGCATTTGGCCATCCTGGGCCTGCTGTGTGTGCCCTGATTCCGCCGCCTTGTGCGGTCCTTGGAGATGCCAGTGGGCTGTGTGGGGCTCGCACAGCAGAGTCTAGTTCTCTCCAGGCAAGTGTTGTCAGTGTCGGGAGCCAGCAGAGCTGGGAAGGGGGAGAGAAGAGTTTCCGGGGTATGGAGCGTTTTATAAAGTCTCACTTATTTTAATTAGTTGGGGAAGCTTTACATAATGACCTTTGAGCACCAACATTTGTCTTAGATTTCTTTTTAAAACATCCTCTAACATACGCACACGTTTCCCTGCTTTTGTTTACAGAGCTTGTTATCAAACTTTTACCACTGTTTCATTGTTATTGGTGAAGGCTGTTCTGTATTGTGCCCATGGATCTAGAAGGCTCTGTCTGCGGCAGGAGTTCTTAATCTTTTTTATGCCATAGGTGCCTTAGTAGGCTGGGGAAACCTGTGGACCCCTTCTCAGAATAACACTTTCAAATGGATAAAATTAAATAATAGAGGGGCTCCTGGGCAGCTCAGCCACTCTTGGTTTCTGCTCTGGTCATGATCGGGTCATGGGAGTGAGCCCCGCGTTGGGCTCTGTGCTCAGCGGGGAGTCTGCCTGGGACTCTCTCCCTTCCTCTCTCTGCTCCTCCCCTCCTCACTGTGGGCACTCTTTCTCTTTCTCTCTCTCTCTCAAATAGAGAAGAATCTTAAAAAAAAAAAAATTACAAAGGAGAACAACTGTATTGAAAAACATTACCTAAATATTAAAATACTTTGTGGTGTAGTGTATGTGCTGCTTTATTTATACCTTAAATAAGAAGGATCTAGTCGTGAGTATATAAAGTGTGAGTCCTCTGGGCCTTTAAAAAGTTTTTTAAAATTTTTAAATTTTCTAAAAAGCCTTTATTTATTTGAGAGAGAACCCGAGAGAGCGAGCAGGAGCTGGGCAGAGGGAGCAGGACCAGCAGACCGCCTGGCTGAGCAGGGAGCCCAGCGTGGGGCTTGGTTCCAGGACTGTGACCTGAGCTGAAAGCAGACACTTAACCGACTGAGGTCCCCAGGGGCCCCCTTTGGGCCTTTTAACTCACTTTCACTGAACCCCCGAATACAGAGTCAGAGCTGCAGAACTGGTTGTCTTTACTCTGTAGTGTAGTTTACGGTGGTGCCAGCGCCCAGGCCGCATTCTTGAACTGGCGGTGATCATCTTCGGGCTGACTCTGCTTCCTGCTTTGACTCCTCGTTCCCACGTGGTCTCTGATCAGCTTCCAGGAGGCTCGGGATGAGCTAGTGGAATTCCAGGAGGGGAGCAGGGAGCTGGAAGCAGAGCTGGAGGCACAGTTAGTACAGGCCGAGCAGAGGAACAGAGACCTGCAAGCTGACAACCAAAGACTGAAGTACGAAGTGGAAGCGTTGAAGGTAACCGGCGTGGGGAGCTGGGGTCTCGCGGGCCGCTCGCGGCAACCTGGGAAATAGAGCTCTTTTCTCGGCGGAGCCTCCAAGCGGCCGGCGGCGGGAAAGTAGCAGAGGCTCAAAGTCAAGTTTTGAAATAAACTTTCCTTTCATGGGACCAGAGACAGGTGGCTTGGTGTTGAGGCGTTCACTTAGAAGCTCTGTAGCTGTCCGTTTTTTAGCTACACTGCTGCTGTAGTATTGTATTGTAATTCCCATCGTTTTCAGAAGTGGCTCGGCTTCACAGATGGCCTCATTCCAGGTCGCTTTAACATTGTATTTGTATGAAATACACGTTTGTTTCATTATTGTTCATAGTCTCTCTAGTTTTGAAGTTCAGTTGGGGTTAAAAAAAATTCCTTTTAAAAAAGGGATTTCCACGAGTAAAAAAATCAGGCCCGTTTGCTGCTGTTCAGCACCGGCCTTTGCCCAGCGCTTGAGCCGTCTCTGGGCCCGGGGGAGCGCGGTCTGGGGGAAGGCGGGGACCTCGGAGCCGTAGTTAGCTCGCGGGGTTCTGAGGCAGCAGTCTCGTGGTTGTACGTCTTTTCAGACACCGTTACTCGATTTCTTTCTGAGAGGAGAGTTGTTGACTCTCGAGATTTGAGTTAAGATACTTGGAATGAATGTGGGTTTTTGGGTTTTTGTTTTGTTTTGTTTTTTTAGTTTTATATGTTATAAGGAGGAGAGGGCTACTTCTCCCATCAGCTCAGATGGCGGGTGAGTTCCTTGGGTCTCCCCCATGTCCATGTCTTGGGTTACTTCTTTGCTAAGGAGAGCTGTGTTAGTGACACCCTCGCCTTCCTGTGCCTGCACATCCAGGAGAAGCTAGAGCACCAGTACGCGCAGAGCTACAAGCAGGTGTCGGTGCTGGAGGATGACCTGAGTCAGACCCGGGCCATAAAGGAGCAGCTGCACAAGTACGTGCGGGAGCTGGAACAGGCCAACGACGACCTGGAGCGCGCCAAGCGGTGAGCGGGGCCGGGTGTCCGGCTGGCGGCTGCGAGGCAGGTCTGGGTCTCTGCGCTCGGCCTGTCCCCTGGGTCTCGGTTCTAGAACATCGCCTTTCGCGGTTTCACGCCCCATCATGTCAGCGCTCTCTGCAAATCCTCATGTCCCCAGATTGGATCCTTCGAGGGCTTTCTTCCTCACTGCCCCGCCCCCTGTCGTTCCTATTGGTTTTCCTCTGAAGCCTGTGTCCTCCGTTCCTCCGTCTTTCCCTCCGTGTTCTCAGTCCTCCCATGTTTCTCGTCCGCCCTGCGTCTGCTACCTGAAGTCTAGTTTCTTCCTCACCCATCTGTCTGTCCATCCCTACTCCTCTCCCTTCTCTTGGCCTTTCACACCAGCACATGGGTTTTTTGCGGGTGCCGCTTCCCTCACGGTTGTGCGGCGTGGTGTGGCCGGAGCGGCTCCCTTGGGGTTGGAATTCGTTGTTTCTTAACCATCCAAACTGAGATCCTTTCACTGTACGATTATTGATACGTGGGTGACTCTTCAGTGCCTGGCCCGGTGCTAGAGGGGAGGCTGCCTTGGGTGTGACATGTGGGGACGTTTCTCATGACAACTGCTCCAGCAGGGAGTGCGTGCAGGCGGCTGCGGGGCGTGGAGGACTGGAGGACGGAGCCGGGGGCGGGACACGTCGGCCGCTGGCGTTGCAGCTGCCGCAGAGTAGGCAAGGAGGAAGGAGGCCAGGCGGGTAGAGAGAGGGATGTGAAGGCCAGGAGGCAGGAAGGCTCGGGAGCTGGGCGTATTTCACTTTGCAGCGCATGGAGACGGTGTGGCTGACCAGGATGAGGCCGGAGGGTGGTCGGGCCAGGGTGGGGAGAGCCTTGTGTGTTCTCTCCATTCTGGAGGCAAGGAAGGGCTCTTTGAAGAATTTGTTAAGCCTGGGAGTAGCATCAGATTCTGAGTTTCGAGAGGGTCATGCTGAGGCATTGGAGGGAAGAGGACCATTTAGGAGTGATCCAGGATCGGGGGCGGGGGGGGGGCAGTTGAGGAACTAAGCCAGGGCAGGAGGTTGGAGGAGAGCAGGTGGAGTTGAGAGACCTTTCGACAGTTGAAAGCATTTGGTAAAGTTGGCCAGAGCCTTGAGTTCGAGCTGGAGGTCAGGGAATGATGTTTCTGTAGCAAGTAGCACGTAGTGGGGTGGGGTGCATAGTTGGTGCCCGGCACCGTCTGTTGTAAATGAGTAAGCTGAGGGATGCAGAAGGACGAGTTGATAGGGACCTAGGACTTCGTGTTTTAAACAGATTCTTAGTTAATTCTTAATGTTCTCTAAAATCGTTGAAAAGTTTTCTTCCTGAAAACACGTAAACTTCAATTGTTCTGTGTTTAAAATCCAGTGGGGAGATACAGTGTGTAATAAACGCCTTCCTTTTAAGGAACTGCGATGAATTTTGGTGGGAATTTAAGAGAATATATTGAATGGCCCAGAGTAGTGGCAGAGATACGAAATGCTGCCAGAGTCTGGAAGGGACTGGGATCCCTTCTCGTTCAGCCGGGCCAGGCTTTCCAGGTCAGGAAATGCCATGAGGGAAACTGACAGTTTCCTTTTGTATTAGCTCTTTGCATGCTATTTATGTAATTTGTGGACTTCAGTTTATTTTATTTTATTTTATTTTAGGGCAACAATAGTTTCACTGGAAGACTTTGAACAAAGGCTAAATCAGGCCATCGAACGCAATGCATTTTTAGAGAGTGAGCTTGACGAAAAGGAATCCTTGTTGGTGTCCGTCCAACGGTTAAAGGATGAAGCAAGAGGTAAAATTGACAACTGAATGTTTATCCTTTACCTTACCATCCCTAAGCCCAAGGACTATGCTAGCTTCAGGAACCGCCTTTAAAGCTATGTACGTTATCTACTTTCGTCAAGCACTACGGCTAAGTGCTTTTTAGTCTCTTAATGTCTACAGCGTCAACTGTAAGAGGTAGGTAGTGTTATCACCATTTTATAGGTCAGAAAATTGAGGCATGGAGAGTTTGAGTTTTGTCCAAAGTCTTAGAACTTTTCGGTTGTGGGGGACGCCTGGGTGGCTCAGTCAGTAAGTGTCTGCCTTCAGCTCAGGTCATGATTTTGGGGTGCTGGGATTGAGTCCCACATTGGGCTCCCTGCTTACTACAGAGTCTGTTTTTCCCTCTCCTTCTTTGCTTCTTCCTCTGCTCGTGCTCTCTCCCACCGCCCCCAAATTTAAAAAACAAACAAACAAACACTAAAAAAAAAAATGAAAAAGAAAAAAGGAACTTTTCAGTTGGAATTCAGACCCTGGTCTGTTTTCCAAAACCTTTTTAACTGCTACCATTGTGTGTATCTTGACTGGTTTGTTTAGCTTTTTCCTTTTCGCTTCTATGTAAATAATTTTGTGTTAGGCACATAATAGTAACATTGTGTCTGTGCACTTATCGTAGAAACCATTTTCTTCTTTATAATCTGCATTTTACCACATACGAATAAAAGAGGGAGGGAAGAAGAATTTTATTCATTTATTTATTAAAGATTTTGTTTATTCAGTTGAGAGAGATCGAGAGGGAGAGGGAGAAACAGAATCCCTGCCGAGCTGGGAGCCCAACCTGGGGCTCAATCCCAGGGCCTGGAGATCATGACCTGAGACGAAGGCAGATGCTTAATCATCTGAGCCACCCAGGTGTCCCAGGAAGAAGAATTTTAAAGGAAGGTGTATAATCATCATAGGCATAATAGTGTGCAGCAGTCCATCTCTCCTCCCCTCCTCCAACCCCTGGAAACACCATTCCCCTTTCTTTGTCTGAATCTGACGGCTCTAGGAACCTCGCAGATGTGGAGTCACACAGTATCTGGTCTCTTGTGACTGGCTCATTTTCACTTAGTGTAGTATCCCCGCGGCTCATCCGTGCAGTAGCTGGGGCCACAATGTCCTTCCTGTTTGAGGCTGAATAAGTTCCCATTACATGCATGTATTGCATTTTCTTTATTTATCCATGGTAGACATTTGGATACATACCCAGAAATGGGGCAAGTTTGTATCCTTTTTTAACATGAGTGTTCTGTACATCAGTTGTGTAACTGGAAAAGAAAATGTTAATTTTAGCTTAAAAATTCAGTATTTGAAAGTAAGAAAAAAATTGCAGCTGTTTTGAATACTTCCTTTCTAAAACAATATAGTGCATTTTGATAATAAAAAATACCAACCTGGGCGCCTGGGTGGCTCAGTGGGTTAAGCCGCTGCCTTCAGCTCAGGTCATGATCTCAGGGTCCTGGGATCAAGTCCCACATCAGGTTCTCTGCTCAGCAGGGAGCCTGCTTCCCTCTCTCTGCCTGCCTCTCTGCCTACTTGTGATCTCTGTCTGTCAAATAAATAAATAAATAAAATCTTTTATTAAAAAAAAAACCAACCCGTTTAAAATTACAAAAATGAACTTCATTGATTTTGCAGTAGTTCCCAAAGTGGATATCATTTCAAAATAAAAACAAATGCGGTGGAAAGAGTATTTAGTTTTGTGTTGTGCAGGCTCACTGCGAGTTCTTTGGACTCTGCTCTTTTTTTTTTTTTTAAACATATGAGCATAGTTAACTGTTCTAGGTAAGAGCATTTGTATTTGATCCTAGCTCTCTCAATGATCATTTAGGCAGTAGAGTTACCATTTTTATACCCCAACAAATAAAAAGTGTTACATAGGAAACCACTTTCAGGAAATCGTAATTTAGGAAGGACGTCTTTATGGCATTTCAGAGGTGACTTTGCTGGATGGATTTGCTTCCTCTGGTGAGTTTTGTTATCTGTGCCGTTTTGCAGATTTAAGACAAGAACTGGCAGTCCGGGAAAGACAACAGGAGGTAACCAGAAAGTCGGCCCCCAGTTCTCCGACCCTTGATTGCGAAAAGATGGACTCTGCGGTCCAGGCGTCACTTTCTTTGCCAGCCACTCCTGTTGGCAAGGGCACGGAGAACAGTTTTCCTTCACCAAAAGGTTTGTGATGTCTTTTCTTTCTGAACCTGCGGGAGGTTGTCCAGCTGGGGAGGGTTTGCTGGGGAGGCGGGGTGAGGTGCATGTGAGGTTTCAGGGTAGAGTTGGTGAGGTCATGCACGCTGTGAGGTGGAAAGAGAGGTTGGTTTCCGGGGCCACAACCACACGGGGAGCAGGGCGACAGTGGCCCCGTGTAACATGAGTGCCTCAGTCAGTTGCGATGTTAAAAAGTTGAAGGTTTTCAGGCAAAGTTGATCTTTTGATGCTAGCAGTCATCCACACTCATGTCGGAAAATGGAAAAAGAAGAAAGAAAGTGGCCTTTCTGCTGTCTTACTCTGGAAGCTGACTACTGTTAACCCTGACTCTCCCTGCCATGAGAACGAACCGATCTTGGAGACTAGACGCCTTCACACGCAGCCTACCAAGACCGGTCAAGCTGCCCTTCACGCTCGTAAGACTGGCCCAGGCAGACTAGGCCGTCCTCCTACATGCCCCCGTGGCTGCCCTTTTCAGAGGTGACATTTGGAGTCACTGATGACTAGTACATAAAGAATGTTCTTTTGCCATCAGCAAAGGTGTTTTTTAAAAATCTAGATAAGCAGAAAAGCCATTTAGCAGACACTGCATAGAACCCTAGAGAGGAACCCGGAAGCACTTAATTCAGATTTATTTCATTTTTCCAGCTTATAGATGTTTCAGCCACTCCCACTCCTTCATACTTTTTTCTTCCCAAAATGAAGCTCTCTCCCCCCCCCTTTTTTTTTAAGAGATTTTAATTTGTTTATTTGACAGAGAGATCACAGGCAGAGAGGGAGTGGGGGAAGCAGGCTCCCCGCTGAGCAGAGAGCCCGATGTGGGGCTTGATCCCAGGACCCCGAGACCATGACCTGAGCCGAAGGCAGAGGCTTTAACCCACTGAACCACCTAGACACCCCACCCTCTTTTTTTAATAAAGGATTTTATCTTGCAGAATGATAGGAAAAGGTTTTGTCTCCAGGCAGATAGTGACCTTCCATGTCTGTGCCAGCCCACCCCGTAGCCACTAGCCACATGCGACTCTTTACATTTTTATTAATGTAATCGAGTTAAAATTGGAAATTCAGTTTCTCAATTGCATTAGCTGGATTTCTGGTGCTCTGTAGCCCTTGAATAGATAACTCACCCTGCCTTCTCCTAGTCATAAGGTCTCATTCGGTGAGAAGTGTGGCAATGCTGTATAGTGCTGGGTGTTGCTGGGTGTCCTTGTGCTGTTTGTTGCTGAGGACCTAGAGCAGGTCGGGTGTAGATGACGGCAGTCACCAGCAGCCCTCACTGTCCATGTTTCAGAATGGCTCCTTGGGCATTTGAGGATCTCAGAATTCCTAACATTTGAGATTTAACAAAGGTTTGCTTTTAGGCGCTAATTAGAATTCTGCAGGTAAGTTCTGAAAATGCGTTAGTTAAGCACGAATCAGGATAGTGTGGAGCTTCATTCGAGGTTAAATCCCAGAGACGTGTACATCCTGTAATAGCTCATTAGAGGTTTAATTCAGGGACTTGGTTGCGCTGAGCTGGGCGAGGTCAGTGGGACGCAGAGCTTGCTCGCTGTGGCACAGGATTAAGATACGTCAGCCCTAAGGCCGGAATCTTGGTCCGGGCCCACGCAGTTTTAGCTGGTGGCAAGGACTTTCACTAACCTGAGAGCTGCTGTGCGTTGACTCCCAGCAACTGCGTGATGGAGAAGGCGGCACACAGCTAAGGAGAAGCAGGAGATGAGAGAGGTCAGTGCGAGACTGAGGGGCTGAGCTCGGTGGTCTGCCTGTAACTGTGTTTTATTGGTAACAGCGCCTGTTGCCAAAAAGCATTTAAGACAACTCACCATAAAAGCACAGATTTCATAATTTGAGGAGAATAAGGGAAGAAGAGATCTGGAAGTCCCTGCTGAGAAAAGTACGGCAGCTTCTTTCTATCTCGTCGAGCGCCGGTCGGATGCCGCATGTTATTCTGGATGCCGAGGGGCTCCTGGTAAATCGGCGAAGGCGCTGCCTTCAGGGTGATGACACTCTGGAGGCCAGGGACAGCGAACGGCCGCACAGCAAAGCAACTACGAGCTGATGAGACTCTGGACAGTGGATGAGAGAGTAACAGCTGCGTGAGGGCCTGAGTACTTACAGTGTGCTAGGCATTTAACGAGTGTATTAACTAATTTAAACTTCACAACGACTTCATAAGTGCTGTTACCAGCCCTCTTCGAAGTGTGGGCCACTTACTAAGGCTTCCACAGTCTGTAGCCATCAGCGATGGATTTGCCTCTCGAAGTTTAGCTCAAGAGCCCTTACCCATCGTGTACAGTACCTCAAAAGTAAATTGAAAAATGTGCGTGACCGAGAACCTTTGCTGAGGGGCGTTCAAAAAGATGTGACTGTCACACTGGAGAACCCCGATTTTGAACGGGAAGCCTCTTGCAGCAGCCGAATCAGTCCCCGAATCAGTCAGCAATTTAAATTTCCTTTTAATTTAATTTTTATTTATTTGTTTTTAGCAATTTAAATTTCTAATAAAAGTCAACACAGGGTTTTTTAAGTTGGCAAGTTTTAAAGTTACACTGAAGAATAAATGTGCCAAGGAAAGTTTGGATTAGCTTAATAACAAGAAGCTTTCTCCTTTAGGATACCACAGGCTATTTTAACATTGTAGCAATGAAAGCAGCCTATTTCCGGTGGGACAAACTAATAGATTAATGGAACTAAAGTATAATGGGAATTCATGTAGGTAAAGTGTCATTTCAGCTGAGAAGAGTGTTCACGACATGGTATTAGTACAATTGGTTATCCTTCTGGGTGAAAAAAGAATTAGGTATTTGTTGAATTAAAAGGATCTAAATGTAAAAAAAAAAAAAACTAAGAAAGCATTAGGAGGAGATAGGAGCAACATTTTATAATATTGAGGTGAAGAAGCCAAAACTTCCCCCACTTCTAGAGCAGAAAGTTTGAAAGGTAAATGCCACGCTGAGAAATTCAAGATCGAGGAGAGAAAGGGGGGCCATCTGTGGTGTCCAGCGCCCTAGCCCATCGATTGAAGGAAAGACAACCCAGTATCAAATCATAAATCATAAACATGACTTCCAGAAGAGATTCAAATGTCTAGTTATTAAGGAAACAAAAGAGAAAACAAAATGACTGTCAAATTGACCAAAGGAAAAAAAAAGATCACATCTAATATTATTGAGGGCATCACCGTACAGATCACTGACATTGGCATGACCTTATCAGCGTTTTGGCAGGATCTCTTAAGGTGGATGAAAGGGCCATGTCCTCTGGTCCAGCAGTTCTATTTTTAGGAATCTCTTCTCTGGAAATATCCGTCTAGATGTTTTAACGATATGTGCCCTTTTAGCGTTATTTGTGATGTAAAATTGGAGATCGTCTCAATAGCCATCAGCTGAAGGAGACAGTGTATGGTGTCTCCGTTTTATAGCTCGTGTCCCCAGTTTGGAACACCGTATTGACCTGTCACTGAGTGTATCCTGCTCAGGGACACCTGACCACAAAAGGGAAAGACGCCTGCAAGTGTAATCACCCCCCTTTCTTTTCCCTCTAGCTATACCAAACGGCTTTGGTGCCAGTCCGCTCACTCCTTCTGCTCGGATCTCCGCGCTCAACATCGTGGGGGACCTCTTACGGAAAGTCGGGGTGAGTATTCAGCCCTTTAGCCCGAGGTACTGCCCTGGTGTTGAATTCTGAATTTGGGGCGAGAGAAGGCGAAAAAGGATTCCTGCGTGTGGGGAAGGCTGTGATGATTCAGAGAGGCAGGAGCGTGCAGGGATCTGCTGAGATGGAGGCAGACAAACACGCCGGGGCGCCTGCGGGAGGCCCGGTGCGCTGCGCTCTGGAGATCCCCGGGGCTTTCTTTGGTTTCCCCTTGGCTCTTTCTGCCTCATGACTCCTCCGTCTTTTCCCAAGGTAACTGTTCTCCCGCCTGCTGTGTGTCTTATCCCATTCTTGGGTCCTGTTCTTGCCGCAGGTCGCCCTCTGCGTGGCCTCCCCATGAGCTCTGTCCCCGGAGGACTTCAGCACTGGCCCTCGGACAGGACTTTGTGCTCTTGGTCACGCCCATCTCCTCGCTCTCGGCCGCTTCAGCTTCTGTGCTATCTCCTTGGCTCTGACCTTGGCTTCCAACTGAGCTTTTGAAGTCTTCCACTTGTTTTTCTGCTTATTCAGTTTTTGCTTGGTAGAATGCCTGCTCTTTGACCCCATCAGCAGTGGGACTCTGGGTGAATGAGTGAAAGCCATTCTTGCTTTCATTTCTTCCTGCTCGTTGGTGACCCCACAGATGGCTTCCTCTGTCACTGCCGACTCATGGTCTTTTTGGCCGAGGAGGAGACCTACGGTCCGGGTCAGTCTGGCCATCGGCGGTCACCTTCCCTGAATCTGGATCTCAGGAAGCAGTTAGATAACTGGGGATTCATGCCACCGTGAAGTTAGCATCTCATGCGTGGGCTCCTTTTCCTGTTTCCCTGGGCAACTTTTACCTCTCTTTTCAGTAATCTTCCCCTGAAACTGCCCGCTGTCCACCGCCCCTTCACTTACTTGTTTGTGAGAGACATTTTCTGACAAAAGCAGAAATTGGATTTTACTTTACATAATGAAGAAACGGGAGGCTCTTTCTGGCTTACAACATTATTTTCTGACCATCACATTAATTCTGAATCTGTGTTTCAAATTTGCTGTAAAAAGCAACATGCACAAAGTCTATAGAGTAATTGTCCCTCCTAGCACAACCATTTTTAAAAACCTATTTGTTGTAAGAGTTGTGGTATTTGGCTCCAGAAATCAAAATAATGTGCTTATTTTTTGGTATCTTACCAGCTTCAAGCAGTAAGATGAAGAATTTAACTCCCATCTCCCACTTTTTAACTTTGTTCTTTTGGTAATTTTGAAACTTTAAATGGCATGCTTAATCCTGTTTCTGAGTTTATTAGACCCTATCTCAGCTCCTTGCTGCATGTGTCTTTCTCTCCGTCCTGTCATGAACGCTCCATTAGTTGGTTCTGAAAATTGAAAATCAGTGAGCTGCTTCTACTGTACTCCGCCCGTGTGTGGGTTGTACGCTGCAGAATCACAGAGGAGAGCCTGGGTTCCTGGGTTGTTTATCTCTGTCACTCGACAGATGTTTCAGGGATTTTTTTAATCATTTACTCACTCAGAACCATACCACGTGTTTTCATTTTTGTATCAGAGCTGACTTGTATGTTTTTTCCTTCTCCTGGCGTTGTTACTTACCTTCTTTTTCTTGGGGGGTAGAAGAAGCCTGTCCTTTCTCGGCTACGTCTTGTGTCTGTAGCTTCTTACCGATGCCCTCTTTGCTGGGTGCCCTGAGGGGCGCTGCCCCAGTTCTCTTCCTGGGCTTCTTCTGCCTGTTCACGGGCTTCATGTCCGCAGCAGCTTTCTCTGGTCCTTGTTTGTTTTGCTTATGACGTTACATAATTTACATAATTTGTTCAGAAATGGTGCAGAAAGGTGACCTTGGGAGTCCCCGTCTGGCTGATGGTCCACCTTCCTAGAGGCCGCTGGGACCTTGGGCGTGTGGTTCCCCGCCAGCCCCGTGCGCTCTTCGGAGTTTCCCTCCCTGCTTCTCTGTCCTCCGTCCGCTGCCTCAAACTGGAGGCTCCAGCCCCCGCCCCGTATCCTCTTGCACTGAGAAATCAAGGCCACCTGATCTCCACCTGTCTATTCTCTTTGACTTCTGTTATTACTCTGTTAGTACCTGTTTGTAGTCATTCTTCCTCGTTACCGCCGTGCTCCAAGGACTATGTTCCTGCCCACGGCTGACTTTGTCCCTCTGTGCCTTGGATCCCTTCCCTCCCCACCCTCTCATCAGTGTCTCCTGTGCTTTTAGCCTCTTACTGTGTTTCAGTATCTGTGTGTAATCTTCATGGATTGCCACGTGTCACATGTAATATCTGTGTATTACAAACTGCATAATATTTTAATCTTAAAAAGCAAAAGTAAAAAGCAGCCATTTTTTTTTTTTTTTTTACCCTACGTCTGTCTTTAGCTGTCACCCTCGTTCTCTCTTCCCTTCACAGCCAAGCTTTTCGAAAGCAGGCCTCCGTTTATTGTTAGCGTGGGTGATGGCGTGCCCCCTCCCCAGACTTCCTGGTCCGGACTCTGATTCCTGCTCCCTCCCCCAGAATCGCTCATCGATGAGCTCAGCACCGTCGAATCCAGTGGACGCTGTTCTGCCCTACTTTTGCTTGGAACATTGAACACTGGCTTTTTTTTTTTTTTTTTAAATGCTTTCTTTCCTTTGCCTCTCTGATGCTGTGTCACGTCTGCCTCATGCCTTTCTGCCCATTCCTGTGTCATCTGATTGGGTCTTCAACTGCCGCACCCTTCCTGGGATGATTTTATTCAGAATTCTGTCCTTGAATTCCCCATTCACAGCCTGACTTTGTCTGCTACCTGGTGTGACATCTTCTAAGTTTTCATTTCTAGACCACTCTCACTCTTTTCCCCGGTGCCAGACCCAGGACTTGCCCTTGTGCGTCTGTCCCACCGAGGCCTCAGACGCAGTTTGGGCCTGCTCTGTGATCACACTCAGCAAGTATTTGAATGAATGAATGTCGTGAATAAGGATATTAGGGGCTTTCTAATAGTCCCCAACTCAGAGAGGGTCAAGAGACCTGGGATTTGTCTACTTGTACCACATTTTGCTTAGTTGTAAGGTCAGGCTTATATCTGTGTCCACCAGTAATACTGAGAGGAATAAGTGCATTATTCTGAGGTCATTAGATAGCCGTCAGCATAAAATTCTCCCTTTCCATCAGAGAGGTGATCGATTGTGGCTTGAACGGCTACCATGATCAACAGAGAGACTGTAATTTTAATCTTGAAATAGAAATGGTTTGAAATGCAGATTTTTATGTACAGCTACTGTTTTGACAACCAAATCATTCCTCCTTCTTTCTGTAGGCTTTAGAATCCAAATTAGCAGCTTGCAGGAATTTTGCAAAGGACCAAGCATCGCGGAAATCCTATATTTCAGGGAATGTTAACTGTGGGGTCATGAATAGTAACGGCACGAAGTTCTCTCGATCAGGACATACGTCTTTCTTTGACAAAGGGTAAGTAAATCTTGGACATTTATTTATTATTTTTTATTTATTTTTAAGATTTTATTTATTTGACAGACGGAGATCACAAGTAGGCAGAGAGGCAGGCAGAGAGAGAGGGGAAAGCAAGCTCCCCGCTGAGCAGAGAGCCCTATGCGGGGCTTGGTCCCAGGACCCTGAGATCATGACCTGAGCTGAAGGCAGAGGCTTTAATCCACTGAGCCACCCAGGCGCCCCAATCTTGGACATTTTAAATGATTTTTTTTTTTTTTTGAGTTAGTAAAGTTGCACTTTATTAAGTGAGCTTATTTTACTTTGAAAAGGTAAACTCAGTTTGATAAGCCTACCTGAAGCAGTTTCATTCAGGTCTTAGGGGACATAAATCTGTTGTCTTCTGGTCCCCGTGGAGTCGGTTGCCCCGAGAACTCTCATGCTTCTGTCTTGGGAAACACTCTTGCAAGGTAGCTGTGCTAGGCTCTGGGAATTAAATACGACGTGGTAATAGTTCTTGTTCTCAAGGCACTTGAAGGCTGGTGGACTTGCCTGGCTGATATTTGTAAGGGTAGAAAACACCGTGTGTGTGTAGACTCTGCAAGGCACCTGCTGTCTGAGGATTTTGGAAAAATATGAAACCACTGGATCAGATAACAGTTTAGGGGACACAAGTTTTGTATGATGTGAAGATGTTTTCTGGGGAGTTGAGAGTGTAAAAGAAAATGGCATAAGATTGAAGCACTGGTACGTCCTTAATGCAAAAAAATTTCAGTTGGTGCCGCTGTGTAGAAGTGAAGAGTAGATGTTTTCTGTTTTCACACTGCTACATCCTTACACTTACTCTCTCAGGCAGGTAAAATTATATTTTTATGCATCTGCTGTACGCTTTTAAAAATTTACGGGATTAGACTTTAAATACGACCCTGCAACCCAGCCCCCATCATGACTTACAGGCCAGTATCTTCCTGTCCGTGCAGCATTCTCCCTCAAGTCCAAAAATGACACTGCATGGTTATACTTGATTGAAAGCTGTCCTGTAGCTAACGAGCGGTCAGGACCCGTGGTTTGGCTCTGCTGACCAGGTTCCACGAGGTGGCTGTTCTTGGAACAGCATCGAGGCACTGAGCTCCCTTGCTCTGGTCTCTGTTTTGAGTGGTAGAGCCCATCTGGTCCTGTTCTCTGCACGCAGGACAGATACGAGTCTAGAGAAGTTTCAGTTTCTTAAGGGAGCTTGTATTTTCTGCTTTCCTCTGTAACCGTGGCACATTTCTGGAGGACTTGACCCGGCACACAGGCCGCTCTGAAAAGCTTCTTTATGTCCACCCTTGTGGAGTGCGGTGTTCTGGTTTCCCTCTCTCCCTTCGGGGACTTCTACCCTGAAGGGCACATGCTTCATTAAGGAGCATGTTCCGAACTGGCGATAAGTAAGTCAGAGCTTCATTCTAACCACTGGGTTTCCTCGGGGGAGTCAGCATAAAATCAGTTTTCCTTAGGTTTAGGAGTTTCAGGAAACCTTGAGGAGTCCCCATCTTTATATCATAATGGCAAGTGGAATAAATAGATATTTCACATTCAAGTTGCCATTTCTCCCGAATAACACAGGGAAAGTTGAGGGGCAGACGACCATTGAAAACAGTACCTAATTATTTTGTCCAACTTGTACTTTGTGTGACGTCTAACTCACCTCCAGTGGGGCAGTTACGGGTCTGTTTCTGGAACCCTGTTTCTTGCCTCGGGTGCTCTGTAACGTGAGAATGGGCAGGAACCAGAAACGGGGGGCCTGGCCGATGCCTCTCCCGCAGTCCTCAGAGCAGTCATGGCGGGGAGGGACCGCTCTCCGGGCAGGTCCCTGCTCCTGGCTTCCACGTGGCCCCAGTGCGGGGCACGGGGGCGCGCCAGGCCCAGAGTTGGACCCCATCTCAGGGGGCTGCGGAGGGCTCAGCATCGCCCGGAACCAGGAGCTTTGGCCTCTGTCACGGAGTGCCTGTCCTCTGAGGAACATTCTAGATGCACGCGCAGGCTTTATTTCCTGAACCAGGCCTGGAGATGGGCTTCCTGAGAGAAACAGTTGCAGATGATACATCTAGTTTCGCTTGAAGTAGTACAAGTTTTCAACTGTACTGTTTCTGTTAAGGATTAAATATGCTTTTGTGGGTTGGCCTCTTCTCACGGGTTCGGGTCACAGCGGAGCGGATCGTACGTCCACACTCCACCATTGACCTGCTTCGTGAGCCACGTGTCTGGTTGCCACGTGCCCGAGGCTGGCTAGTGGCTTCGCGTGTCTGTGACTCCTTGCCGCTTTGCTTTGATTCTGGCTTCCTTCTGGCCTGGCTTTGAACTCTGGCCTTTCTCCAGTGGCCTGCTGACTAGGTAGTCACGGCGGCGTGCACCAGCTGTGACAGGAAGCGGGGGAGCGTCCCAGCCCCCACCTCCCTTATGGAGTCTGGCAGGTAGAAGTCAAAACACCATTTCCAAGTGTCCAAGCATGTAGCTTGGAGTTGTAGCGTGAGAGAAAACTAAAACTCCATTTTCAAAAGCCTCCAGCGGGAACTTGCCTGCCCTGCCTCCTGCTCCCGAGGAGTGTGTCTGCAGTCCCTGTGTCTTCCCCAGCTGTCCTAAAGACCTGGGGTGGGGTGCTCCTTGGGGGAGATGCGCCCCCCCAGGTCCTGTGACGCCCTGAGGCCAGACCACGCCCACCAGATGCTGCCCCTCGGTAGGTGTCCGCACGTGTGGCCCAAAAACACTCTGGATGTTCTGGTGGTTTGAGGGTTTCTTGCAAACAGGGTTTCCTCTAGTCTGTGCTGGCTTCTGCCAGGTTCTGGACCTCCTTCTTGGCGTTGCTCCATGTCCTCCAACCACCAACAGCCTCTCGTGCTCGTCATCTGAGCCCCACGTGTGATGTGGTCACTGGACTTCTCTCAGACCCCGTCTGTTTTCGCTGTCATTTTCATTCAGCCTCTTAAGTGTCCCTTACCCTGATTTTGTAAGCAAGTGAGGTCTCGGTGGGGCTGTGTGTAGTGGGGGCGTAGACCAATTTTAGGGCTGTGAAAATAGGACTTGTATTACTGTTTAATGTTTTTTCCTTTTTTTTATTAGGCAAGAAAAGGTCATATTTCCCACGTTGTTCATGGGTAACTGAATTTGTTTGCTGTGCTCTTTCTGCTTCTCTCTCCATCCCGGTGTGTGGTGCAGGACCCACTAACACACTCGGTTCACTAACGCATGGGGCTGACTCTGCTCTAACCGACTTACAGCCCCAGAGTGAGCGCTCAGGCTCCGGTCCGAGCCGCCTCCCTGCCCTTGCTGCTGCTCACCGCGGAGGCAGCTCGTGGTCTCGGGCCCCGGGCAGGGTCGGGGTGGGGGGTGGGGTAGCTAGCCGGCCTGGCAGTGCTCCTGGTCCGGGGTCAGCGCTGTAGCGGTGACACTGCCGGGGGTACTGGTGTGGGGGTCGTGCGTTGCTGTCAGGCCCTGGAATCCCATTTGGCTTGACATCCCGGGAGACGGGGCTTCTTCCTGCTGCCCAGAGTCTTCTGTTTGGTCAAGGTGGGCGCTGGTGGTAATGGAGCCTCACTGCCCCCCGGGGACTCTGCCCTCCTGCTCACTCTCGGATGCCCTGCGTACAGCGGGACGGTAGAGGGAAACGTGTGTGCACGTGTGTGTGTGCACGTGTGTGTGTGAGATCTGCCCTTCCAAGAGCGCGCCATTTCCATCTGCAGCACGGGCTGGAGCTTGTCTGAGCATCTGCTGCTCCATCTCCCTAGGCCGGCGGGCCGGGAGGGGCTCTGCCGGCGCTCCCCATGCCTGCTCTGACCTTCTTGTGTCCTGTCCGGGCCGCACACGGCTGCACTGGCCCTTGCTGCCGGGCGGGATCTCGTCTCCGTGCCCTGCTCCGGCACTGAGGCTTCCCGTCCCGCTGACAGCTCTGTCCCGCTCTCCACGTCATCTGCCGTATCACATAGACCGCAGGCCCTGTGCGTGGCTAGATCTGCTACTTTTCAGATTCTTGAGGTAGATTTTGGTGGTAAGATCATGACATTTCTGGAAGCTTCCTGCATAGATGATTCCCCAGATCTGTCTCTCCCTTCCTGCATGTCCCCCCCTCCACTCAGTCCCATGTCGTCCACCGGGACATTTCCCTGTGGCTCTCTTGCTATCCCCTGCAGCACATGGGGGGAGCGTGGTGGTGTTGCTCCTCTGGAACCCTATCCCCGTGGCACAGCTTGGCTTTCGCGGGAAGGGACCTCACCAGACAGCTTCTCCCTCTGGCCTTTCCCGTCTCACTCCTCGCCTCAGGAGAGAGGTGCTGGGTGCGAGCCTGGTGGGTTTTGCTCCCTGGGCTGCATCTGGCATTCACTTTGGGAATTCTCATTTCGGTCCACGCGGGGAAATGGCCCGTTGAGTTTCTTTTCTCCTTTTCTCTGCTGGTCTGCACTGCTGTTTGTCCCCTTAGAGCCGAGCCGCGTCAGAGTTGCCGCAGGAGTTGCGGCTTGTGGAGGGCTGTCAGGTGCCCTCCTGCGAGAGGAGCTTGGGAAGGGATAGTGGGGCCTGGGCGCCCACTGACTCGCTCGGAGGTGAGCCCAGGCTGGCATTTGCTTGCTTTGCTCTCTTTGGCCGCAGAGCGATAGGGGTGAGCTTACCGTGTGTTCAAGTCTGTCCGGCTCGAGACTGCGGGGGTCCCAGCCCCAAAATCTGCGTGCATGGGTCCTTCTCGTGGGGCTCTCGCATCCCCTGTGGACGGGTGCCGGCCGCTTCCTGGTGCCAGTGGGGCTCGTCCTGCCGGCCGGAGTGTGACGTCCATGTGTCTGAGGCCGAGGCTGTGCGTGAGGCCCGCCTGGTTCTCGCTGAGGTTCTGGGACTGGCCAGACACATGGTGGCAGGGGGCTGGTGCTGTGAAGGCTGCAGGGGGGTGCGGGCACGGGCCGGCCCTGGGAAGAGGCCCAGGCGGCTGTGGGAGGACAGGGAGCAGGTGATTGAAAGGCCCAGAAAGAAAAGGGAGGGTCCCGGGTGCACATCTGGGGGAGGAAGTTGTGCAGCAAGAAGTCACGTGCCTGCGGGCTGTCCAGTTGCTCTTGGCCTGCACGGGGTGGCTTGTTTTCAGACTCACTTCTGTACTCCGGGGTCATTTACTTTGGACGTTAGCCCTTCGACGTCGTCAGCTGGTTCTTCGTCTCCCTGCATGCCGGTTCTCTGAGGTCACACTTACTTCCGCAGCGCGTGAAAGCATTGTCTTTGTGGGAAATGTGTGTCTGCACCCCTGTCCCCTGTTTGGTTTGGTTTGTCTTTTAAGAGAACCTCTCTCCTTGAGCCTATACTCAAGGTCCTGGCCCCTGCTGCTGAGCAGGTTGGGGGACAGCGATGGCCTGTGGGTTCGGCACAGCCCCCACAGTTGCCCGCACCTCCTGTATTGCTGCCAGGACGAACCTTCCTGGGAAGCGTGATGCATGGAAGGCTGGAGTGGCTTCCTGAGAGAGGGTTCAACACTGGCTTTCCCCCTCTCTGCTTCTGGTGGCTGTGCGGGCTGGCCGGGGGGCGGGGGTGCTGGGGCGGGGGCTGGTGGGCGGGTCTGGGGGGGTGGCCGGGGCCCGAGGGCAGCCGGGATGCTCATCCTCACTCCTGCACGCTGGGGCCGGGTTGCGGGCTCTGGGCTGGGTGGGGGCCGGCGGGGCGGGCCCCTCATGTCCACAGACACACCTGCCCATATTGCCAAACAACTTAACAGAGTTATTTTTCTCCCCTAAGATATTCATGTACATTGTAGGAGATTTGGAAAACACTAAAAAAGTGGAAAGTAGTAAACAAAGTTATCCACCACCCAGATGGAGGAAAAGTTATCATCGTTAAATTTTCTTTCTAGAACATAAATGATTTTATACACATGTATGTGCATGTGTGTGGGTAGCCCCCACATTCTGGATTCAGCTACACAGAAGGTCGGTCCATAAAAGAGCTTGTATGTTAGAGTCTAGAATGTCTGTCACTTACTCTCTTCCTGCCCGGCATTGAACCTTTACAGTTTGGTGACTTGCTGCTTTTCCCACGGAGCATCAGTTACGTTCTGAGTGTTTTCCCGAGCGGTTAAAGAACTCTGGAGTGTGTTGAGGCTGTGTAAACTGTAAACTTCTCGTTTAGTTGTACCAGTATCTGTTCAGACAGCTTCCTTCAGACAGACACTCGGGCTAGCTCTGCGGCCAAGTCGGGGCTGTGGTGGCGGCGGCCGGCAGGACGGAGTCGTCGAGGAGGAAGCACGTGAGCGCGTTGCTCTCCGTCCTCGGATTCCAAAGTCTCTGACCCGCTGATGCCTTCCAGGCGCCACCGTTCCCGGGGCCGCCGCGATTCCACCCTGGGCAGGAAGAGGGCTGGTTATAGAGAGCGGGTGCATTTCTTGTTGTGTGTTGAGTGATTTTCAATGACCGTCTCTCTTTCTCTCTTTTCTCCCCTCCCTTCCCCTCTCTGCTCTGGTCACCCCCACAGGGCAGTAAACGGCTTTGACCCAGCACCGCCGCCTCCTGGTCTGGGCTCCTCGCGCCCGTCGTCAGCACCGGGTATGCTGCCTCTCAGTGTGTGAGTGCCCGGCCTCCAGGTGGGGGCTCCTGCCCTCCTCCAGCAGCCCAGGACACCCACGCCTCACCCCTCGGTGCCTGGGCCCAGCCTGGGCCCCTGCGTCCGCCTCCCCGTGGCCGGCAGAGGGCAGGCTGCATGGGGTGGCGGCTGCCGGGCCCCGCCCAGCCCCAGGACTCTGCGCGCTATCAATGCTGGCTATTTTCTCTTCTCGCCGTGGTGCCGTTGGTTTCACATGATTGCACTTTTGTGGGTCACAAGGTGATAGGTACATGTATTCCTTGGTCACTGGATGCAGAAGTACCCATTCGTCACACCTGCCTCATAGCTCCCACCCTGCTGTACCGATAGGATTTAGTTGTGTTTAAGACATGGCAGACCTTCTAGAAGTTCTCCCCCAGATCAGGTCAACACGTGCCCTCCTCCTGAGCTCCTGCCCAAGCATCTTCAGTGCTCACGATCATGTGTCCCCCAGCCCCACTCCCCACAGTTTGGCCTGTTGCTGGCACAGAGTCAGGAAGGTCACTGAATTCGGGAACATTTTCTGCACCTTCTGATTTTACTTTAGCAGTTACCATTCCATAGACTTGCCTCCCGGAGAGCGAGACGCCTGTCTGATCTGCAGGGAGCAGGAGCCTCTGGGCCAGGGCGCCCATGGCGCGGGGTCTCCACGCGGTCTCCTCCTCCGCGTGGCTCCGGGTGAGGGCGGGGGCAACCTCCTGGCCAGCTTTCTGGTCCTTCAGTTAAGTGACATCTTCCAGAGTGTTTTGTTTTGTCCTCTGAGGGCCCGCGCGGTCGTGTTAGGAAAGGTTGCGCGCCTGAGTTGGGGCAGACCGGCCGCCGTGGTGGTTCTGTGCGTCCTTTGGTTCCTCTCATGCTGCATTACTGTTTACATTTGTGTTACTGTACATAGGTTTGTAAACATTACCGCCCGAGGTATTTGTATATAACCTGGGCTTTGTAGCTTTTATTTATTCAGAATTCATATGGCATGTTAACGACTGACGCTGTCCGACTCGGGCGGCTGTATAGGATCATCATGTGGTTAAAAGAGAAGAAAATACTTCCCCTCAAAAAAATCTTTTAATGTGGAAACAATAAATTTCACAGAAAACAAAGGATCGAGGCTGCTTTCTTGGGTTCCCGCCCGCCTGCGGAAGACGCGGAGTTCCCGAGCTGGGTTCGGAGCTGGCGTCTGTGCTCCCGCACTGGAGGAGTGGGTGCTCGGTGGCCGCGAGCCGGGGCAAGGAAAAGCCTGGCGGCCTCGTGAGGAGTCGTCTCACAGCCCAAACGGGCGTTCTTGGCCTGACTCCTGGGGCTGGTCTCTGCCCGTAGCCGTGATGCCCGGGAGGGCCCTGCGGGGCGAGCGGGGAGGAGGGGCTCGGCTGTGGAGGGGCGCCGTGTGTTAGGTCGTGGGTCTGGGGCCTGGCTGTGCCGCCTTTCCCCATGCGTGTCTGCACGTCGGGACCGGCCATCCCTTGGGTCTGGGCTTCTGTCCTCCCTCAGGTTGGTGTTGGCAAGTGCGGGAAGGTGCCGGGTGTGTGGTCGCAAAGGCACCGAGTGACCGGACGCAGGAGCGGCTACACTGGGGACCTGTACGGGTGCATCAGATTCCGCACCCCGCTTCTAGAGTGTGGTCTGTCATTTTAAAACTGGAAGTAAATGAAAAGTGCATCAGATTTGGCCCGGAGACCTCTCTGTGTCTGAGCCTCGGCTCTGTCGTGGGAGTGGAGCTGCTGCCGTGGACGCAGGACGAGTTCTGGGCCTGACTGCTTGGCCCTGGCCCCCGACGACTCCTCAGTTCCTCCCCCGCTGAGCGCTGCTGCGATCGGCTCGTGGACGCGTGTGTCAGCCAATGCCCGGGCCGGGGCCGTGGCTGCGGGAGCCCGAGCGTGGTTCACCAGCTGTCGCCGCCTCTTTGGGCCCAGGACACCGCGGGCCAGGTCCATGCGAGGGCGGCAGCGTGCTGCGGGCTTATTCCCAGGCTCCTTGGGTGCGGAGACCCCACAGGTTTGGGGGGGTCTTCTGTAGCTGCAGCAGGCCCTGGCCTGTTATGAGCCCCCGAGGAAGCTGGCTACTTCCTGGCCTCATTTTCAGCATTTGCGATCCTGTGGTTCAAGACGTTGCTTTGTACTTGGCTCAGGTAGGGCGCTGGGCCACCTGGTGTGAAAGTGGCCGCAGGCTGTTTGCGGGTGCAGCTTCCTGCCTTCAAGCATGTGCTCCCTGCTGGGCTGCCCGGTGCCCAGGTTAGCCCGGCGCTCATGGAAACCTCCAGGAACGCGCCTGTCCCTCAGCGGAGTCCCCGCTGTGCTCTCCCCTGGTGGAGGGTCTGCTCTTGCAGATGAAGGACCGCCTGTTGCCTCCAAGTGTTTCCACCTCGCCCCTGCCCCACCCCCCAGCTCCCGAATCTTCCCGTAGGAGGGTAGGAGCCAGCGATCCACTTCCTTTCAGCCCAGAGTAGCCAGAAATCGTGCCCCTCGGCTCAGGAGCAGAAGCCGAGGTTGGATGTCAAGTCTCACGGGAGGACGGGACTCGGGGGGCCTGGGAGCAGGAAGAGCCTGCTCACCCGTTTACGGGAGGGAAGGTGGGCCCAGAGTTTAAGGTGGCCTGAGCTCCCCCGGCGAACGGACAGACGAACCAGGATCGGAAACCAGTTTGGGTTCATTTCCTGCGTTATGCTCCACTTCTCCAAACCTGAGGCCTCGCTGGCCTGGACTCTGTTTCCTGCCTCAGCAGATGAACTGCTTTGGGACCCTTAGAAGTGACGGGCTGCGGGGGCTGGGGCAGGGTCGTCCCTCTGTAGCAGGAGGGACAGGCTTCGTCTGCCTCTGTCTCCCGGCCTTGACTCTGCTGCTCTCAGCTGTCCCCCGGGGCGCCCTTAGCCTCTCCTGAGAGCCGTGTGGAAACTGGAGTCTCCGGGGAAGGGCGGGGTGTCCGGGGCGCAGTGGCAGGCTTCCCCCGGGGGTGACCTGCAGCCACGTCTGTCCTGCCAGGCCAGCGACGGGAATGGGTCCAGGAAGATCTCAGGCCTTTTCCCCATTGCAGCTTTCCTTCCTGGCGGCTCTCCCATCTGCATCTGCCCCGGAGTTGGGAGCGGACGGCGGGCGCTAGCGTCACGGTCCAGACGGAGGCATGTTCCTGGGGTCTGTCCTAAAAATGGGGGCCAGCCGAGGAGGCATCTTTGTAAATCACTTTGCTATGACAAGGAGCATCTTCTCTGAAAACTGGTCCGTGACTATTACAGATGTGCTCTGTGCGCATATTGTAGCCCTTCTCTAATTTTAAGGAAGAACAGTCCTCTTGAGTGAATGGGAACGTAGCGACTTCCTTGGTGAGATGGTGCATCTGTCTCACCCTTCATCCGTCTGTCCGTCTGTGCCCACAGGAGTTAAATTGGGGTTTCCTGTCAGCCCTGAAGCCTTCCCCGAGGGAGACAAGACGCAGATTGAACTGAGATGTAACTTGCTCGTATAGCGGGTGTTTTCTAAGAGATGGGTTTGCTGGCGCCATCCTGCCTGGGTCATGATCTGCAGGTGGCAGGCCTGGGCAGTAGTGGTGCTTGGATTAACGGTCAGGTGACAGAGGTCTGGATGAGCCCAGAGCCCCACTGCACCCTGTAAGAAGACGGTGGGCTTAAGCACTGTTGTTTATTTGCAAAAATATTGCCTTCGCTAGGGAAAAAAATCAAACTGTCACCTAGAATTTAGGGGAATAGGTACACTGTTACGTTATGGTGTTGCTGGATGATTCTCGGGAGTCTTTGCTCAGCCTGACAATGTGATAAGCTTTGAAAACTCTTCTCTTTCTCCTTTGGGTAGAAGAGCCCCTGGTAATAAGGCAAATGAAATAATCTCGAGAGAGGAATGCAAGGGTCTCGTGGCTGGGGAGCGGTGGGATGACTTCGCCGCCAAGCCACTGTGGCGCGGACGCGCTAACACGTGCGAATGGGAGCGGCCGGTGGGAAATGGGCACAGGTGAACAACTTTGTTAAAAACAATTAAGATGCAGATAAGTTTGTGGGTTCTCTAAATTTTTCTATAAAGTTGCCCAAATTAATTTTTTTCCCCCAAATTCACTGTTTAACATGGAAGGCCAGCGACGGGAATGGGTCCAGGAAGATCTCAGGCCTTTTCCCCATTGCAGCTTTCCTTCCTTTCCTGTCCCAGTTTGCCCAAACCTGGGCCGAGAGGCTCGGAAGTTCGAGCCAGTAGGATAGAGCAGGGTCTCTCCGAGCTGCGGGATGACTGGCGGTCACCCTTGCGCAAGTTAAAAGCTGGGTCCCCCCAGGTCCGCCCTGTACTGGCCCAGTGAGGGCCACATTTCCGAGACTCAGACCCAGCACTTCAAGACACTTCAAAACACTCGCGAACCATTAAGAAAAATGTGCCCATCAGAACTACGGAACGCTTCTCGTGAGACATTCCATATTTACTGAAAGAACTTTTTTAGACTTTAGACAGATTTCCATATCACACTCCAAAAATAAATAAAATGTAAGAGAGATTCGTACGACTTGGCACCATGATTCGAAGCTCTGGCCGGTCTTGACCCGGAGTTGTCCGTGTTTTCCAAAACTCTTCCGTGCCGAGGTGAGCGCTTGGGGCCGGAGAACTTCTGAAAAGCGGCTCCCGCTGTTGGTTCCAGAAGCTGCTTCTAAGCTGCTGATACCCATTCTGTAGGATCTCACATTGGGCTCTTGACCTTTCCGGGAGGAGTCTGGCAATGACACCTATGTCACTGTTGTCTCCTGCTGACGGCAACTGGGGCCGGGGGGGGGGGGGTGAGATTTTACACCTGCATGAACACGGGCGTCTTAGAACCGGGGTGGTGCGTGGAGGGAGGTTGTGCTGTGCTGGGCGGTTTCTGTCAGACCTGGTGTGTCCTAGTCTGGTGGCGTCCCAGGACATCATTGCGTGTGGTTCCTTGATGTCACTTGGCAGGGGCAGAGCCATTAGGCTCCTTTGAGAAAACAGACAGATGTCACTGGCATAACGGATCAGATACGAATTTCTAGTTTCAGTAAGGGTAGAAGGACGTGGTCCCATTTTTTGCGGACGGCATGCAGGCACCGTCATTACAGTTAATGTTGGCCTTGAACGCTGGCATCGTCGTGTCAGTACACCCTTATTGAGAATTTGATCTTTGATTTCCAACAAGAGGCACAGGGACACGTCGCATGCTTGGCTAGTTTCCCAAATGGCAGCCGGCTGCCCCCGGAAGCGGAGCCCCTGCCTGGTCCTCGGAGCTGGCGCAGGACACAGCATCCCAGAAACGTGGGAGGGCGCTCGGTGCGGCGTTGTCCCTCCCAGAGTGACGAGAAAGCCTGTGTGTGTAGGGACTCCCCTCCGGTCTCAGCCCTGCCTGGAACTCTCAGAGATACGTCTGCCTCTGTGCGTTCCGAAAGGCCCCATCCCATGGCCTGTACCAGCATGGCTTTTGGTTTTGGGATGTGTCAGTTTCCACTGGGACAGGGCGTGGTGTTTCCTGGAGTGGGACACCCAGGAGCACTTTCCTTCCCCGGTCTTGACCCAGACACCTGTGTCCCGCCAACACCAGCTTCAGGACGAAGGCATGACAGGAGAGACCCAGGGGCCCCAGAGCCAGGGGCCGTTTCCAGGGATGGGGACGACTGGTGACAGGGCTGTAGTGTTTCTGATGGCCGGGCTTCAGAAGTAAGACCCTTCTAGCCCTGCTAGGAATGTGCGTTACCCCACTAGAGCAAATGAAAATCATCCCCGGGTTGTCTGCGTCAGACAAACACTTCTGTGCAGGGGCAGGTGGTTTGGTGTGGGCCACGGAGGGACCCACACCTAGCAGAGCCTCACCACGTGTCCACTAGTTTTCCGCAGAGGACAGGGCTTCCCCGCATCTGGCCGGAGCCCTCCCTGATGAGGAGCCAGAGTGCTGCTGGGCGGAAGCCGGCCCGCTCCTCCGAGTCGCTGATGCGCTGAGAACCCAGCGCCCATGAACCCTCTTCCTAGGGCTGTCTGTGCCCGGCAGAGGTTTTAGGAACCGCCTTTCCTTGGACGGTGAAGCAGTGGTTTGTCGAGTGGAAGAAGCTTCCTTCTGATCGGTGTCTTTGTGGCATCAGAACCGCAGGCAGCCCACGAAATTTAGGTTTCTCCCGATGAGGCTGGCCTGGGACAGCTGGGCTGTGGGGAGACTGCGTGGGCGTTAACGCCAGTGAAACCAGCCGACAGGGAGGAATTCTTTCTTTTTGAGAAGCGCCTCTGACTTCTAGATCCCTGGGTAACTTGCTGAATGCTGGGGTGCGGACATGTGAAACGTGATCCGGCACTTCTGCCGGTTTTTGCTTGGCCAAGCAGAACCGCCCTGGCCCGAGAGTATCGCGGAGTAACGTGTACATATGAATCCGCATCGTCAGCGGGATTGTGCATTCTCCTGGCGTTTCAGTCCAGCCTGTCCGAAATGGCCGACACTAGAGAGGCTGCCATTGGAGCTCCCCGAGCCCTCCCAACAGCATTTCAATGTGCGTCCTGCCCGAGAGGGGAGGACAAACCCAGGCCCTCTAGGACCGTCCCGAGCTGCGCTGGCTGGTGAGCAGAGCCCTCCCAGAGGGTTCATTCTGCCTCCCTGACCCGCTCCCTTGGCCACTAGTGTTTGGGTCTCCAGCCCCAGCGGCCCTTTCCCTCCCCGCACGTGCATGCAGAGGCCAGCGCGCAAGCAGGACACAGAGCCAGGGCCGCCCGAGGGCTACCCCGTCGTCCGCCGGTTCCTGGGAGCACAGCATCCCCTGGAAACTGTGGGCCTGGCCGGCCGCGTTTCCAGTCTGGGCCGCCCCCCCCAAGCCTCCAGACAGGCCACAGGCGGGACACGGAGAACAGAAGGTGAGAAGACAGATTCCATGTTGACGTGACTTCGTGTTTATTGAGGTGTGTTTACTGTCAACGGGTGCTTTCTCCTCCCAGTAAACAGAGCAGGCGTGAATATCTATAATGAATAAATTTATTGTCTTACAAAAATCATTGTCTAGAAATATGGGAATACAAGAAAAAAGATATTTGCAGTCAGGTGTCTGGTGGTAACAGCCAGTACAGTTCATCAAGGGGAAAAGCAAAGATTCCAAACCCACGTGACAAGTTCTTCCTAACAGATGTTAAAGCTTTTAACCCAAAAGGTTTGTGTTTTCAAGCACGTCGCAGAGGATCAGGGATTTAGAATTAACACTGATTCGCTGTCGCTGAATGTCTCTAATACCACTTTGACTGGAGAGGTACATGATACGAAGCACGGTCAGAACTTATACGTTAGATTGTTACAGAAGCAAATCATAGGTTTAACATTGTCTTAGTACTGTAGTGTCTAAGGCACTTTCTGTAATGTCAGTTTGCTTAACTATCAACCAAAACCAGAATGCTAGATGGTCACTGTAACACTGTCCGGCGGGGACGGGAGGAGAAAGGAACAAGGATTCACATCCACTGGCATGTCAACATTCAGGCAGATGGCGTTGGTTGGGGAGGCTACACGAGCCTCCCGCACAAACTTGGAATAAATCTGGGACACAAAACCGAGATTTCCATTTTGGGCTCAAAGCAGTGGCTGGTTTGCAAGGTCAGCATGCGAGCCTGGCTGGCGAGGGAGGGTCCCCCGCGGACCGACGCGAGTGTCAGCCGAGCCAGGGGGCACACGGACCGGCCCCGGCGGAGGACAGTTCACCGGGAGAGACGCGGGGGCACCAGCAGCTCGAGGGAGTGGGGGGGGATCCCAAAGGACGTGGCCTCCACCACGGCCGCCCCCCCTCATCTTGCCACAGCCCCTTTCACAGTTTGCGCACTAGGTCGTGCTGCTCGTTCTCGGAGGAAAGACGGGGTCACAAGTGCAGTTTAGGTTCCACAATGTTCTAGGAGACTCGATGTGGCTGAGTCGTCGGGGGCCACACGGACACAGAACGGAGTTACCTGTCTGTAGAGAGAGCATGCAGAGCGATGCGGCGGCCCCGGGACCCCCGCCACCGGCGACTGGTCTGACGAATGGTTCTCTTCTCACCGTGAGTTCGAAATGGTCTCGTGAAGACTATATGGAAAACAGATGCAATGAGGAGACTCTGTTTAACGGGCGTGTGTCTCGGGTGTGTATATAGAAAAGGGGCGCGGTTGTACTCGGATGTGACGAGGGATACAGTAGGGTCGGCCGGAAGCCTTAAGACACGGTTGATCGTCCAGGAAGGAGTCACGGGCGCGGGGGGCTCCTGCGCGTCCCACTGTATCACCTCCCAGGCCTCCTGGGCTCTACTCGGACTGGGGCGGCTGTGTCTCATTGACGTCGCTGGTCTTGCTCTCCGTGTCGTCGTCTGACAGCTCCAGGGAGGCCCCCTCGATGTGCAGCTGGCGCCGGCCTGATCGGCTGGACGAGAAGCTGATGGGGCCGCCTCGCCTGGGGAGAAGGGGGAGGACGCGCGGGGGTGAGGCCGGGAGCACGCGCGGCTCTCCAGCTCTGCAGCCGCCGAGGACCGCACCCTCACACCCTTCTTGCGCGCGGCTTGGGGCAGAGGTGGACGTGATGCGCAATCCTCTGCGCTTCACCACCCTGTCCTCCAGCCCCGCTCGGCAGGCCTGGTGCAGCCACGACCGTTGCCATAGGAACAGGCAGGGCAGCGGGTGGAGGCCAGGTTCCCCTGTGCCCGAGGGGCAGCAGGTCCTTACGGGACGGTGGCTGGGCCGGACACGTGAGGTCTCTGGGGCACATTCCTTGTGGAACGTGGACTTCATCACACACTTCGTAAACGTCACAAGCCACATGGCACACTGAACAAGGAGCGGGCATACGCGGAGTGGCCCCCCGGGCCGCCATCCCCCACGCCCCAGCTGACCTGCTCTGCGGGAGGGAGCGTAGCTGTTGCCCCCACCTGCTCGGCCTCTCCCTGGCGCCAGCCACATCCCGTGGGCAGCCGGGGGCGGGCGGACGGTGGAGGGCACCGGGGCCCCAGGAGCTCCCGCCCTGCTTCTCTGGGCGGCCGGCGCCTCCACACCAGGGAGGGCCAGCAGGGAGCGAGCGCCCCTCCTCCGTCCTGCTGGAGGACGACCACGGCCCAAAACCCCGAACGCGCAACTGCAGAGTGACTGCCGCTGCCCGAACGGGACGCTCCCTCTGGACCAGATGCCGAGCCCCCACGCCTCGTGCCGGCAGCCCTGGGTCGCTCACCTCAGCCGGTTCTTGAGCGTGCTGACCTCGCGGCTCAGGCCCTCGTTGGCCTCCGTGGCATCGTCCAGTTCCCGCTGGAGCTTGCGCCGAGACGCGTTGGCACGTGTGGCCTCCTCCTCGGCCTCCTCCAGCTGCCGCTTGAGCTGCTTCATCCTGGCGGTGGCCTTTTCCATCTGGGGGACGGCACCGAGCCCATCAACGCCAGCCTGGCCGACTCGGTTTCAGCACGGCCGTGTCCCCAGTGTACTGTGGCTTGGGGCCCCGACGGCCACGCGAGCGAGCGCACCCACGCGGGCACACACTCGCGCATGTATCTGTGTGCGCACGCCCGCCCGCCCGCGCGGCGGCCCGTCAGTCACCCTGCCCCTCTAACGAAGCCCGTGTCTACAAAGCCAACTCTGCTAAAGGAGACCGAATGGTCAAATTCTGTTTTCACCCAAGTTTTCTGTAGGAGAAACGACACACTCAGCAGCTTCCCGAGTGACCCAGGGAGCACGAAGAGGAACGGCGATTCCTGCAGAAACAGGAGCCAAGGACGGGGGCCGTCTCTAGCCCCAGGCGCCGGTACGGGTGGTTTTGTGCCCCCACGCAGCATGGCTGGTTTGGGTGTGACGCTCTGATTCAAAGAGTGGACACTGGCCAGCCCGCGCCTCGTGGGTCCGGCTCACAGCCGCCCAGAACCGCCGTCGGGGGCGCCAGGTCGGGAGAGCGGGCACGCGTCTGAGTGACCTCTGTGTCCCCAGAACCTCAGTGTCTGATGTGCCCCAGGAACACGAGAGTGAACACCTCAGGTAGCATTTTCTTAGTCTCGCTGCTCCAGTGGTCGCCCTGGGCTCCTCCTGCCCCAGTGTCCTTGCTAAGCAAAGCGTTTCCGGGGCGGGAGGCGCGGTCGCCCTGCTCGGGCTGCGCCCCTTACCTGTTCCTTATACTGGTCCGCGTGTCGACGTTCGTCTTCAACCTGCATGAAGATCTCTTTCAGCTTCTTCTCGGTGCGACGGACTAGTTTGTTGGCGGCTGCTCGTTCCCTGTTAAGACGACCCGTGCATGAGTTTGTGCAACTCTGGGAATGATCGTGGAACGGAGACAGGATTTCATAAGTCCTTTTTCTCCGGAAGAGGACACGTGCTCGAGTGCCTCCCAAGACCTGACCGGAGTCATAGAATTAACACGGCCCAGAAGCTTTTCCCTTGTGACTAAAATACAGATTACCCGTCGTCTGATGCGGACAGACAGGAAAAGTACATTCATCATTTTTCCCCACACAGATGGTGAGCACTCTGGTGATCTTCTGATCAGAGCTACCTGCCCCAGGGACACTGGGTGGCTCAGTCGGTCAACTGGCTGCTCAGGTCATGCTCTTGGGGTCCTGGGATCGAGCCCCACACTGGGCTCCCTACTCTGCGGGAAGCCTGCTTCTCCTCCTGCCCCTCCCCACCCAGCTTGCATTGACTCTCAAGTTAAAAAAAAAAAAATTTTTTTTTTTAAACCACTTTCCGTATATATTGAGTTCAGACTTTTTGAAGACAAAAACCTCAGCTGGTTACTTTGATTGGCTAACTTTTTAGCTGGGAAAATAAAACCAAGACCTAATTTACCAATAAGTGACTGTTTTCGATGTAAAATTTACTGACTACCCACCAAGATGCTGGGGGCTATTGCAGTTACCGGTGAAACAGACAAAAAGAAACCCCACACTCCCCCCTTCAGTTAGAGCCAAGCACGTCACCCCGCTTCTCGTCACAGGCCAACACTGGCCCTGCTGACAGACGGGGAGCTGAGCCTCATTGAGAACAGAAAATGTTTTTGTTCCTTCATAAATGTTATGCAAAAATGGGCATCGAGGGAGTTCTTCCCCGAGAAGAGCAAGTCATGTTAACTACAGCGACTGCGAACAAGCCCTTCGCTTTGAGTGCAGCGGAGGCTGACGGGCAGGAGGTTCGGGGAGGCTGCGCTCTGAGCCCAGGCTCCGAGGGTGGAGGCGCGCGCTGGCCCGGGGTGGTCTGGGACGCGGAGAGCTGCGTCTGCATCGCGCAGTCCCCCGGCGCCCGGCCCGCTGCCTCCAGCACGACGGAAGATGCTGGGCTGTCCTCTGCTATGGGAGGAGAGCTTTTGTCAAACCGCATTTGTTCTTGGACAACAAACTAGTGTTTCATGGGACGCCGGCAACTTGGGACATCAGCTACGGTACCTGGGAAATCGTGGGGATGAGAGGACACTTGAGTCTGGGAAGGGGCAGCAGGCGAGCCCAGCTGTCCCCGGGGCCCGCAGCACCTCCCTGTCCTGCTCAGGTCACGCGTGCGCGGTCCTCGCCTTCCGCGCCTGGGAGCCCTCGCGGGGCGGGCCCGGCCCGGCCCAGGCCTGCAGGGGAGATGTGGGCCGCTGGGGTCCGTGGCAGCAAACCCCCCTTACTTGGCTTCCTGCTCAAGCTGCTCCTCCAGCTGCCCGATCTTGGCCTCCAGGGCGGAGATGGTGGCCTTGAACTTGGACTTGACGGCGCCCTCCAGCTCCTGCAGCTTGGCCTTCAGCTCCTTGTTCTGCCGCTCCAGCTGCTGGCGTGCGTTGTCGCTCTTCTGTGCGGCGCTGCGCTCGGCCGCCAGCTCCGCGTTGAGCGTGTCCACCTGGAGGGGAGGGGAGAGCCGGGTTCAGTGCCTCGGCCCGCGGGGTGGCGCGGTCCCTCCCTGCGGCCGCACGCGGCCACCTGCAGCGTGGTCTTGCGGAAGCGGTCGTTGAGCAGCTCCATGTTGCTCTGCTCCTCTTCCAGCTCCTCCTCCAGCTGCGCGATCCGCGCCTCCAGACGCCGCTTCTCGTCCAGCAGCGCAGACCTGGCCGGGCCGGGGAGGAGAGGCGACGGCTCAGCTCGGGGCTGCACGGCCCCGGGACACGCGGGCCAGGGGACGGCTCCCCACCCAGCCGCGCCGTCCTCTGCCGGCTTTGCCCGGCTGCCGCGCCCCAGTCCACCAGCAAGTCCGGCCCGGCACACTTCACACCTGCACCCTCGCCCCCCGCCCCTCCCTGGCCCTCGCCGGACTGCGGTGCCCCTGCCTGCCGGCCGCACAGGCGGCGGCCGGGATTCCCTCCTGGAAGGGCGAGATGACCACGCGCGCCCTAGCTCGGGTGGCGCGGGTTTGCCGGCGCACTGCGGGCAGATGCCCAGTGCGCACCAGGACCTGACACGAGGCGCAGAAAGCACCGTAACTGGGAAAAGGGGCTTCCTGAAAAACGCGCTCAGAGAAGGGCAGGTCTTAATCTGCAGGTTTGCTCCAGAAGTGAGGACACAAGCGGCAAGGTACCCCACAGCCTGCAGAAATCGGAGCCTTCCACACGCTCTTCCACGCCGAGGGTGGGAGTGACCGACGCGGGGGGTGGCACAGGCTGCGTGGTGCGGCCGCCGGGCGGCGAGGCAGGGCGGAGGCCCCGGCGGTTTGCTTCCCAGACTCGGAACAGGAGCAGATCAGCCCGACTGCCAGGGGCCGGACGACGCGGCCTTCCCTGGGGACGGGGCTGGGCCCCAACGGGGGATGGGCCACGGGTGCCTGAGAGGATCAGGGCGGCGGGGGCGCTGCTGTGGGTCTCTAGCCCAGCCGGGCCGCCTGCCTCCGGGGGACTCACTTGCCAGAGGCGCTGTTGGCGATCTCGTCCGCCAGCTCGTCTCGCTCCTGCTCGGCGTGGCGGCGCGCTCGCTCGGACGAGGCCAGTTCCTGTGGGAGGTTGCAGGCCATTAACCATTTCCCCCGCGGTGACCTCGGACTGCCCTGCTGTCCCACAGACAGGCCGGAGACCCGGGAGCATCCGGGCCCCAGGGTGCGCGGCAGCTGGGCTGTGCCGTCCGGTGGGGTCTGGGGGAGACGCAGGGAGGGAGAGTGCTTGGGCGGGAAGCAGGGCTCTTCCTCGAAAGGACAGGGAGCACAGCCATCCAGGCGGCTCCCGGCAGACCAGGGCAGGGCAAGGGACAGCACCGGGCCGGCCAGTCCTCTGCAGAATTGCCTCGTGGCAACTCTTCCGTACGTTTCTCTGGAAGGAGGACTTGCTGCAGGAAGCAGCTTAGGTGCATTTCTTACCCCACATGGGTAAAGACGGAGAGGACAGTCGCGCTGCTGTCCTCAGGGTGTGGGGGAAGGGAGCTGCCAAGTCCTAAGGCTGGTTGACAGAAACCACGCTGCCGGCGGAGCAGGGCTGCTACAAAGAAGTCTGCCCGTGCGCCTGGCACGTGTGTGCGCCTCTCATGTTACTAGTACACAGGAGGCAAGTGAAGCCCAGGTTCGAGCACACACCACCCTCACACATGGGACAGGGCGAGCCCCGCCGCGAGGGCGGCCGGCAGAATGCTCTGGGCCGGACCCAAGGGCCTCTGGTTCACAAGCACCGGGTCAGCATCCGATCCAGCACTGGCCTCTGCTGCCCCTGCGTCCTGGGCCCAGCCGGGGCCCTTCCTGTCTGCCGGCTGGGTGCGCTGCGCACAGGCTGGGGGACCCATGGGAGAAAGGGGAGGAGCCTGAGGCCTAGAAGCCGAAGAACAAAAGGGGTGTGAGGAGAGGAAAAAGAGCGGGAGGGAAGGGCAGGGCAGGACCTCTTCTCCCTAACGCCATGGGCCCTTGTCTGAGGGCCTGAAACACACACTTTGTGACAAGCCTGGGAGAACGCTGGGCGGCAGGTGCACATGTGGGTCGTGCCCCGGGGCCTGGATCCTGGAGCCCCAACACCTTTGGTCCGAGCCCCGTCAGCTGCACGACACACCACATAGGTCTTGAACAGCTGCGTCCCTGAGAACCACGTGCACGTTCTTTTAAGCACACCTGGAACGTTCTGGAAGACTGCCCATGCCCGGCCCTGCAGCCCAGAAGTCCTAGCCACGACGCAGCAAGACTGAAATCAACGGCAAAAAACAAGGCCCCCCACCACCCCCAAACCAAGAGTCACACATTTGGAAACTTAAACCACACTTCTAAATTATTCATGGAATGAAGAAGAAAACCATCACTGAGATGAGAAAAACTAAGAACCAGGGGGCCCGGGCGGGGGCTCAGTTAGTTGAGCAGCAACTCCTGGTTTCACCGTAGCTCGTGGTCTTGGGGTCCTGAGACGGAGCCCTGGGTCCGGCTCGGTGGGGAGTTGGCTAATCACAATTCTCCCCCTCTGGCCCTCCCCAATCTGGCGTGCTCTCGAGAATAAATCCATCTTTTCAAGAAAAATTAGAATTTAAATGGCAACGAGAGCCCAGATTTTGCAGGACCCAGCGAACACAGGACTTTGAGGGGAATTTGGTTTTCTAGAAGCAGAATCAGACAAGAGAAAAGCGTGAAAAATCAGTGACTGCGCAACTCAAGAAGTCAGGAAAAGAAATCCACAGGAAATAAAGACCAGAGCAAAAGAAGTCAGTAAAACGGAGACCAGAGAAGGCTTAGCAGCAGGAGTGGCCCCTCGGAGGAAGCTCAGGGTCCGCTCGGTGCTTGGTGTTACCCAGCCCCCAGCCCTCCGCCGCCCCGATGCCAAGGGCGTCCCTTCTCTCTCCGGCCAGCCTGACCCCACACCTACGGCGGCCTTCACCATCACTGAAGCCCGCCTTTCTAGGGGGCAGTATGTAGGGATTTCTTTCTTTCTTATTAGCTGGTAACAGCGTTTCAGCTGAGGTTGCTGCTGTCTTTCGAGGTTGGAAGAAACTCCGCGATCACGTATGCAGAAACGCGGACACACTGAGTGCACAGTCACGTCTCTGTACAGGCAGTGACACTGTTACCGTGTGTGTGTGCGGGCGTGCCCACCACGGACGGAACCCCAGATCCTTCGTCAGTCCCTGCTCTGAGAACTCACTAGAGGGACTGGAAGCATCGCCCACAAGCGGATTCCCCGAGGAGCTCATGAGACCTACTTGTCCCCTGGGAGGTGTCCCCTGCTTGCTCCTGTGGAAGACCAGGCAGCCTTAGCACAGTAGGGTTAAATGACCCTCGCGCTTAGCAACACTGGAACCTACTGCCTTTTCTGACGTAGGAAACGAAGGCTGGAAAGTCGCCTGGAGAATTACTAACCGCCCCTCGGCCTCCGGCCAGCTGGGGGACTGGACCCACGAGCCATAGCGGAGTGCAACCGGCCTGCTTGCTGCGCTGAGGTCGGGGGCGGGCCGTCGCCTTACTGGACATGGCTAGGAACTTACGCTGGCTACCCCGGTGGCAGCATGCCACTTTGACCTTGGAGAGATTTCAGGGGCGAACACTGAACAAACGGCTGAGTAAACAGACCTCCTGCAGCTGAAGGACTTCGGCTTCTAGACTCTTCAGTTTCTTTTCACTCTCCTTGGACTGAGCAAAAATTTCATCCCGGGACGCACGCGCTTCTTCTAGTTCACGCTGGTAGTCCTTCATCTGAGCCTAAGATCAAGAATACGAAAAAGTTTTAGAGTGGTTTGCATTATTAGTTCTTCAAACATGCATTTTTTCCAGATCAGAAAATTCCTATCCAGCCACCGAAAATGTAAAACTGTACGGAAGTGACACAAGCTGCCACACGAAAGCATTTAGGACGATGTCCCTCGTGAACACAGATGCAGAAATCCCCGACAACCCCAACGACGAATCAGGAACATAGCGGCAAACTGAGTCCAGCGGTGCGTAACAAGGATTAGACACCGGTAGATCCCAACACCCCGGTGGGATTCACCTGCGGAAGGCAGGGCTGACTGGAAACTCCAAATGAAGGGCTATGGCCGAGGGACATCACGATAAAAGCAGACGCAGCAATGGACCGAATCTGACACGCTTTCATTATAAAAACATTCAGAAAATGAACAGAAAGAGATGCCTCCACTCTGGTAGGCGGCGGCGGTGAAAACCACAGCGGATACCATGCTTCACGGTCCAGAGATGGGCCGCCTTCCCCTGAGGCGACCGGCGAAGCAGGAATGTCTGGTTTTGTCCCCTCTGTTTAACACTGTCCCAGTGATTCTAGTCAAAGCAGTTACACCAGGACAAGAGCAACAGCAAAACAACATCCGGATCGGAAAGGCTTTAAGCAAAGACAACCGGCGGCTCTGCCGACAGCGTGATCCGATGTGCTGCGCATCGTGGGGAACCCACCCTAAGGATAAATGATTTCCGCAGGCTGTAAGACGCGAGATCAACACACAAAGTGAACTGCACTTCCGTGCACGATGGACATTCCAAAAACTAGGAAAGCAATCACCCTTGTGAGCATCAAAAGCAATAAAATATTTAGGCACAAATTTAGCTTAAGTACTATATGACTTGAACACCGAAGCTATAAAATAAAATATCACTGAAAAAAGAATTGCTAATTAAGCAGAAAGACTGTCGTGTTTGGGAGCCGGGAGGAAACACCGTCAAGATGGTGGTCCCCTCCACACTGGTCTCCCCAAATCAAGACTATCGAGACTCAAACCGGCCGCCCCTCCCCCTCATGACAGAAATTGACCAGTTGATCCTAAAATTCATACGAAATTGCAGGGAACCCAGAATAGCTAAACAATCTTGAAGAAGAAGAAAGCTAGAGATGTCACACTTCCCAGTTTCAAAACGTACAAAGCCACAGCGATCAAGACCGTGTGATACGGGCGCAAGGAAAGGCATAGAGACCAATGGAACAGATGGAGTCTGGACACACACAAACCCACAGTCCGCAGATTCTTGACAGGCGAGTCCAGAAAGTCAACGGGGGATAGAACGGTCTTTACAGCCGGCGCTGGGACAACTAGATGTCCTTGTCTGGAAGAACGAGGCTGGATTTACACACCAAAAAAACCACACCATAAAAATGGACTCCATGGACTTAAACAAATCTGAAAGTATAAAATTTAGACTACATAGGAATAAATCTCCATGACTTTGGACTGGGCCATAGTTCACACAGATCTGATCACCAAAGCACAAGAAACAAAAACAGGAAATAAGCTGGACTCCATCAAAATTAAAAAATCTGTACTGCACACAATACCATCAAGCATGTGGCCAGACCAGACTAGAGGATGGAAAAGATACCTGGAAACCTGTCTCACAAGAAGCACCCGGAACGCACAAAGAAATGTCACAACTCCGTTATGAAAGCTACGGCAGTTGAGGAGGTGAGCCGAGGAGGGAGAGGTTCCCCAGCTGAGACGATGGCCAATGAGCGCATTTTGAAAAGACGTTCGTCACTGGTCATCAGGGGCTCCGGCAGAACTACAGCAAACTAGGACGTCACACTGCGGGTGACTACAGAAGAGGATAGCAGCGAATACTGGTGAAGATGCGGAGACACCGGAATCCGCACGCCTGGCTGGTGGGAATGCAAAACGGGACCGTCACGGTGGGACGGTATGGCAGGTCCTCCCTGTGAACCAGAGTGAGCGACGAACCTGGCATCTCACCAGCGGGTCCGCGTGGACCTCGGAGCTGAAAGCATGCGTCCGCACAGGCGTCCGGGAGCTCTCGCAGCAAGACCCCCAGGGGCTGTTGAGCACCGGGTCATGCTGCAGCGTGGAGGAGCCCTGCAAACACGGACGGGGAGGAAGCCCGCTCTGGCTGCTCCCCGTACCCGACACGGTCGGCAGAGGCAGCGCTCCAGACCCCGAAAGCAGATCGCGGGTGATTCACGCTGGACGGAGCAGGGGAGGGGGTGGTGACAGCGAACGAGCATGGATTTTTGTAGAGGGAACCACAGTGTCCCAGCTTGGACAGTGGTGATGTCTGTACACCCTGTGGCTGCACGAAACACTGGAAATGCTTTAAAGCAGTAGGTTGTGTGGCTTGTGAACTGTGTCTCCATAAAGCCGGGACATAGACAAAACCGGTGTCCTGGACCTTCTCCACAACGTGCCGCGTGACCTTTCTAATTAGCTCATCAAAAACAAAAGCTTTGTCCTTAGCTTTTTAAAAAAGTGTAAGGGGGGGGCGGTGCCTGGATGGCTCAGTGGGTTAAGCCTCTGCCTTCGGCTCAGGTCATGATCTCAGGTCCTGGGATCGAGCCCCATGTCGGGCTCTCTGCTCAGCCGGGAGTCTGCTTCCCTCTCTCTGCCTAATAAATAATAAAACCTTAAAAAAAAAATGTAAGGGAGCAAATATAAATTACTCCTAACCCTATCCTGCAGAGCTGACTTTCCTTTTACCTTTTCTCTTGAGTACGTCAGGCTACCTCAGCCGCCCGCACGGTCTTCCTCCCTCAGGCCCTGTCGTCTCACCCCCAGCGTCACCGGCCGGCGGGCAAGCCACCCTGCAGCTCTGATTTCGTGCGTCGGTATTTCTCTTCCTCTCTGTATTTTGTTCGAACACATTCTTAAGGTACGGAATCACCACGGTCCAGGGAATGGACCTTTGCTGAAAGCTTTTGTCACAACCAACCGATTTCCCCCGTGAAGTTGTGCCTACATGGAGAGGGCCCACGGCGTCCTGCCACCAACTACAAGTTATTCTAGAAATCCCCTTGACGCGGTGATAGTGACGGCCAGCACATCATCTGGGAACAAGTACTGATTAAATCAGACTCAAGAGGACAAAAACCCGGCCCTGCACTGGGGGACCCAACGCCCCCCTCCTCGTGGGTGGCTCCGGGCTAAGCCAAGTATCCCCAGAGACTGTCAGAGCCCGGAGAGCGCGGTGGCCCTGGCAGATGCTCCCCTGCTGACCACGCCAGCACCGTCTGGGATGCGTGCGTCCTGCACACACAGAAGACGCGCGTGGGACATCGTTCTGCCCGACCAGAGCCCGGCCTGGCGACAGCCCCGCAGCCCCAGGCCGCTGTCCGCGGGGCCAGAGGTCACCCACCTGAAGCTTCCGGAGCTGCTTAATCACTTCATCCCTTGCTTTGTTCGCCGCCTCGATCTGGGCTTCGAGGTCCTTCAGGTCGATTTCCAGTTTCTTCTTGGAGGCCACTGCCAGCGCCCGCTGCTTCCGCTCGTCCTCCAGCTCCGCCTCCAGCTCCCGTACCTGGCGGACGGCACCGGGTTAGGCCCGGCCAGACCCACATGTCCCCTCGCAGGGCCCGGCGGGCTGCCGTCGGAGCCGGGGACGCTGGCAGCTCTCTGGAGCCCAAGTGTGTCCAGGGAGGTCTTTGACCGTAATGCCCTGCAGGCCCCTTCACTCCCCCAGACTACCGTGAGGGCCCAAGGGAAGGCGGAGTCCTTGACCTCGAGCTTCTAGCCAAGATGATGGACACAGGGGACAACCGGGAGACATTTTCTTGCAGGGACACTCAAGGGCTCATGGAGGGGCCCCGCGGCAAGGAGCCGAGGTCTCCCGCCAGGACCCTGGGCAGCGGGGGCAGCCAGCCCAAGTCTGGCTTTCAGAAGGTGCAGTGCCACAGGTCGGTTCAGAATTGGGACCCACAGAGACTGGGAGCTAAGTAGGTGCTGTTCTCAGTCACGGAGTCTGAGGTCATCAGTCACGTAGCAAGAAACGGCAGATACGCTAAGTGTTACGGCCCTGGGAGTAACCGAACAGAATGGGCCCCATCCGAGACGACCCCGTCAACTCCGAGGGACTGTCAAAACACAGTTCGTTTTGAAAGTGGACCTGTAAGTTAGAAATCCGACATACGCTCAGAAAAGTGTACGAATCGTACACGATTGGCTTTTTAAAACCAAACAGAATCCGCTGGCTTTCTGCCCTTTCAAGCCTGGTGCCACGAGGGCCCTCGGCCCCTGCGGACGGCTCCTCTCCTTCCCACACGTTTAAGCCCCGCTGAACCCGAAGCCGCCCGCCGACGGCTGCGTCGTCACCGCGCAGCGTCCCGGCTCGTGACCAGCAGCGGTGGTGCGGGGGAGCAGGAGTCAAACAGGGACACGAACCTCAGACAGCAAATGACCCCTGGAGCTGGCTCGCCGCCGCTCACGCGCTCCGACCCAGCACCGCGCTCGGAGAGCGGGGGGCTCCTGCCCCCCAGACCAGGCGGCCTCCCACCCACCTGCTTCACCAGGAGCCGCCGCTTCTCCTCGTTCTGCTCATCCCTGGTCTGCAGGTCCCGCTCGAACTGGGCCTTCATGGCCTGCATGTTGACCTCCAGCCGCAGCTTGGCATCCTCCGTGGCCTGCAGCTCGTCCTCCAGCTCGTCCAGCTGCGTCCGCATCTCCTCCACCTGCTGCTCCAGCGCCCGCTTCGACTTCTCAAGTTCGTGCACCTGCAGCACAGGAAGTGGCGGGAAGAGGCCCCCGTGTGGCACGAAGGTCCCCCGGTTCCCCGCCCCGGGTCAGCTTCCCGTGACGCCCCCACCCGCCCGGCCGCCCCCCTCACTCCGGAGCGCGCCATCTACACGGGATGGAGCTCCTCCCTGACGAGTGCCCCGGAGTCACCAAGTTATTCTCCAGTGACCGTGAAGCCGAGCGAGCTTTGTGAGCCCAAGAGCAGGGGAGCGAGCTCAGCATCAGAGAGCTGGTCTGGGGCCCCAACTGCATGTGGCACCTGGTGCGTCCGATGGCGTGCTGGGGCTGGGAAGCGGGCTGCTGGGGGACAGGCCCGACTTCTCTCTGGACAGAGGTCCCGTCCCAAACATCCACCTCATTCTCAGGCCAAGTGTGTCCACCCCACGGCCCCTGTGCTCTCCCCTGAGACACCCCGCAGGTGCCATGCCTCCCCTCTGGGGTGCCCCGGGACAGCGGGAGGCCGGGTGTGAGGCGGCCCCGGGGTCTCCACAGCGCCTGGTGCTTCTCAGGCTCAGAAGCGGGGTGTGCGGAACGGATGTGGGGCTGTTGACTGTTCTAGCGAACGACTAACGTGAACAAGCGGACGAGGCGCCCGGGTTGACTCCTGATCTCAGGGCTAGGAGCTACAGCCCCATGCTGGGCGGAGAGCTTATTTGATTAGAAAAAAAAAAAAAGAAAATGAAAGCAACTGCGGGGTCCTTGCTCTACACTCTACTGTGTGACCGCGGCCGCTTCAGCTCTAAGAGGTCTCTTGCTGCTGGGGCTGAACCCCTAGGGTTCAGAGGCTGTCGGACACCCAGCAGGAAGGTGGGAGGGCCTTCCCTCCTCCATGATGGGGCCGGGCGCCCACATCCCACGATAAATGAGACTTTAGCTTTTCAAAGCACGTGCCGTAGCCTCATGAAATGGGAGATGTGTCCTGTCCATGACGGAACTTGGGCTCAAGAGGAAAGAGGCTTCTCCAGCGGAGAACAGAAGCTGGGGCAGAGCCGACCCCCACGCCTGGCCTGGCTGCCATCCTCTGCACCTCTTGCACTGGGGGGCAGGCACGGGACACGTGCAAATCATTGTTCTCGTGCTGTGTGCATGTGGTAAAAGGACAGTATCGCAGAAATTTCCAGACCATGAACGAGTTCCCAGAGCTTTTGAAGCCTTCTGGGAAGACCAAGGGTCTCAACTGGGAAGGCCTTAGTCAGGGAGAGCAGGTGCCTCTGGCCCCCTGCCAGGGTCCCGTTGCCCCCGGTCTGAGGGGCCCTCGCGGTACTTGTGTTTGGTGACTACTACCTGTGACTCGGGGCCGAGGACATCGCCCGTTCAGCATCCCCCACCACGACGCAGGGGAAGGCTGGGAGGGCCTGCGGGAGGGACGCCAATAATTGAGGCCTCCCCATCTACGAGCACTGCCACGAGGACCCTGCAGAGCCTCTGACAGCTTCTCTCTAGGCATGTCACCCTCTCCTTACGCACCGGCCGGAACACCGCCCCACCGGACCACTTCGTGGCTGGGCGAGGCTTCCCGGCATCCTTCAGGCGCTTGTGGGGTGGCCTGCCCTGCCCCGCCCCGAGGACCGCTCCCGGGCGCTACTCACGCTCTTCCCCACGTCGTCCTTGGAGCTCATGACGTCTTCCATGTCTGCCCGCAGCTGCCTGTTCTGCCTCTCGAACTCCTCCTTGGCCTCCAGCGCCTCCTCGAGGGCCCGGGCCAGGGACAGGGCCTTGGTCTCCTTCTCTCTGGCCTCGGCTTCAGCGCGGTCCCGCTCCTCCGCGTAGCGAGCGGAGATGTTCTTCTCCTCCGCGAGCAGCTGTGCGGGGGGCGGACGAGGTTTCAAGAGTCACGGGGGCACTGTTCCTTCTCCATGGCTCGGACTTCGAGCCGAGCGCAGCCCCAGGAGGGACGGGTGTCCCCTCATTTCTGCCTTTCTCCTTTTCCAACTCTCTACAGGTGAGTGTGGTTTTCGACTAAAATTACTTTAACTGCTAATTATTTCATTGTAAACCATAAGCTGCCAACGGCAGGGCGCTGCCCGGAGGAGACCGTGTGGGCGGCTGGGGCTGCGCCTGGGACGCGGCGTGCGGGGGACCCACCTGGTCAAACTTCTTCTGCTTCTTCTCCAGGCTGGAGGCGATCTGGCGCTGGTGGTCCAGGTCCACGGTCAGGTCGTCGAGCTCCTGCTGCAGCCGGTTCTTGGTCTTCTCCAGCTTGTCGTAGGCCAGAGCCTTCTCCTCCAGGCGCTGGCCCAGCGCCTCCACGTCTTTCAGAAGCTTCTTTCTGGCTTCTTCCAGACTCTCGATTGTCCCCAAGTCGTCATCTACTTTCTTCTTGGTGTCCGCGAGCTAGGTTTTACGGGAAGAGAGGTCCACGTCAGACCACCGCGCTGGTTTTTACAGGTGAGGCACGGGGAGAAAGCGAGTTCCAGATCAATAGTGTGTGTGGCTCTGAGCAAACGAACCTTTGCCCGTCACTGACTTTCTGAGCTGGAAACCCACACAGGGATGACTGGGGGCAAGCACGGACACGGCCCTGGGGCTCTCTTTTACATGCTCGCGGCACTGTAACCACCAGCGTGGTACCGCCATGGCTGGGTCAAGGGAAGGACCCCTCTTGGCCTTCATCTAGTTCAGCCTAATTAACTGTCCTGAACGCCGAGGGAAGGACGCGGCACGGCAGGGACACGGGGCCGGCGCGGCCTCCCGGGGGGACGCGCACCTGGGACTGCAAGGCCAGCACTTGTTTCTCCAGGTTCTTCCTGGCCTCCTCCTCCTCTTCCTGCTGCTCCTGGAGGCTGTTCTTCTCCTCCTCCAGCTGCCGGATGCGGCTGCTCAGGTGCAGCTTCTGGCGGGTCTCCTCCTGCAGAAGCTCCTGTCGGCGGGAAGAGGTCAAGAGCGAAGTCACGTCAGGCGCCGCCACAAAAACGGCTGCAGGTCACGAACGCCAGAGCCCCTCCCTGGAGGAGCAACACCTGGGGACACTAGGACACGGAAAGGACTCGGAAACGCATGTGGTGGTTTTATAAATGCCGCCACCGCAGCTACTGCAAACCCTCTGCTCTGTTCCCCTGCCTGGCCCCCAGGATCAAGCACTGGGCATTTCTCACTAGGATCACCCGTAGGATCGGGCTGCCCCTCCACTGTCTGCCCTTTCTGCCAGACTCCTTTTTCTCAAATGTCAATGCAAATGTGTCTTTCCCTTGACTTTCAGACTAGGAAGTTCTCAAAGGCACGCACGGAGGCTTTCTGCTCTGACCAGGATGTGTCTTGGCACAGCATGAGCCCCAATCATGCCAATGCTGCTTGTCTGAGGTTTTTACCCTGTATCCGCAGCACCTAGCGAGTAAACTAGGAAGTTAGAAAATTGAATCCAAAGAAGATGGAAAACTCTGAGGAAAAAGTGCTGCGTTATTTTCCCATCAGTGTCATTATCCTGACTCCTCTCGGGCTTGAAGACGTTCCTGAGGAATGTTCTGATACAAGATTTAATGGTAGGATTCGGTGAGCTTCAACCTCTCCTTTTATGGTAGGGACTCTGTGAGGTCAGGGTCACGGAATTTCAGCCACAACGAAACAGTCCTGGTGCAAACGGCCAGCGGCGCTTGCGCGCGCAGACAACCACCTACCTGAACCACTTCCCAGGCAGGACCCGTGTGCAAGTCCGGGTCCCCACCCAGGCTGCCCTCGCGGCCGCCAGACAGGGACCGAGGGCTCTGCGTCCAGGTGCGAGCGTCTGCGATTTCCTGAGCAGGACGATGGCTCCGGATAGAAGTGGAGCGCAAGCCAGAGGTGATCGGAAAGCCGCCCTGGGACCGGCCCACAGACGCCAGACACGGCACAGCTACCGTTGGGGGCCCTGACCCCCAGATTACCTGCGTGTCCTGTAGCTGGGACTCGAGACCGGCTGCGTCCTTAGCAAATTTAATGCCCTTCTTCTCTGCTTCTTCCAGGAGACCCGACACGTTGTCCAGTTCATTCTGCGAGGAGTACGAGATTCCGTGCGTCAGTCCACCAGTGAGCGGACTGGAAGGGCCCAGACTCTCTGCCCGTACATGCTCACAAACAGAGCAGTATCGGTGGGGGGAGGGGTGACCCTGCAACTGCCAAGCCCCGTTAAGGCAGGCTTCCCTCATGGGGGTCTGCTGCCCCACCACCAGCACCGGCCGCCGCGAGACAACGTCCGAGTCTCTACTGGACAGATGGGGAGGCGCGTAATGGCGGAGGCCACACACGGAGTGGGGTTCTCCTGACTCCGGTGTGCCCCCTTGTCATTTTATCCTGAAGGGGCAGAGGGAACACTAAATCCCCTGGGTTTTGCTTTGCCGTGGGAAGAGGCCCGGAGATCAGCAGATGCTGTACTTTTGGTCCTTCTTCACGCGAAGGTGCATTAACCCTGTGTCGGAGGGCCCGGTACGTTCACGTTCCTACAGAACTTGGCAACTTTACTACAGAGATTAAAAAAATTCAACTCCTAGTATTTAGTCTTTAGTACTTTTTAGGCTTAAAAATCTGGCTGTACATATTTATCACGTCTATTCAGCTATCTCTTATGGTCAGATTTCCTGACTAACCACCCCCCTCCAGTCCCCATGAAATCTTTCCTCAGGGGCAGCGGGGCCCCCTTCGCTTGGGTTTGTCCCTTGGTCATATTAGCAAAAGGGAGGCGTGCAGAGGACACATCAATACACGTGACTCAGGCCAATGACATTTCTGTTCCTCTGGAGGGCCCACGCGTCTGCAGTCTTGGCGACAGTGTGGTGGTGGAGGGCTCTGGACTCAAGAGAGACCACCAGCCTTCAGCTCTGGCTCTGTGAGCTGTCAGGGGGTTCCCAGAGGGTGGCCCGCCCCTAGCGTCTCTGAGGCTCCCAGAGGCCCCGGGGCGGCGTGAGCATGGGAGGGGAGCGCCCTCACAGGAAGCCGGAGGTATGCCCGGCTCGCCTCCCTGCCACAGCCGGGAACATGTGACGACAGTCACTAACATGGTTTACCATCTTGTGTCTCGAGCACACACCATGCGGGAGGACACACTCATACAGGGAAGAGTTCACCGAGGAGGCTGCAGACTGTGGCCTTTACCAGGGCCCGTGGCTGGCGACTTCCAGAAAGTGCCTACCATTCCCTAAAATAGGCTCACTGTGCCAAGCAGGCGGGTGTAAACACTGCGTTACACGGGGCACCGGCTCCCCTGGGATCTGAAGCGCTGGCAGGCAGAGGGGCCCATGGAACCGGCCCCCCAACAAGCCGCTGGGCAGAGTCTCCACGAGCTTCCCCGGAGACAGCACTCCCTGCACACGGTCCTGGCTCGCTGCTGGAGGAACGGGGCGCTGGGGGGGGGGGCGCTGTCTGCGAGGGGACTGCTGGGAGCTCGCCCTCGGTGTCCTCAGGGCCTCCCACCTCTCCCCTTTACTCATTTGCTCTGTATCCTGCCACTGTAAGAACTGTGGCTGTGAGCAGGACCACGCATGGCATCCCGGGAGTCGGCCCGGTGAGTCGAGGACCTGTGGGCGGTCCCGGCGTCTGATGGCTGCAGCTCTGGGACTGGTTTACAGCAACAGAGAGTGTACATCCCCCCCGCCAACGACAACGTCCAGCTGCCGGATGGTTTTTCCCGACTGCACAGGAGTCCGTCCTGACCCGAGCTTACCCCGCTGAGCCACCAGGCGCCTGATTTTGATTTTGATCGTCTTTAAAAATAGTATTTATTGATTTTAAGTCCTCTCCACACCCAATGTGGGGCTTGAACTCACGACCCCCGAGACCAGAGTCACGTGCCCCTTGTGCGAGCCGCCGCGTGCCCTCCTGCCGTCTACTCAAGTACTCGTGACCTTGCAGTGGCCCAGCCGGGCCGGGGTTCCGGGGCGCGTGCCCGCCACGGGGGCCTGCCCTGGGCTTACCTGGAGCTTGCTGGCTTTCTCGGCCAGCTCCACGCGGAGCCGGTCCCCCTCCGACACCTTGGCGTGGAGCTCCTGCACCTGCGCGTCCAGCTTCTTCCTCTTGTGCTCGGACTCGGCCTTGACCTGCTGCAGCACCTTGACCTCGCACGCCAGCTCCTTGTTGTCTGTCTCCAGGCCCTGCTTGTTCTTCTCCAGATTCGCTTTGAACTAGGAGGCAAGGGAAGAGAAATGTGCTATTTTTAGAACATTCCATACAAGGCGCTGCTTTTCCTCTCGGTGGGGTCGCGCCCGCTGCGTGGTCTGCCGTCGGCGTCTCAACGGAAACCTCCCTTCTCCTCAGAGGGTGAGGTTTCTAGAGCAGGGACCCCCCGGGCACGCTGCCTAGGGGAGGAGACCCAGATACCTAGAGGCTCACTGCACCGCAGACTTTATCCTTATTGGTGTTGGGGGATCGACACGGGGTGCCTCCTGTCCCACGTGCCACTGTTCATGACCTGGGACTGGGGACCGGGACTTCGAGGCCACACTCCAGGGTTCCATGGGGGCTCCGGGACCAGACTCCCTGGCTTCCCTCCCCCTTGCCGCTTACTGGCTGTGCGACCCCCTGGTAATCTCTGCACCCCGCGGACAGAGGCTACCCCACAAGGTGGCAAAGGCACCGTGTGGCCAGTACTCAGTGTGGCGACGGATGCATGTGGACGTTGACGCTGTCACTGCTGCCGTGAGCTCACAGATCAGCAGGTGGCCGGGTGGGGGAGGAGGAGGGCGGGGGGTCCGAGGGTGGAGGAGATGCAGCGTGGTCAGGACAGAAGCTGACGTGAGACAGAGGGCACGGCGACAGGCATGGGGACCCCGTGCACAGTGGCCTGAGACAGCAGGGGCGAGCGGGGTGAGGAAGGGTGGCTAAGCGGCCTGGGGAAAGACAGCAGGACTCGGGGACTGGCAGCACAAGAGACTTCGGGCTGCTGGGGGTCTCCAGCTCAGTCGTCAGGAGGGGACGCTGCCGGAGGAACGCCCGGGGAGGACCGTGGGATGTGGACGGCGGCCGGGCGGCCCAGTTCCTCGGCACACCCCAAGCGCAGGGCGCGTGGCTCCGGGAGGGGCGGCCCCGCAGGGCGCGCTCACCCGCTTGGCCTGTTCCAGCTGCTCGGAGAGCTCCTCCAGCGCCGTGGCGTGCCGCTGTCGCATGTCCTGGATCTGAGCCTCGTGGTTCCTTGTCTCCTCCTCCAGGGCCTTCTTCAGCTCCGCGACCTCCTGCTCCCGTTTGGTGCTGCACGAAGGCATTTTCAGAGAGAGCAGCTCAGGACCAGCGGGCCGGCTGGACCACGTACTTTTTAGGAGATTTTATTTACTCGAAAGAGAGACAGTGAGAGAGAATGAGCAGGAGCGGGGGGAAGGGAGAAGCAGCTGCCCGCTGAGCAGAGAGCCCGACGCGGGGCTCCATCTCAGGACCTGAGCCCATGACCTGAGCCAAAAGGAGATGCTTAATCCACTGAGCCGCCCAGGTGCCCCTGAATTAGAAAAGTACGTCTATTAAGGTGCTGCTTTGGTTTTAAATGTGCTCTGCTCGCCCCAGAGCTGAGGGACGTGGGCTCAGTTACGGCTCTCATGGTGCCAACTCCGGGACCTTGAACACCCGAGCTCTCCACCTCGGTGTGTCCGTCTGCACACGAGGGTCACCAGAGCACGGGTCTTGGGGCCGCTGTGCGGCTCGCCCAAGGGAAGCACCACGGTCTGGCCCCTCACAGCCCTTGGTACATCTGGGACGTAGTTAGGGTCACAGAAAACAGATTACGTGAATTCCTTTGAGAGAATTATTTGGCCTGTTACGTTCCAGAAGGCCGCATGCCCACTACTGTGAGAGCAGAAATCCTTCCAGAATGAGCCAAGCGTGGCTCCAGTTCCCTGTGCGACGACAGTCACAGTGTGACACCTCTATGGGCCTTTAGACCATTCTAGGCAGCCCGGCGGCCTGTAGGCCGGGACTCGCTTACCACGAGATGCCACACAGGCTGCCCCAGCACCAGCCGACACCGCAGCGGAACTGGAAAAGGGGAGTCCCGAAGAGGTTTCAAAAGCCAAGGGGATGGTGAGGGCCCCAGGAGTCAGGACGCTGGTCCCGACAAAGGTGGGACCGCACCCAGCCTGGGAAGTGGGGACAGCTGGGGCGCGCCGTCCCGAGACCTCCTCCGGAGGCGGCTGAGGCTGGGGGCGGAGGGACGCGGAGTTCAAGGCAGGCGGAGAGGCCGCACCCCTGGCTCAGAGGGTGTCCACACTTCAGAGGGACGCGAGCCGGGCTCTCAACGTCCCAAGGTGAATTGAGGGCTCCTCTAGCCTGAACCTGGGGAGCAAAGGTCATGCGAGAGTACTCTGTCTCTGCGCGGCTTTCCAGGACTTTCACGCTTTGCAGTAACGCACACACAGTGAGCGGGGAGACCAGGAGGCTCTGCGGAGACGTCACAATCTGTCCGTGTGGGCACACGGCTTGGCGGAGCCCGAAACCGGCCAGGCGAACCCCCGCTTGCTCAGGGCCGCAGGACGTCAGGAGTCAGAGCAGGACGCTGACTCGGGGGTGGACCCTGTGGCCACATCCGCCTCCCTTTCCCAGTGGACCAGGTGGGCCCGGGGGCTGAGGTCAGCTGTGCCAAGTGGCCCAGCGCAGGCTCTGGGCTCACAGGGCAGCTGGACAGAAGGCATCAGTGAAGATTCTGTGGGTTTAGGCCGGTGGGGCCCCGTCCCCAGAGTCTCCTCGAGAGAAAGGGACCAGCAGAGGAAGCAGACGCCGGATGCAAGCGCTGGCCCAGACAGACGGACACCTTCCGTCTGGTGACTTCAGCTCACCCCAGCGAACGACCAGCACTTCCAAGGATGCGACAGCAACAGCAGCTCTCCCCCCGCACGTCGTGTCCGGGGAAAACATCTGCTCCTAACTCCTACGTGACACCCCGTCCAGGAGCCCTTCCTTCCCTCCTCCAGGCTCATCGACCCAATCGCCCCCGGCTCTCCGGGCAAGTCCTACAGGGAGTTTCGTGCCGAGTGTGCGGGAGGCGCTGGCCGAGCCGAGGCCGGCCACTTTCACGTGGACCCCGGCACTCACTGCCCGGGGAAGAACCAGCAGGCGGGCAGGCAGGGGGTCCTCGGCGAGAGCGGCGGGCCTGGGCGCTAGCTCAGTGTGGCGGGGGCCACTGTGAGTCTCTGCACAGCGGCCCCCCAGGAGCGGAGTCCCCTCCCCGCCTGTTTGAGCACAGACGTGGTTCAATAAAGACGCACGTGTGCTTTTTCCTTTTTCTTTTCGAAGACTGAATGGAAAAAATGATCAAGGCCTTTTTCCCTATTGTGGCCAAAAGTCCAGCTGAGAATGGCTATTTCAACAAAGTCTAGCTCCGTGGTTTCCAGGTTCTGGAATTTAGACGTTTCACGGGGAAGGCCAGGACTTAACGTTGCCGGAAGCACAGCTGCTCTGCTGCTGGGGGACGGGGGAGGCGGGCCTGCCTGGCTGATGGGCTGCAGCAGAGGCCCCCCGGTGTCTCGGGGGACAGGACCTCCACACGCAGCCGCAGCCGCGTGCATTCACGGGCAAAGCCCAACACACCATTAGGACCCCCCACCTCTGCTTCTTCACCACCGATCGCCCCCCTGATGCCTGCAATCCGACCTCCACCTCCCGGGCAGAACTGTGAGGTCACTCTCCAGCCACGCCCCGGGAGGAGCCCACCCTTGTTCTCCAGAGAAGGGCACCCCCACATTTCTGTCCTGGTGGCTCTGTGTCATTTCCTCTCTGCCCACACCTGTCTTCCTAAGTGATTCCCTTTCTGCCCTACCTGCTTTACTCCAGGCCTTTCCTAAGCTGCCACCTCAGAGCGAGGACAGCCTGCAGCAGCCCGGATAGGTGTGCGGGAGCGCGCGCGCGTGTGTGTGTGTGCACACACGCAGCCAGCCACATCTCGCAGCCACGGCACCTGGGGGGGCCCTCCTGCCCTGGCACGAGGAGGCAGCAGACAAGAGGCGGCCCCGGCGGCCACGTGGGAGATTTCCAATTCAGGGCTCAGAGGAGCCCCTCTGCCCAGCCTGCTCCCCAGCCTGGGGCTCTAGCTCTCCTGTGACCTCCGCGGGGCCTCTGAGCTGAGGCTTCGGCGCGGGAATCCTCTCCGGCCGCATGCGCCTGTGCCTGCCTGTCGGCTCACCAGTCCCACGGCACATGCCTCTGGCCGACGCGCACTCCCGTCCGGGTCCTGCCCTCGCCCTTCTCCGTCTTTGCGAGGTGAGTGCGCAGCTCGCTTCTCATCTGTCTGCTCCCGTGGTTCACACCCGCTGCCATCACCGGCCGCAGCCTGAGCACGCCTGATCCCACCCATGCTCCCCGGTCCCACGCCGGGCCGCCCCAGCTCTCTGCGGGGTGCACCTGCCCCCTGCGATCCCGCCGCAGCCCGGACGCGGCTTTGTTTCTGACCGCGGCTGTTTTGTTCCCCGTCCACCTGCCGGTGTTTCCCGGAGAGCAAGAAACACCCAAAATGCCAGCAGAAAGGCAGGCCCCCAGCCCGTCCAGAGCGCTTCCGCCCGCCGCTCACCGGAGCTCCTGCTGGGCAGCCGTGGTATCCAGGGTGTCCTCCAGCTCCGTCTTCAGCGCTTCCAGCTCCTCGCTCAGGTCCCGCTTCTGCTTCTCCGCCTTGTTCCGCGAAGCCTTCTCCGACTCGAAGTCCTCCTGCAGCTCAGCGATCTGGGCCTGCAGCTCCCGCACCGCCTTCAGGGCATTGTTCTTGTGCAGCGTCTCGTCGTCGCCCCTGCGGAGACACCCGAGGGACTGCGTCTGGGCAGCGCCCCCCGCCCCCCAGAGCCAGGAGCAGCAGAGCCCGCACCGGAACCGAGCCAGCCCCCTCGCCAAAGGGTGACGATTCTCCGTTAAAAGGACGGACAGGCTCGTTTTCACGATCGGGACAGAAACAATCTCCTCTCAAGCGAAGTGTCAGATTGAGGCCACCGCTCAAGGTGGCCTCCAGCCCAAACTGTCCGCCTCCTGTGATTCCAGGGACGCACCTGGAATGCAGGGGGAGGCCACCGTCACACCTGCAGTCCCCTCGCTCCCTGATGCGGCACGTCCCTGCGCTCCGTGCCCGTGGACCTTCTGACCGGAGGGGCGGGGGTGTCTGCGGAGAGGGAAGGGGCGCCGGGGGACGGGACAGCCTGCGTGGACAGCTGTCCTCCTAGATTCTAGCTCTCAGCTCTGAGAGAAAACAGATCGTCTGGCCAAAGACCAACTGGGACAGAGGACTAGAAAGAACTTGTTAGGAGACGTACGCAACTTGTTAGGAGACGTACGCTCTTGTAATAAATTATAAATAAAACTCGAAGATCCCTGACCATGCAGCCGAACAGTTATAAACCTCTGTCCTATCAAAAGTGACACTTTAGGACCTAAAAGCAAATCACGCTCTAGGTGTGGGGGTCATCTCTGAAATTTCTGCTCAACTTCTGAAATTCATCTCTGCTGCACAGAAACCAACACGTGTCATATGGGAAACTAATTTCTCCTGGGATGGATTTCCAGGGACCTCGGGTCACGACTCGGGATCCTGGCGTGCGAAGGCCCAGGTTGGTTTACGTGAGCTTCTTGCTAACCTGACGCAAACCAGGGACTCCCGGCTGCTCCAGGTGCCTCATCACACCCCCAGCAAGGAGACGACGTGGCCTCGCCCCGGGTTCCTGTCCAGCCCCAGACCCTGGGTGAGCACGCGGCCCGCAGCGGCAGGAGGCAGACCTGGCCAGCGCGCCCTGCAGCTCCTCCTCCTTCTTGGCCAGCTGGACCTTGAGCTCGTCGATCTGCGCCTGGAGCTCAGCGATCTGATCCTGCAGGTCAGTGGTCTCCCCGTCCAGCTTTCTCTTGGCCTTTTCCAGCTCCTGACGCGTCTTTTCTTCCTTCTTTAGGCGTTCTGCAGGGGAAGAGACCAGAGAAGTGCTTCAACACCCACGAGCGGGCGCCGGACGAACAAACCCAACGTGTGAACGGGCGGAGGTCGAACACCCGCCACTTGACTCAGCAGCACACCACCGCCTCGACAGCCCGGGGCCAACGGCTCAGTCACCCGTGAACGTCAAATCGAAGGTGAGAAAAATCAGCGGGAGGATGGAATTTCACGGAAGAGATGGGGGGGTGGTTTCTAATGATGTCCCTTTGCGAGAAGTTAGTCCGCACTCCTAGAGTGGAAGTGACCCGGCCCCTCTCACTGTGCCCATCACCGGGCAGAGGACTTGTGTGCAAAGGGCTCGGCAGAGGCGAGGGCTGCGTGTGTCACTGCCTGTCACCCCATGCCCCTTCCCGGGAATCCCTGGTTGGAACCAGGACCAGCTCCCAGGCAGCGGGGGAGGGGACGGGCAGAGGGTCCTGGGATTCCCGCCCTCCCTGCAACAGCCCCCCAGGGACTCCCCTTCCCCTTCCCACAGCGGCCCTCATGACACTGTGCCCTGTGCGCCTTGGGTTCTCCCACACGACTGGCACGTGGAGACGCGGGGATGGAGTGTCACAGGCTGATCATGCGGGTGTGAAGACGGGGTGTGTGTGCCCTGGGCCATCCCCCCCAGCAGAAGAACCCCACATGGGCCAAACAGACCCTCACGCAGCGCCTGGGCGTTGAGGGCTGTGCCTCTCCCCCTGCAGTGCAGACGCTGGGGTCTGGCTGCCCGTCCCAGGAGAGGCTACATGCTCTCCCTGAGAGCCACCCTCTCCCTGTCTCTTCTGCGCAAAGCTGGCCTCCGTTTTGTAAACCTCCCAGGATTTCCCGACACCCGTTCGCCGTCCCATGCGCTATGGCTGCCCTCAGCGGTCGCGCCAGTCCCCACCACGCTTGGCGGCAGTAGCGGTCCCTTTGTGACTTCCCGTCACTCATGCTGCTCTGAGATCCTGGGCTCACGAGGTCCAGCGGCTGCTACGGCTCACGCCACGGAGGGCCCGGCTGGGTCCACCCTGGAGCGTGCCTCACCCCGGGAGCCAACTTAAGTACGATCCTGCCAATGCCAGCCCGTCGCGAAAGCTTGCAGACAAAGCAGGACACGAGAACCGCAAACAGGCCTGTTGTCACACCGGGACCCAAGCAGCTTAGCTGGCGGCGCACCTCCTACCTGTCCGCTCTGACGGCGACGGCATGCCAACACCCACGGGTGCCCGGCGCATGTTTCTCTGACCCCAAACACTAACCTTCTAGATCCGAGATCATCACTTCCTGCTTATTCCGGATTTTGGCCAAGTTTTTGGCCTTTTCTTCCTCCTCAGCCAGCTGGGAGGAGCATTCTGCAATGCGGTCTTCCATGAGTTTCTTTTCCTGAGGAGAAAGAACCGTGGCTTCAGAGGAGGCTTCCAAAGCACACCGGGGCCCCGGTCTTGCTCTGAGCACAGGCGCTTGTGCCCCTATCCCCCGGGCCCCCCAGGGGGACAGCGGGCCTGCACGGATGGGTCCCGGTCACTGAGCGGGGGATCAGAGCGTGCGAGATGCGCACACCAAACATCTGTAGGATCGGAAGGCTGTTTGGTGGATTTCAATCATGACACAGTTTCTGTCTTTAGAGATCTACACATGTAGAGCCTTAGGAGAGTAAAGTACGTAAGTGAATCCAAATTCTTGAGAATTGCCCTCTGGACGCCCCTTCCACGGAGTGCATCAGCTCCATCACGGAAACATGTACTTACTTTGATAAATTTGGAATTCTGGTCCTCGAGGAGCAGGATCTCCTCTTCCATCTTCTTGATTTTGGCCTCCGCGGTCACCTTTTCCAGCTGGAGCTTCTGGCGCGCGCCTTCCTCCTCGTCCAGCTGCTCTTCCAGGTCCTTGGGGAGCGGAGAACACGCAGTCAGTGCCCCCCGCCCGCGTCGGACGCGCGCACACCGTCACATGCCGACTTTTGCTTTTCAAAGCAGCAAGGACGTCCTGACACATCACGGAGTGAGCCCACTCCTGCCGGATGGGGGTTCAGGGTTTGGAGCCCACGTGGTAGTAACACCCCTTCGAGTTCCCACCCTGCCTCGTGTCCCGCAATAACCAGACGCAATGGAACGGGGTTCTTTCTATACAGAGATCAACGTATGGCCAATTCCAGAAATTCATCCGGCTGATTCCGGAACGAGACCCGTGTAAGTGATCAACGTTACTGTGAAAAGCCCTGTCAGACGAGCCAGAGTGCAGAGTACCATGCAGAGCCTGGCATGGATGCGGCCAGGGGCTCTGCCCGGAGGAGCGCCGACTCCCTCCACGTGCCCCCAGCTCCCCCCGCCCCCAACTGCCGGGTCATCTTGAAGCAAATCCCAGACCTCCTACTTTCTCTGTAAAACCTTCCAGCTGTCTCTCTAAATGACACAGACCCCCTGCAAATACATCTGTTCACCTGTGCGGGAGCCCAAATAAGGTCCACAGACAGCGACGGAAAATCCTCCCGAGATGCCTTCATTCTCTAGGCTCCCCAATGTCCCTCCCTCCCCTGCTGTTTGGTTGTTTTTGAAAAAAACCCAAACAGGTCCTTTGTCCTACAGTTTCCCACAGTCTGCTGTCAGGTGGCCCCCCGCAGCACACGCTCCTAATTTCACAAAAGCAGTGAATGTAACAGCGTGTTTAGTATAATGTCTGTTCTTTGTAAAGATGTAAGAGAGAAAAAGAGAGGACGAGCAAGGGTCAGAGGGAGAAGGAGAATCCCAGCAGAATCCTGTTGAGCACAGAGCTGGAGAGGGGAGGCTCGATCTCATGACCCTGAGATCACGACCTGAGCCACAATCAAGAGTCAGACGCTTCCCTGAGGCACCCGGGTGCCCTGTAATTTCCATTAATAAATAAATCCACGTACTCTGCTTGGAAATCTACATAAGCAGACAGAACAGCAGTAACGGTGGTGATGAGAGTGAGGAGATGGGGAGTGCCGTGTTCACTAGGTTTTCTACAATAATCGTTTACCGATACTATAATTAGAGAGTTCATCTTAAAAACAAAATCGCACCAAGACCAGCTCCACTAGTCTGGCTGCAAAGGGTATAGATCAGAAGCCCCTCAAAGCTGCACAGGTCAGAGAAAGGATAGAAGAGGGACCAATGAGGCCGAGTTATCCCAGGGGCTGTCTGGGGACTGTAGGGCTTAGGGGAGCCTGACTTCTGATACATCTGGTTTCCTCAGATTGAGGAAAAAGGAAAAAAAAAATCACCTATTTTTAGAATGTGTCTGAATGAGTTTACATGTCACAGAAGGAGATAATAAATTCAGACAGCAGTGCCAAAAATAAGAAGTTAAAAGAGTCTGGTAAGGAACGAGACAGAAAGTACTGGAAAGGCAAAACCCAACACAAATTCTGCTGGTCTACGAGGACGTATTTGTTCCCCTAAATAGACTAGAAAAATGCAAGCCTGTGGGGGCGCCTGGGGGGGCTCAGTCGGTTGAACATCTCACTCTTAATTTTGGCCCAGGTCATGATCTCAGGGTCGGGAGATCGAGCCCCGGGTCAGGCTCCACGGTTAGCCTGGAGTCTGCTGGAGGTCCTCTCTCTCCCTCCTACCCGTTCGTTCTCTCCCTCAAATAAATAAATTTTAAAAACAAAAACAAGATGCAAGTACTTCCCGTGAGGGTACTGAAACCTGGAGTGTAAGAAACGAGGCTGAGGACACTGGAGGGGACTTGGGTGCCCTTGTGCCACACGAGTCAAAGGTTATTTCTGAGACGAGCACATGCCCTTAAAGAGGAAAGAAAATTAAAACTGTGGATCATGCCCTAAGAAGTGGCGGTGAACATTCTGGGTCCGTGTGTGCTCGGATACGCAGTCACGCACACGAACTTCTACATTACAGGAATGTACTTCTACTTGGATCTTACTCTGTGTCTGCTCCTTTGCGAGTTAAGGGCTCCAGAAGTGAGTTAAGGGCTCACCATGGAAATAAACCTCTTTATTCCGATTATAACCGGCCGGTCCTACCGTGGCTTACCAATTCCTAGCTATTAAATGGCTCCCATCGACTTATGCTTAGCATGAAGCCCCAGAACTAGACTTGCCGGATGAACGAGCACTTTTTACGGCTCCGGGCTATGGCCCACCCAGCGGGAGGTGTGCTGGGGAGTGGCAGGTCTCCCGCTGGCTTAATGCTGGGGTATTTGCCCAGGGAGTAAGGTGGTACCTTTTGTGCTTTTGAGAAAGATCTGGATCGCCCGCCCGTTGCCAACATAAGCTACGGGGTGAGAAAAAGTTCAAGCAGAGACCTGGAAGGAAGTTCGGTGTGGGACCCAGGAAAGGGTGGTGGCCGTCGGGACACCTGGACACCCAAGAACGTAGTTGGGAGGTGGGGGGTGGGAGACCAGGATGGGGGTGCATCCCGGGGGCTGGCAGGGGAAGAAGGGCCCGCACCGCGTGTCCAGGCGTTCAAGCACGGCTGTGATTCATGCGAGGACAGCCCGCGTCCCGGAGAGACAGTCTGGGAAGAGCTAAGTGTTTATTCCGATTCCCAGCCGCCTCCTGGGTCAGAGCCCGGCATGGTCCATGAGTAACGATAACACAGGCCAAGCGAGGTCCCGGCGTGCTACAGACCCCGCGATATGCCTACTCTTGAGTCACTGTGAGCGCCGTAAGAGGTTACCCCGTAAAATCACAGATCCGCACTCGAAGACACTCTATTCCTCGTGCTCCGTGAGGGGCCGGACCCGGGCCTGGGACTCCGGCCGCGATCCCACTCCGCAGCTTCTACTCATCGACCCAGCACACCCACCTGGGAAGCCCAAAACGTCACATACCCACCTGAATATGCGCTTGCATTTTCTTCTTTTCGTTCTGGAGGATTTGGTTTCTCTCCTCTTCTTCTTCGACCCTGGATTCCAAGTCGTGGAGAATCTCCTCCAGCTCCTGCTTCTTGGCGGCAAGCCGGGCTCGCATCTCCTCCGCCTCCGCGAAGAGCTCCGTCTCGGCCTGAAGCTGCTCCGTCAGGATGTTCTTCTCCTCCAAGAGCTGCAATCACAGAGAGCGCCCCGCACGGTCGTGCTGCCCCTGGGCCCACAGTAGACAGTCACCAGGACAACGGGGACCAGCACTTGACACCGAAGAAACCGAGGGTTAAAAATACGTAACACCGCTGGCGAAACTCTCGGACAATCTGTAGCTACAGCCCAACGAGCCAGATGAAAGCGTCTGTGGCCACTTCTGTGGTCTCAGGCGACCCCGAGTGACACTTAGTAAATTCAAGCTATTTCAGAAACTCTTATTCTTCCGTGCAGATAATTGACAAAGGGGAAACGGAAACTTTGATTGAAATGTGCTCACGGTGACAACAGGCAGGCAGGTACTGAGGGACAGTCCGGCCTCTGCTGCTTACCTTTCTGGCCCTGACACTACTGTTCGGTGCTGGTCTGCAGCACGCGGCCTGAGGCCCAGCTTTATTGGGGAGATGTAACCACGGGGACGGGACGGCGACTCAGGACCCGTGGTGGCCGCGGGCGGTCTCATTCTCTTTTTTCCCTCGGGGTCCCTTGCAAGCAGTCCCAGGGAGGGGACGTTGCTGGGAGCCTCTGGGCAGACAGGTGTCAGACACCCACCCCATAGCAAATGTGACCAAGAAAGACCAAGGCAAAAACGCAGAGGCCGGCTGACTTCAGCATCTACAAACCCAACTGTGTGGGGCCACGTATATGCCGCCCCCTTCCCAAATGCCTGTGCTTTGCGGGAGCTGTGAGGACCCGAGCAGGGTCGGAGGCAGGGGCAGAGGACGGCCCGGGCGGGATGGCCGGGGCGGGGGACGGTGGGGGACAGCCGGGGAGGGATGGCTGGGGCGCGGCAGCCGCGGCACGGACCTGCTGGTGCTTCCGCTCCATCTCCTCCAGCTCGCCCTCCACCTTCGTCTGCCTCTCCTTCACCTTCAGCAGCTCCTCGTCCTTGGCCTGAAGCTCCTCCTCCTGGCGGGTCACCTGCAGGAGCGGCTTCACCTGCGGCAGAAGCGAGCGGTGAGGGCGGCGGGGGCGCGCGTCGGCCGGCCGCCCCGGGCAGGAGTGCACGCGCGGGGCCCACCTTTGTGAAGACGCGCCACCACTGCCAGTGCCGCAGCTTCAGGTAGGCCGCGCAGTTCCGCTGCAGGACCTTCAGGGCGCTCAGCTGCTGCTGCTTCTTGGCGAAGGCCCTGCGGAGCCCGCGAGTCAGTGCGGAGAGCGAGCCGAGCAGGGGCGCACGTGGCTCACGGCCCCTTTCCCCGACGCTGCCCCGGGCACCCATTCACCGGACCCGTGTTTGCACGCGAGTGGGCGCTCCCGGCCACCAGTAAGCCCCTACTTCCCGGGGGTGGTGAGGACGTGGTGAGGACGGGACTGACCTTCCCATCCTCCCCTTGCTGGCAGGTGGTAACCTTCGGGAGTAACTGCTTTTCCTGCACACCCCCCGCCCCCTTTCTCCCTCCTCCTGCCCCGACTCTGCAGCTCCGCAGATGGTAGGGCCTAGGTCCGGGTAATGCCTCTCCTTTACGGACAAGGACCCAGTAAGTCAGGACGCAGATGCTTCTGGAACCCCGGTCTCCTCGTCGCCAGGTCTGGGATTTCCCATCTTCCCAACTTCCCATGCTGCCTTCTCAGGCCGTGGGACCTGAGACCCCCTTGTTGAACTGTCCGGACTCCAGCATTTTCAATTTCTCACTGGCCTTGGGGAACAGAGCTGTTTCTGAAGCCTCCCCCCGCCTCACCAAAACAACCCCCAAGGGCTCAGCCAAGCTCGCTGGGCTGCCCCTCCTCCTAGGAGGCCACTAGTTTGTCTATGCACAATGGCACTTCCAGGGAACACAGGCTCCCCACGTCCTGCCCCTTGCTCCCTCCCTGTTTGGCTCTGTCCCACCACCTTGGGAACCTGGGTTCCCGACACCGCTGGCGGGCTTCTAGACTTGAGCTGTCCCCCCTCCAGGTCTGGTTTGCCCCTGTGGGACCACATACTACTTAAAACATTCGGATCCCCTGGGGTGCCCTGCGGCCTCCTTCACCCCCTGTCGCAGCGAGCACAACCCAGGAGCTCTGTGGTCCCAGCCTCCAAGACCTCGAGCAACATACTCAGGGCCCCTCAGAGTATGGCTGCCGGCAAAGAACTAACACCTCTAGGCCTGTGATGGTTCCTCTCACGACCTTCACGTAACTCTTCGCAAGACTGGCGACATGGTTCTCCTGTGAAGAGAAGCGCTTGGCAGATATGGAGAAGATGATAAGAATTGTTTACAATCATCCTTTCACCGCAGCAATGACCGGTATGCACTGCGGTCACAGAGGACAGTCTTCGGAACGGAAGGTTCCAGGTCTAGGGCACGAACGGCGACTTTTCACGCTTCTGCTGCCTGAGGGTCACGTGTCCTCGCAGGAGTCGCAGAACTTCCGCGTCGTCGACTTGCTGGTCAGAATGTCCTCCAGCCCGCCGCTCGGCTCCCTACACCGCCTTCGTCCTTCTCATGGGAGCCCACCAGCCGGGCAAATTTGGGCGAGCCTGAATCACAGTATTTCTGCTATAAGAGCAATAGTTTCAAAGTATGTTTTTTGGGACTACAGAGTAGCTTCTGCCTTCCGGTTCTCCGAGAACACCGCCAGCGTCCTCCTTGCTGACAACCGCTGCCCGGTGGTGTCCGTGCGTCTCCGGGAGGAAACAGTCAGAACAGGCCAAGAACACACCAGTCCCTCGTCCGAATGAGGCAGCTGGATTTCCTTCCCCACAACCCTCACCTGTACCTGAACGCTGGCCGGGCAAAGGGTGCCACCCCGCTCTGTTCACAGCAGGGTTCGGTGACCCGCGTCTGGTGCTCAAGTGTCAAAGCCACCTGTCTCTTCCCACATCTCCTGGTGGCTCCCCCACACCTCGACCTCAAGTTCATGGACTCCCGGCACATGCCTGTCTCTCTGCCTACTGTCAGCACGATGCTGTGGGCTCCCCGCTCTCCGCCGGCTCTTCTGAGGAGATGCCTTCATTCACTGCTGGACCCGAACCCGAGGTCCAGCCCAGCACACACTTCGTGGGACCGACGGGCGGCAGGCACTGAGCCGCCCCTTCCGCAGCGGTCACACAGGCGCGCCCGTTCTGAGTCCGTGAGAGGAGATCTCTGGTTCCGATCGCCGATCTCCACGTGAATCTCACAGGGCTTAGATTTCAGTGAAAAGGCCGCACACGCTTTCACCACATACATAGTTCATTCCCCGCGCTTCGGACAGGTCCGTGGTTCTGGTTGCTGTCAAAGCGCTACCTGGAGGCAGCCGGCTGCCCCCTCACGTCCCCGCAGGCACCCATGGGCCGTGGCTCTGCTGACAGTTACCATGCTGTCTCCCAAGGCTTTTGCTCCTCCTTGCCCACGTCTCCTGGCGTGAATCACCGAAAATGTCACATTCTTCTTGGGGTTTCCGCACCTCCTCCTTAGCTGGGGTCCCCTTCCGTGTGGGCACAGACTCACAATCCCGTGTCCACCTTGTGGGGCAGAAACCCCTCCCGGCACTGTTGGGCAGGCCAAGCCCTGCGCTGCGGACCAAAGCCTCTGGGCAGACACCGCCAGCCACAGGGTCCCGGAGAGCAGACCGTACCTCCTTCCCCAGCCCCGGCCCCCTGTGGGAAAAGGTGAGGAAAAGCCCATCACCAGGCCTAGGCCCTTCTGATCAGATCTCGAGTCCGGCAACAGCTCTCGGTCTCCATCACCTTCCTTGGGCCAGGGAGGGCCGTCTTCCCGGCATCACCCCAGAGCTGCCCACGCAGCCCGCCTGATGGCCCCACTCTAGTCCGTTCTGCCAGCCGGGTGACCCGGAAATCCTGGCTTACCCGGCCATGCTCCCACACTCCTGCCCCACTGGGCCACAGCACCTGCTCACAGGATGGCGACACGTTCCAGACTGCGCCGCGCTCCCATCACTGGAAGGCTGCTCTGCCCCCACCCCCATCACAGGGCCAGCACCTTCATGTCCTGTGGGTCTCACAGCCTCAGAGCAACTTTCACCAAGAACCCGTGCTGAAGTGAACACCCGAGCCCTTGATCTTCTGCCTCGGCCCCTTGTTTCTTTCCTCAGGGCAACGTGTCCTCGGATGGGACATCCAGGCACGTACCTGGACGCCCGTGCCACGAGGACACGATGCCCACAGGATGGGGAACCTCGTGTCCCACAGCGCTCGGCAGGAGCACATGCTCGAGGAGCATCTCGTTCGTGACCCCCACTTACTTCCTGGCCAAGTAGCCGCGGCAGACGGCCTGGAAGAAAATAATGATGTCGGTAATTTTCAGGTCCCTTTCTTCCTCCAAGTGGGCCAAAACGCCAGCTCTGAAAAATATCTTGCTCTGTCCGATTCTGTACAAGTTTGGGTCCAGTTCTAAAGCCCGGATCTGGAAAGAGAAAGAGCCCGTTTACTCCTGGCCACGGGACAGACTGTCGGCAGTCCGCAGAGCAGACAGGCCCAGAAAAGCTTACCATCCGCTCACACGCCTGTTTGCCGTCCATGAAACCCTTAGGAATCGCATTGGGAGTGAGGATCTCGTACCTGTTGGAAAACCAGCCCAAAAGTCTCCTGTAAGAATCTGTGGGAACGTCCCCCTGTTAACCATGAGTTCAGGTTCTCTAAGAGGCGAGGATGGGATGGGTCATCATGTCACGTAAGAGTCAGGACGGGACAGGCTCCTGATCCCAGAGGATGGGGTGATGGCCTGAGACTTTCTGCAGGTCTGGCTTCTCTTTCTTACAACAGGAGGCAAACTGGTGTCTTGGTGGCTCCCCTGTGCCTCGACCTCAAGGACAAATACCGGGTTCTAGAAGGTGTGGCAGAGTCATGGTGTTTGAAAAAAAATCTTACTTCTCATTTCCCGCCAGATGTTCACAGGCCTTTTAAAACACAAGGAGAACATGGCCCCCTGTATCATGTGTGGGCATTTACTATGGAACAGAGTAACGCCCGGAGGCCTCTACTTCCAACAGCAGGAGGAAGCAGGGAGACGTTCAGCACAGAACTGGTCCGCGCGTGCGTGTGCTCGCTGGGGTGTACATATAAGATCTGGGCACTCAGGTGGGTTGTACCGCAAGAAAATCACATTTTAGGGGCGCCTGGGTGGCTCAGTGGGTTAAAGCCTCTGCCTTCGGCTCAGGTCATGATCCCGGGGTCCTGGGATCGAGCCCCGCATCAGGCTCTCTGCTCAGCGGGGAGCCTGCTTCCTTCTCTCTCTCTGCCTGCCTCTCTGACTAGTTGTGATCTCTGTCAAATAAATAAAATCTTTTTTTAAATTTTTTTTTAAAGATTTTATTTATTTATTTTGACAGACAGAGATCACAAATAGGCAGAGAAGCAGAGAGAGAGAAGGAAGCAGGCTCCCCGCTGAGCAGAGAGCCCGATGCGGGGCTCGATCCCAGGACCCCGGGATCATGACCTGAGCCGAAGGCAGAGGCTTTAACCCACTGAGCCACCCAGGCGCCCCAATAAATAAAATCTTAAAAAAAAAAAAAAAAGAAAATCACATTTTAGCAAAAAAAAACAAAAAAACAAAAAAAAAAACCCAACAACCCAAAAACAGCATTTAAGGCGTGGTATGATACAGGCATGATACAGTCCTGGCTGTATCACTCGGCTTCGTATTCTGGATGCTAGATAAAGTGCTTTTCCTCCTATCAACAGAAAGTGAAATTCTACCGTGTTTATCACACAGCGAGGCCATGGTTAAGGCCTCCCGAAACCCCTAAAGAAGGGAATCATTTCTCAGAGGGGTTCCATCTGAACGGTGTCAGAAAGCACCTTTCCTTGACCTGCAGACTTGTTTCTAAGATGGAACAGCCAATGCTATCAGAATTGAAAATCTGATTTCCAGGGGAAAAATGGAAAAAAGCAAACAGCACAAATACCTAAGAATACATAAATTACACAATACATATAAAAAAATCAATTTCTCCTGTCTTCATTCATTTCTATTGCAACCACTTTTGCTAATCTTCTGCCTTTTTCCCTTCATCATTTTCTAATCTATCTCATTCCCCTCCCCACCCCGCGTTAGTAAAAGGATGGCCAGTGTCCACGTGGGCACGCACACGGCGGAAAACGTACATACACGTTTGCACACGAACACACCTACATCCCCAAATGTCTTCAAAGTCACTCCTAAATGACTTTTATTGACTTCTGACTTGAGTTTTTAAATCTTTCTGAAGGAACACATACGTTACTCCTATTCTTAAAAAATCAGATAGAAAATAATCACATGTAAATCCCAAGTGGGCGTGGGTGTGTGGCCGGCTCGGAGGTCCAGCTCCCACTGCCGGGAGCTCCCCGGCCACGCACCCTCAGCGGCCTCTGTACAAAGACGGCACCTGACAGTCTTGGCCACCGACATGGTCATAGTGACAATAATGATAATCATCATCATCCCTTTCCTACGCGAAAAGGCAACCAGAACTATCCAGGAAGCGAGGAAACGGTCTTCCCCGTCAGCTCCCTGTTCGGAGGTAGCAGAAGCAGCTCTGAAAACACCCAGGAACAAGGTCAAAGTCGGCGGTACCTCTGCCGGAACTCCTGGAAGACGATCCGGTTGGGGAAGCCCTGGCGGCAGATCCGGATCCCCTCCAGGACCCCATTGCAGCGAAGCTGGTCCAGCACCAGGTGTGGGTCCAGTTTTCCAGCCTGACAACCAAGCAAACGACAGTCGGACCCCTGAGTCGCCGTGGCCCAACCCGGGTCAGCCGGAAAGAGCCGCAGGCGCCCGGTGGGACACGCACCCGCTTCTCGTGATTTGGGATGATGCAGCGCACGAAGTTGGGGTTCGTGTTCCGCAGCGTCGCCATCAGCTTGGCGAGAGACTCCTTGTACAGCTGCCCGACGGTCCGGAACATGCCCTTCTTGGTTTTGTAGGCAGAGCCGAAGGCCGTCTCTGTCATGCCTGTCACCTGGTCCAGACCCACGATGCGGTCCACTGGGGGGAAAATGAAAGGGACGGGAAGTAAGGCCCCCGGGACTCTCCGGCGGGGGCAGGAGACACAGCGATAGTGCGGCAGCACAAGCTTTGTGGGGCAGATGAGAGGAGGTGCCGCAGGGAGGTGAGGCAGTCAGCGAAGACACCGCACAAGCCGTGGGACCCACAGCCACACGCCCCCATGACAGGGTACCGGGCGCTCCAAACCCCCCGCCAGCAGAGGCCTCCCGCTGCGCTGTGCTCGCGGACACACGGGCTCTGGGAACGGCCTGCCTGTGTCGTGTACCAGCGCGCGGGAAAGGCGGGGTCGCCACGGGCATTATTGATACACAAAGGGACAGGGGGACAGGTCTCAGGGTGGGAAGCGGCCTGCGGACACACACGCCTGCACCGAGCAGAGCCCCTTAAGGAAGAGGCTCTGGTGGGGAGTGGGGGCCGGGGGAGGGACCAGGGTCCTCTCTCCTCCGTCACCAGACTTTCATTCTAATCACTCAGGTTTCAGGAACAAAGGCAGGAAAGCCTGGAGGAGGGACGGGCGCGCACCAGCTCTGTCCTCCAGGCAGGACGGATGCTCACTGCGGACGACCTCCTCGCGGTGGTGAGACCGCTCGGGACACCTCGCTCTGGGGGCAGCGTGGACGCGGCCCGGGACCCACGCGGCCCTGACCCTTCCGAGTGGGACCACGCGTATAGCTGCCTCGTGGGGCATTGCGTGTGGAACGTGCCCTCGCTTAAAACAGCCGTGAAGGACAGGAAAAGCACACAAGTATCTGCTCAACGCTCCACGGTGATGCCTGGCCAGTCCTAACAGCCACCTCCGTGTGTGCGGTTTGTCCCCCGGACAGGCAGCACGTGGGGATCCAGCCCTGGGGAAGAACTTTGTGAGCAAGACCTTGCTCGCGTCTCCACTCCCAGTGAGGCTCTCAGACAACAGGACACCCTGACCCTGGAGGGAGGTCCCCGAGCCCATGGGGCAGGCCTTCAATGCAAGCCGGGGACACAATGGGCTTCGCCTCCAGCCCCATGCACACACCCTGTCCTACAATGCTGGCGAAGCAGAGCCACCAGACTTGGGGGGGGGGTCAAGGCTCCTCCTGCCTGTGCCCCCAAGGCAGGCCACCATCTACCTCAGAGGCTGCCACTTGCCATTCCTTCCTGTGCCTGCAACCTGTCGCTCCTCACTTGTTCCGGCAGAAGACAGCCCAGCCCCACCCCTGCACGCGCCACCAGACCGCAAACTTCCCTTGTCCTTGGGTTTGCCCACTTCTCGGTCTCCTCTGTGCCAAGCTTCCTTCCAGAAAAGTTCACACACTTGGTACTCCTCATGCCCTCCACGAGTTCCTGCTCCCTGGGCACCTGACTGGCTTCCAGTCCGCCCTCCTCCCCCAGCCTGATGCCACACAGGCAAGGACAGGCCCGTGGCCAGCAGCAGACAGCACCCAGTGCCGGCCTGACCTGGGTGCGTCTGCTTGTGGGGCCAGCCTCTCTCCACCCCTGGCTTCTCCTCTGGACCCCCAAACTCCGCCAGGCCCTGAAACCCTTCTGTGGTAAGGCAGCCATGAGGAGAGGCACATGCTACTTGCCCTGCTTTTCTCAAGGTACATTCTCGTCCGGGGGCCTCTCCTTTGCGACTTGAACCAGCTTTACCTGACGACCCAGCACCAGAGTGCCTCTGCCTTTGCACATTCCTAAGCGCCCAGCGTGACGTCTGCATCTGGCCTATCGCGTGTGTTGGTGAATCAACACAGCAAATGCTGAATACAGTGACAATTACCGACAGCAAGAACCTGACGGAGAGAAGAGATGCTGTGAAAGAGACGGGGTCAGAGATCTCTCCAGAGAAGCTCTATTTACTGCCCAACGGAGAATGAGCCCGTGGAGAGAAGATCGTTCCAGGCGGCGGAAACAGCATGGAAAGAGCAAGAGCAGGACTGACAGCAGCCCATGCCAAGGACGCACGACACTCGGGGAGGCATGGGGCACCCAGGCCAGCTGCGGCGCACAGGACCAGTTGGGGAGGGATCACCGGAGACGGGACACTGTGCCAGTCCAGGCTCAGAGTGAGATGAGGGGGGCGGAAGCAGTGATTGCACAGGAGAGGGAGAGAGGAGATGCGAGACATCTTTCCGTGGGAGGACTGACTCGCTTTGATGATTAAGCTGACGTGTAAAATACGACAGACGCGTCAAGAATAAGTCCCAGGGTGCCGGCTTGAGCAGCAGAATGGCTGGGGGTGCCGCTGCCAGATGGGGGAGAAGTGATTTTTATGAGCAGGAAGAGAGACTCCAAATCCTCTACATTTGGAGCACGTAACACACCAGAACGTTCCAGCCTGTTGCTAAGAAGAAAGGACTGCACTAGGAAAGCGGATGTGGGAGCTGCCGACTCGGAGAGCAGTCACCGGACCAGATGGGCCAGCTCAGGGTGAATGGCGAGGGACAGAGGCCTGGGACCAAGCTGGGGACAGAGGAAGAGCCAGACGGGAGAAGGGGGGAGAAGGAGAGGGAAGCAGGAAGGGCAGGAGGTCAAAGTCCTACAGTGGAGAGCCTGTTCTCTGCCTCACCGTCCACCTGGGTCCGCCTCCTGTGCCTCCCCCGGAAGGGGTATAGAGGCCAGAGACTGGGAAGAGTGCCTTGACTGCCCTACACCAGCCACTTGCCAAAACTGGTCAAGCCAAGCCCCCAAATGTCTTCCATCCGTCCCTCGGTTCCATGGCCCTCGTATGGGCTCTCAGCCGTCCCCCATGTTCCTCCCCTGCAGTGCCGTCCAACCTGCTCCTTCCTCCTCTCCCTGAGCCACCATGCTCTTCCTTCCAAGGACACCTCTGGTTCCAGGGTCATGAGTAACAGGTCTTTCTGGGAGACCCAACCGAACAGGTTCTTTATTCCCATACTCCAGACCCTTCTACGTCTCCTGCAGCTTGTAGGGCGTGGTCCACATCCCCCGGTCTGGAGTGCAGCCGGCGATGCAGAGCTCGGTCCTGAGCCAGGGACCCCTGCCCTCACGAGCTGCTCCAAGTCTCAGTCGCTTCCTGGGTAAACGGAGCCACCGTGACTGAGCTCAGACAGATGTGAGGTGCCTGGAGAATATTCTAGAACTCCATGAAGGGACCCCCGGCCACTCTGCCCTCCCCGGCAGCTCCATCTACAAACTGGGTGCATTTTCTCAGACACCAGACCCTAAGGTCTCGTCCTTTTCTCCCTGCACTGAACACCCGCCCCTCTTTCCAGCCATCTTGGCAAACACGTCTTGGCTTTTAAATCCCTACCCCGTGACCCAGCTACCTCTTTTGAGGCCCCTGTGTCCACCCGGCGTCCAGACTCGGGGGGCCCCTCCCTCCTCTGGGCTTCAGATTGCCAAGGCCAGATCCCGGGGACAATGCCCCCTGCACTGTGTGTTCCTGATGCCTGGGGCTCCCCTGGGGACAGCTCTCCAGCACCGGGCACGTGCACACAGGCCCTTAAGAGCCGCGGCCTGCGGTCTCTGGACTCCTCCAACCACCAGCTCAGACCATGTCTTCTGCTTTCCGACCTTGGCCTCCACGTGGTGCCCGGCATGCAGGAGCCACGTGATAACCTCCCCTCGGTGAGGTCACCCACGAGAACGAGTTACCCCCAAGGCCAAGAAGGAGGGGTGCCGTGTGAGGGTGGTCCTTCCCCATGCTGTCGGCTGGTGACTCAGCCCGTAGCCCCGAGCCTGGGCTGCTGTTTACACCAAAGATGGAAATCCCATCACAAGGAACCTGATCCTCAAAATAAGGGAACCCAAAACGAGGTATTTGGATTTTGAAAACATTAACGCTTTGGACTTTCAGCGTTTTTTGTTTAAAAATCTAAACAAGGGCACCTGGGTGGCTCAGTGGGTTAAAGCCTCTGCCTTTAGCTAGGGTCATGATCTCAGGGTCTTGGGATGGAGCCCCGCATCAGGCTCTCTGCTCAGCGGGGAGCCTGCTTCCCTTCTTCTCTCTCTCTGCCTGCCTCTCTGCCTACTTGTGATCTCTGTCAAATAAGTAAAATCTTTCATTAAAAAAATAAAAATCTAAACAAGGGTTCAGTTCTAACAATGAGCAAAATTATGTCGTGGGTAAAAGACACTTTGAGAACTTCATTAAATGATCGAGGCCACACTAGTAATATAGGATTTCACTCCAAGACCCAGAAAAACCTCTATTCAAAAAGAATATTTTCTTGGGGCACCTGGGTAGCTTAGCCAGTGAAGCCTCTGCCTTCAGCTCAGGTCATGATCTCAGGGTCCTGGGATAGAGCCCCACATCGGGCTCCCTGCTCAGCGAGGAGCCTGCTTCCCCCTCTCCCTCTGCCCCTCCCTCCATGCTCACACATCCTCTCTCTCAAATAAATAAAAAGAGTATTTTCTTGTTGAGGGGCACCTGGCTGGCTCAGTCGGTGGAGCGTGCAACTCTCCATCTTGAGGTCCTGAGTTTGAGCCCCACACTGGGGTAGAGATTACTCAAATAAATTAAAAAAAAAAAAAAAGAAAAAAAGAAAAACAAGCAGTTTCGTCTTGAAAGTGGCAAAAGCAGGTACAGAGAAAGGCAGAAAATGCAAAGGTGAGATTCTAGCAGCTCCTCGAAATGAGACCTGCTACGGCTACTTCCTCCTCCCAGTGCTGCAGAGCCCGTGGCTCGGGGTAACTGAGGGCTTGGTCTGCTGCCCCCACTGCCGATTCCCCCATCTGCCGTGTCAGGGAAGCCGGGCAAGCGTTGCTGGTGGGCAGGATACATTATCTGGTAGCCCACGAGCCTGAGAGAACTTGAGTATCTCACTCCAAGTCATTCATCTAGGAAAACTTAAGCGGACAGCGACCAATCAGATGAGCCCCGCAGACCTAACCCCCGTAAGGGCACAGTTAGATTCAGAAGAAAAATGCAATTTGTAATCACTGGTCTCATAAAACGGCTACGAACGGTGTTTGTTTTTTTACTGAGGAACGCTACTGTTTAGTGCCAGAACGCTTGGCTGCTCTCATCTAGGGGCTAGGCTCAGGGTACAAGAGCTCTGCGAGATTTTTCATGTTCCTCTCATCTGCATGGGCCAAATCACTAGAGCTACTGCATCACACCGCCGTATTTAAGCCGCTTCTTCGGACACTTTTTGGTAGGAACCAAAAAAGGGGGACAGACTTATCTGAATGTTCGTTTTAACAGCCAGATGATGAATGAAAACTGCATCGAATATTCCTACAAAGGCCTCTAGGATCTGGCACTGGGCCAGACCCGCAGCACGTTTTCAGGACTCACGTAAACAAGTCAAGACAGTTCTACTCTGGCGTACAGAAATGTCGCCAGCAGGTAAGCACACGTTGGGAAATACGGAAGCGCTATGGACTCCATATATCCCCATTGCGTGGTAATAACACGAGGGCGCTGCTTCCACTCCTGGGCAGGGGGACCAACCTGCTCGTTGTTCTGGAATGTCTGGAAATTCTTAGAAAAATTCGAGCAAGTCCACAGGTCGACAGGGAGCATGTGATTCTAAGCGTCCTCCTTCGGCTCTGGAACTCTTCTCCTTACTTCCCGAGGATGCCGGGCAGCTCGGCACAACTGCCCATCAGCTTGGTCCTGGCGCTCGGGGAACCCGGGGGACTTGCACCAACTCACCGCCAAGGACACAGTTGCTGATTTTCTGGTTTTCGTTATTAGGGCAGCAGCCACACAGCTGTAGCCAGAGGCAGGCTCACACTCACACTGGGAGGTGTGCCGCTCACAGCCCTGGCAGCAAGTGTCACTGTCCCCACGTGACCTCAGGGACTCCCGCAGCAAAACCCGGGGTCTGCTTCTCCTGGCGCTCCCAGCTCTCATTAAGACTCAAGATCAAAGACAAAAACAAACCAGGACAAGAATTTTCCGCACAACACTCCACCCGCTGCAAAGCCTCTGTGCCGTTTAGCTCCGCACACAGACCGCGTCCGAACCGCCCCCCAGGTTCTAAACCAGCAGAGATCATGACCGGCGGGAAGGACTTACAAGATTGAAGACTGCCATCTTATCAGTTCTGCTACCTGGTTGTACGTGGAACCTTCTTTCATCCGGCAGGAAGGACTTACAAGATTGAAGACTGCCATCTTAATCAGTTCTGCTACCCGGTTCTACGTGGAACCTTCTTTCGTGACTTCCTGGACCCAAAAAGGACCAGTTCAGCATTTTTGAAACCAGAACATTGTCCTCTCGGTCGGAAGCATGGCTAAGGGGAAGCTTCCCCCTGAACTGTGACAAGGAGGAAGGGAAGAGCTCAGTGGACATAAGAGATGAAGGGAGACCCCCCCCGGAGCCCGTGACAGACACGAAGCCCTCCTGCATGCCGGGCCAGCCCCTCCCAGCTGCGCCTGTCCAAGTGAACTGGGCTCCCGCGTTCAAGGGCGCTTCCGTGGCAGACTGGAAAGGAGCGGGGCTGGTGGGAGGGGCGTCCTCCAGTAACTGCTGGGACTGGCTCCGGGTACTTCTCGTGCTTTCTCTGGTGGAACCCAGCCTTCCAGAGCTGTCAGGGGCCACCTCGCACTTGTGGCGGTTCAGAAGGACATGGCAGGTGCAGGGCTGGGTCACAGCCAAGGACACACAGCCGCGCTGTGGTGCATACACTGCGCCTGTCGTCCCACGCCCTGGTGGCCCAAACACACTGCCTACAATTTTGAGGTTACGATCCCTCCTCGCCGGCTCATTGCTGGTTTAGTTCAGAAAGTCTGGGCTTTCAAAGCAGATCTGGAAGAAAACAGACCTCTGGCTTACAGTGGAAATGTGAACGACTCCCTATTCCCTCTCTGGGGATTCCTTCCTCTCGCACACTTGTCCTCTGATGCTTCTGGAAGCCCGTCTTTCCTCCCGCCTCTCACCCTTGTCCTCAGAGCCTACACGGCCTCCCTGCTCCATCCCTAAGACTCCGCGGGAGCTCGGAAGCATAGGGTCACACGAGCTCCGTGCCCTCACGTCCAGAGGGACACGCACTGAGTTATCGCTGCACCTAAGACAACAGGTTCACAGTCTGGACACCTAGAAACCCCTTCCTCCGCCGTCTTCGGAGAATTCAGTGCACATATTAAAGCCCCACGTCTTCGTTTAACGCTGGCTACGCCTTTCTGGGGCTGGACTCCCTAAGCACACACTGGGGAGGAAGACCGTTTGCTGGAGACCAGACGTAGCCACGGCAGGTGGAAGACGTTGTAAGAAGGAGAGACGGAGCCTGGACACTTATTCAGCCAAATCACTCAACAGAGGACACCTCTGGCGAAATGAGGTCAGGGAGCTCAAGAAGCTGGTGGCCTGCCCGAATGACGTCATCCAGGAGGGGCTCGCATGTGCTGCAGGCGCAGAAACACACCTGCTCCACGTCGTGCGGAAAGAGCCCCTGCGCCTCGGGAGAGGCGAGGGCCACCGTGGGGGCGCTGGACAGAGCTGAGAACTGGCTGTGGGACGCCCACCCTCTGGGTCCCTCACTCAGCTGCTTCCTTCTGGGGCACCGATTTTGTGCCAGTGCCGGGGAACTGACGGCGAGCCCACACTGGCCCGTCCCTGCTCTCCAAGAGCTCCATCTGGAGTGCTCTTAAGAGGTCAGACTTCCAAGAGTCCCAGCGATTAGTCTAAGCAGGGCATTCTATTCTGGGAGAAAGTCGAACAGAGCCAGCGCGGACTCGGAACAAAGCACATGTCTCCGGCAGCCCCTTGGCTGAAAACTCCTGCCTACTTGTCTGTCCCTGTCCCCACATCCTCAACCCGGGCCAGACTCCAGAGGGCCACGGGGGCGTGAGTCACGAGTTCTTCCTCGGGCTTCTGTGCAACGTGCGCTCCAGCTCGTGGGACCCTCCCTGGCGTCATCCCACCTGCATCTTGGCCCCCAACGCTCCCAACACGCTTCTTCCCCAGGACGAGGCCTAGAACCGAGGGGGGGGGGTGGGTAGTTGGGTGGAGACGGGCACGTTCCTCTTATTCCTAAAGAAGTCTTGGGATGGTCTGAAGTCTCAGCATTACTGGGTTCCAAAAGTCAGAAAGGAAATTTTGTCTGATGAATCTGACTTTGTCTCTGAACGTCACGCCCTGACAATTTCACTACACGATTATCAAACTGGCTGATACATTCTTTCTCACATTCTTTCTTAGGTTGGGCTTTCAGGGGGCCTCTAGCCGCGTGCAGGCCGTATTTAACAACGGGGCTAGGGCCTCAGACCACAAGGCTCCGTCGTGTGGGGCTCAACTTCGGGTTCAGGGTCCGAATTCGACCCACACCTGCACCTCTGAGCCTTGCGGATCGACTCACGATCTCAAGTTCCAAACAAAAAGCCACGTGACTCGATACCCACCCACGTTCCAAACCAAAGCTAGCACGAGGAGGCCCACGCGGGAGAGGAGGAGGAATTATCTGCTCTCCCAAGCAAGAAACCACCCCGCCCTGGAATTCCGTGGCCTCGAAAACGTAAAGGAGACCCAGAGACACGGGAGACCTTCCTTCCGCACATCCGTTCCCAGCATTCCCTTCGAGGCCCGTGTATCAAAACGGCGCCACTGGCAAAGGTAGCGACGTTGCCCTTCGGTAAGCGGTGCTGTGAGCGCGGAAGAGAAGAAGCGATGTGTATGCGGGAGCGATTCGACTGTGGACGCACTCAAACAGCCACCTCGGAGCACAAGGGGAGTGAGCATGAAATGAAAGGCTCATGCAGGTCTATGAGCGAAACAAAACAGGAACCCAGGAACCAGCCCCCCCCCCCCCGCCCAGCCTAACCCGGGCCCCTCCCGGCCACCCTGCAGCCCCCCGCCCCCCTCCCCGCGAGCTCCTCCTGGGGGCTTATGTGCTTGGAAGACCTACAGGCTTTGTACATTCACCTGGTGGCTCATGAAGACCAGAAACACTGTCATAGAAAGAAGCTCTCTGAATGTTCTGAATCTCTACAGCAGAGACACAGCAAACAGGACAGAAGAGCAGATACACAAACACGTCGGTTAGTGCGAGAGACAGTGGACATCACCAGTCAGCTCTGCAGTCGCTTGGACACACGTCCTCAGAGTCGTCTTACGCGGACTCAGAAGAGCCCTCCCCACAGCACGTGTGAGCATGGGTTCGAATCCACGCTCCGTGATCGCCCGCCCCCCCGAAAACCCAGGAGGAAATTTAAGGGTGCTCAGGTGCTGCTGGCCTTGTCCTTCATAAAATTATCTCGCAAGTAGCACATCAGGACGAGACTGAGCAAGCTGGGGCACTCTAGTGCGTGCGTTGGTGGCTTTTACTGTCCAAACTCACACTGCTGTCCACTCGGGCGTCCAATAAAAATTGTGGCAATGTAATGTACTTCAAGTAGAAATTAGGAACAGAAATACATTATATGTTAATTGAAAAAAAAAAACCCAAAACCATGAAAGAAATAATACATTATATGTTAATTAAAAAAAAAAAAGAAAAAAAGAAATTAGTAACAGGTAACTACTTTTAAGGAAAATAAAATTCAAATTCTGTTGCAACAAAATGTTAAAACAACTGTAAACCATCAGGTGACCCTTGAATGATTATACCTTTTACCTGTGAATATACCTGAGGAGGCACTTTTACATGAAAATGCAATTGTTAGCTTCCCCTCCCCCAGATAAGCCCCAGGGCGCATCAAAGAGTCTGTGCAGTTGGTAGAGAAATCCCAGAACATCTTTTAGCAAAAAGTAGGGCACTATGAATCTCTAGGGCAGGGCTGCCACCAAAAATCTTAACACTCCTGGTTGGGTCTTGAGAGGACTCCGTCAAAACCCTCAGAGTCTGTTTTAACACAAAATGTTTTATACCCTGGGGACTGTGCCTTCACAAGCAAGTTATATCCACGCAGCCTACTCTCCTGGTCAACCTGTCATTTCCTGCTTCTGCACTGATGTGGCTACAAAGAGCAAAAAATAAAGAGGTGTTCTTCCCGGGTTATTGTCTTTTCCTAAGGCCTGGCCTTATCCCAAGACTGAGCCACGGTGAACTTTCCCCCTAGACCCCTGGCCACACTCCGTGCCTGCCGCTGACTCTCCAAATGCACACGCGGTCCCGCAAACGGGGCAGATTGCCCTGGGCCCCCTTCTCCGCGATCCTGTCACTCAGACGAGGGAACAGACCACCTAAGCCAACGGGACTTCTGCCCGTGGTAGCAAGCCCAGGGGATTTTTCCAGAGCAGAGGCCAGCATGGCCCAGTCACGCTGGGGACAGGTACGGACAAAGGGGCCACACTAGCCCCCCAGCGGCTCCCTGTAGCAAGTCCAGGCCATGCAAGCACTACTGTGTGGGGGTCCGACACACGGGGCTCGGGCCAGCACCAGGGGAGCCTGTGAGGCCGCTGGCTGTTCTGTAAGCGAGTCAGTAACGTAGGGTCTCAGTGGACACAGAAAGCATGGGAAGGCAGGTCAGGGACGCTCCTGATGTGGTCCCACCTGTCAGACAGCTCACCTGGGCTACACGGTGGGCATGGACCCCTGCGGCCCATGCCCACCCCATCTCATCCTCCGAAGGCTGCCAGCCCGCCGCGGTCGCGGGCTCCTCTGGTGAGGCATGGCGGCAACGGAGAGGGATGGAAGGAGGAAGGCCAGGAAGGAAGTGGGGGGCCGAGACAGAGGCTTGCCTGTCCTACTGGGGTGTCCTGAGTCTCCCGCTGGGTGGCCAGTTCGGGGGGGAGCAGAGGCACGTCCCACATCGCCCCTCAATGGACCACACATGTCACGACCATGGTGAGACGGAAGCCAGATGGCCTCATGCCAATGGGTCAGGACCTTCCCACAGCATCATTTTTGGTGAAGAATTTAAAAAAGCAATCAGAGTGGTTCAACCACATCAGAACCAGCATGTTAGTCCAGGATCTCATCCCTTTGGTAATAATGGCCCTTTTTTCCTCCAGTACCTGCTTCTGCTCTCACACACAACGAAGAGAGAATCCATTTTTCAGGCTTCCTCTGTCCCCTGCTCCGTGGGCATTTCTTCCACACCCATGGCCTCTCTTTCAGCCACCTCGCACTCGGCCCCCCACTTCTAGGCCCTTCGCCCCAACCCAGCCCACCGACCACTGCCTGTCCACCTTCCGCGCCACCTGGGGCACCGGCATGGCTTGCACACCTGCTGCAGCGTGACTAGCAGGCGGGCTTCTCCAGCCTGCCCGGACTCCCTCGCTCCCAACCCATGCTGGGCTCCCCGCCGCCACCCTGGGCTCACTCATCCTATGGCTCGGGCCCTCCTTCTGAGCCATCCTCACTTCGGAAAAGCCTCCCCGCTTTGCAGCAGCTCGTTCATGGACGTCTGCTCCCCCTTGGCCACGTGCGTTCCCAAGTCCACGCCGGGACCCCGCCTGGCACCTGGGATGTGCTTGGTCAACGCCAGGCTTCGCGACTCAACAAACCGTCATCCTTCAAGGACCGGGCGACTAACTCCGTGTCCACAACCAACTGCTTCAGCTCCCCGGGCCAGAGGGCCACCCTTCCTCTAACGCACATCTCTGAAGGCTCATTCCGCCCCACCGTGGGGCACCCGTCCCAGCCGCTGCGGGACTCAACAGCTCGTGCGTATTTTCTCTTTCCTGTGCTCCAAGGTCTGACTGGAGCACCAGGTGGAACGGAGGGCCCAGGGCTCTGTGAGTGGCACGGTGCCTGCCAGGATTGTGGCGAAGGGGACCTGTCCCTCGCATGCTCCCCCCTCACACTGTCTGGCACTGTGGGCCCCATGCCAACCGGTGCTGAGTGGTCTTGTCCATTCTGGTTCACGTCTCACGTCCCCATGCCACCGCTTCCTAGTGACGGGCTCGGGGGCCCTCGTGTATCCAGCTGCCCCCAGCTGCTCTGCCCAGAGCTCTGGCAGCCCTCTTGACTGCCCGGCTCAGCATGCTGACAGGGGACATGCAGCATCTGGTTGGAGACTCTTGTCCGAAGGCACAAAGATTACCTAGCCTTCCCCCGAGTCCCTCCTTCTAGGATCTCAGGCGGACCATCCTTTCTAGGACCCCCATGTGCTGTGCTGTCTCTCCTGCAGGCCTAGCAGGTGCGCACGACCACTCTTGACTCGGGCAGCCCTTTGCCCTCCTCAGGTTGTCAGCACTCCATCTGTTCTGTCCTTCCGCCTCCACAGCCCTCACCCCTTCTCTTTTCCTTTCCTGGGCTTCTTTCTACCTCTGAGGAGATGGCTAGGTCACAAGGTCCGCAGATGCTACGGGAAAAGCAGAAGCGAGCCAGGCTCCCAAAGAGGCCTGGCCCGGGGTGGACGCAGAGAGCCCGGGTGGCCTGAGGCCATGCGAAGGGGACGTGACCAGGATGACGCTGTAGAGAGCGCAAACCCCAGGAGGCACGGCCTCCCGCTGCGCGTGGACTCCTGGCTGTCGTTCTTCTGGTCCTAGCAAACCTTCCAGTCTGTGACCAAACGGCCAGATCCTGCAGCTGAGGCTCGTGTAAAGAAAACCACTACAGGGGCTGGTGGAAAGAAAAGCTCATCTCTGTGCGGGGTTCTCGAATTTATTCAGTGGCCGCTCCATGTGCGAGCAGAGGGCCTGCCCGGGTCAGACGCGGCTCAGTTGAGCCACACAGCAAGCCGTGGAGGGGCTTCTCTGGCCCCGTGTCCGGCAGCCCAGGAGCGCAGCCCAGCCGGGCCCTAGATGGTCCCTAGAACGGTCCCCACCTCCGGCAGCATCTGACCGAGAAGACAGCGTCAGGGGACCCAGGCGGGGTACCAGGTGGGGACTGGGTCTAGCGGCAGCCCTGCTCTAGGGAGAGCGAGTTTTCCAGTAAAGTCTGCGGACACAGATCTATGTGGACGAACCACCTAGAAGCCGTAACCGGCAAAGCTCCCGGACAGGCGTCACTGCAGACTGGGGCGCGTCCTTACCGTCCTTCCAAAGCTCCGCCACGAATCTGTCCGATGACTGGTGCAGGAGGGTGGCCACGTTGTCGTTCAGCGGGTCCATGTTCTTCATCAACCACTCGTCCGCCTTGTAGTCCACCTGGCGGGCGGCGGGCACACACACAAACGCACACAGGGAACGCTTTCAGCCTTCCTCCAGAACGCTCGCCGGCCCGCCGGCCAGCCGGGCGACACTGGGGCCACGCGCCGGGCACGCGCACGGCACGGCGGGCTCACGCACGACATGCGCACAGCACGGCGGACTCGCGCACGGCACGCTCACGGCACGGAGGGCTCGCGCACGCACACGGCAGGGCGGGATCGTGCACGCGCACGCACGCGTCTCCGCACGGCCGTCCCCGGCCTCGGGGACACGGCAGGATCTGCCGGCGCGGCCCGTACCTTGCCCGCGTAGTGTATGATGCAGAAGTCCGCTTTGTCCTTCAGCTGCCGCGGCTTCTGGAACTTGGAATGGGAGCCTTGCTCCTGAACCAGCTTCTCCACAAAGGTTTTGTCCGTGGCCTTCGGGAACCAGCACTCTTCATCCAGAAGGGCCAGCACGCCGGGGGGGTTCGCCTGGTGACGAGAGGCAGCCACTGAGGCACCCCAGCAAGGGCCGGGAGCTGGGGACACAGAGCTGGACGCTGACTGCATTCAGGGGCTGGCCGGGGACAGGACCCTAAAACCTCCACCAGAACAAAGTGTGGTTGCTGGGGGGTGGGGGTGCGCATGAGAAAGAGGAATTTTTAAAAATGAAAGAAAACCAGAATAAATGCACCCCTCAACTGTGTGGAACACTTCCAACACATTACACCCTAAGTGATGGCAGTTCCTGTTTAAGGGACCATAGAATAAGATGCGTCCCCTCACGCTTGGCCAACAGTGGAACCACAATCCAGGAGAGAATATGGAAGTTGGGGGGAGGATCCATCAGCTGATAGTCCGGATTTATTCCGGCCGACACTCGCGAGCCAGGCTGTTTAGTTTTGTGGGGCTGGGTCCCTGCAGAAAGTCCCCGAAAGCATGGGAGAAAGTGGACCTGTGCCACGGGTGGTGGGGAGGGCCCGACATCCCTGCCTGGGAGGACCAGGACGTGTGAGCAGGTGGCAGACTTGAGAGCATGCGGACACTGGTGAACCGGGCCTAGGCCACTGGACCGCAGGGCCCACGAGTTACGGCTCGATACAGAAAAAGCACAGAGCCCGTGCAGGGACTTCCCTCTTGGAGGCAAGTGGGGGACACGTGACAGCGACACAAACAGTTAAACTGTCAAGGACTAGGTCACTGCATCTGGGTCAGCCCTCATGGTCACCCCATAAGTACGGCCAGTCAGTGGGACAAGCCTCCGGGTGCACCTATGAAACCGGCCATCTTCTTGAGCTCATGCGGCCTTGGTGTCCACTAGGGAAAGGCCAGCTCTATATACAAACGTTGCTTAACACACCCAGGAGTCACCAGGACCATCAGCCAGAAGGCCATGGTGCCCTGCACACCAGCAGGCAGAAACTGCGGGGGTGGGGGTGAGGGTGGGGTCCCTGCGATGAGCCGCCGGCAGCCAACTGCTCGAGGGCTCCTCCACCTACAAGAACCCACGGGCTAAGAGCAGCTCAAAGAGCGATGATCAGAGGTGGGCAGGACTAGGTGCCCGCCAAGCCGCTGAGATTAGAGAGGTAGGTCACTTAACGGGCCCCGCTCACCGGACTCTGAAGATCCGTACTCACACGAATGAGGTCTCATCCGTCTTTCTAGCACGGTTCTTACATTTTAATACCTTCCAATGAAAATATTCTTAAGTTCTGAAATAGGATCCCGAATGTAATTTAACCTTTTCTAAACGGCTCGGTGACAGCATCATTATGAATGTCCCCAGCTGGGTCTTTGTATTTTTGCTACTTCATCCTTCAATGTCAACCAGTGTTACCGTGTCTCCTTTCGGTGGGGATTTCTACAGAGCTGGAAGTCTGGGACAAGGCGTCTATCTGAGGCTGCAGGCTGTATGGGGGTGGGGGTGGGGGACAGGTCTGTAAGTGCCTTGTTGAGCTTCCCTTCCTGACCTCCAGGAAATAGAGCCAAGTCATTAGTATTTGCTTGGGATCATAAGTGAATAAGTTCTACGTGGTCCGATGTATTTCTTTTCTTTCCTTTCCTTTTTTTTTTTTTCAAGGTTTTGAGAGAGAGAAACAGAGGGAGAGGGGGAAGCAGGCTCCCCACTGAGCAGGGAGCCTGATGCAGGACTCGATCCCAGAACCCTGGGATCATGACCTGTAGCTGAAGGCAGGTGCTTAGTGACTGAGTCCCCCAGCCTCCTCAGTCCTGTGTATTTTTGCGTTAACACTAAACCAAAGGGGGAAAGAACGCTTGATGCTTGCTAAGACTGCTGTAAAAAGTACACCTGCCCAGTGAAATGTCTGCCTTTGGCTCAGGTCATACCTCAGGGTCCCGGGATTGAGTCCCGAGTCGGGCTCCCCGCTCAATGGGGAGTCTGCTTCTCCCTCCCCCTGTGCTGCCCCCCTGCTCTCTCTCGCTCTCTCAACTAAAAACAAAACAAAACCAAAAAACATGTGCCCAAAAAACCCCCAAAACTTCAAATTAGGAAAAAAAAAAAAAAAGAAAGAAAAAAACCAAAACACTGTCAAAATAAGAACAGCTTTATGCTCCCAAGGATAGTGATGTAAAAAATGAGTCTGGATGCCATGTCCTGCTCCTGGCCAAGGGCGGCGGCCTGTGTAGCCCTGGCAGGTGCGTGTAGTGGGAGTAGGGGGGCTGAGCAGGGAGGGGTCGGGGAGGGTGCCTCGCCAGCGGTCTGCAAGCAGCAGGCTCCCACACACAAGGGCTGAGGGAGGGCCTGCCTGGCTGCATGCTTGCTTTTTAAATAGTTCTTTTTATTATGTATCACCTTCCTACATCATTTATGTTAAAAAGCTGTCTTAAGACTGATTTGGCCAGGGCGGGGGCTGGGGGCCGGCTCTGTTGGCAGAGGAAGTGACTCTTAATCTCGGGGTTGTGGGTTCGAGCCCCACGCTGGGCGTGGAGCCTACTTAAGACAAGACCACTTGGGGAACGAGCGGCGGCAGTGCCCGGAAGCCCCGCGCGGGGCCGCGGCCTTACGGGTCTCTCGATGAGGTCGATGCAGGGCTGCAGGTCGAGGCCGAAGTCGATGAAGCTCCACTCGATGCCCTCGCGCTGGTACTCCTCCTGCTCCAGCACGAACATGGTGTGGTTGAACAGCTGCTGCAGCTTCTCGTTGGTGTAGTTGATGCACAGCTGCTCGAACGAGTTCAGCTGCGGGCGGCCACCGGGCAGGGCGAGAACGGGACCCGTCAGCCTCCGGGGAACCCGCAGGTCGCCCGCCACGCACTCGGCCACGGCACCCACCCCGCGCGATTGGCAGTCCCCGCGGCCCAGGCCCGGGACGTCAGCGACACGTGCCGGGGACGTCAGCGACACAAGCCGAGGAGGGAAACCGAAGGCCCTGAGCTCGGTGCGCGATGCGCGTGACCTACACGTACGACAGCCCCATGCCTGCTGCTGAATGGTTCGGGACAGAAGCAGAGGAAGAAGCGAGGAAAGAAGAGGGAAAAGGGAGGAAAAGCAAGAGGCCGCGTGGGGCATGCAGCCCTTGGCAGGGAGCAGGGAGACCGTGGTGCGCTTCCTGTCCCCTTTCTCCTCAGCCACAGGCTCTGCGGCTGCTGCAGGAAAGTCCTCTTGGCCTCAGGGGTGGCTGCTGAGATCCCGCTCAGGCCCCACACGAGCCCTCTGCATGTGGGAGGCTCTAGGCTGCCTCTCCACGCGTTCCCTTCCCTTAGCGGTGTCCCTGCTGGGTGGTGACAGAGGATGACCACACTCATGGCGGTGAGCCCGGAGACGTCGCCATTTCCCCATTCAGCCTGCTGTGTTCACTGTACTTCCGCAGAAACGATGCTAGGGTGCTGCCCTCAGCCCGAGCAGCTTCCCCGTGCGACAGACACTGCTGTTTCCTCCTGTCAACTCTGCCCACTTCTCTACTGGGCTGCTGATGGGGTGGAGGGCTGGAATGGGGAAGGGTGGAGGGGTGGAGGGCTGGAGAGGTGGGAGGGTGCAAGGGAGGAGGGGTGCAGGGGTAGAGGGGTGGAGAGGCAGAAGGGTGGAGGGCTGGAGGGGTCTAACTTTCACAAGCAATCACCTTACATATTAGAAGTTCTCAACCTTCGTTCCCTCCTCCACGCTGTCCCCGCGTAGCAGGTGCCCATGAATAACGTCTTTCATTAGAAAAAGGGATCTTCAGTTAGGGAACGTGTAATCCATCTCCAAGGAACGGATTTAGAGTCTGCGAAAGCCGTTCCAACCCTCCCTCCTCGGGGTGCTCTCCTGTTTCCCAATGAGGTTGTGCTCGGAGGGCGGATGGCCTGCGAACAGCAGCGGGGTCTGGGGACAGAGGCCGGCTCGCTGGGGCCGACCCACGCAGAGGCGCGTGCATCGAGGATGGGAAATCTGACCGCCTGGTTTGGCCTGGGCAGTTCTGTGGCATGGCACTTAGTCAAAAAGGACGTTTCTACTTCTTTCCCATGGAGCTGCCAATGGCATTTTTCTATCATCCATTCCCACAGTAGTAACGCACGGCACAGAAGGACAGACGGATGATGAGCTGTGTTGAGAGGTCTCACATTGCTTGCTTCTCCAGACCGTTCCAGAGAGGTCTGTGCACCCAGATGTGTGCATGTCACCTTGACTTTAAATTTGTCACTGTGTCTTGATGTCTTTCCACAGATCGGTACTTTGCTGTATGGAGATGCTAGGATTCAGTGACTCAGATTCCTAACGGTGGACATTGAGGCCTTTTCCATTCTCTCCCCAGGACAAAGAACGCTTGCTAAATAATCCTGCCTTTCTAGTTTTTTTATATTTTTCTACTGTCTATTCATAGGTCAAAACTGCCCTTTTTCAACTCCTGCAGTTTTACCGTGTTTTCTATCTTTTTAATATCCTTCTCATTTTCTAGAATTTTACCATTATTTTTCATTAATTCATTTGTCAAAAATGCCCATCCATGCGTTTTGAACACATATTCAGAGATAAAGTGGGGGAAATTCACACCTTTATGGTGCAGGCTTTTCCCATCCGAGAACAAGGCATGATTTCCTGTTTGTTCTTCTGTTTCTCACGGGAGCACTGGGAGGGCGCCTTCTGCTAAACTGTGCCTATTTCTTCTTAGATGGGCTCTTCAGAATCTCATGTTTTTGTTGCAGTTGGCACTGGGGATCTTTTCTTTCATTGTATCTCCCGACTGTTTGTATAGGGGAAAGTGACAGATTTTTTTTTTTTTTAATGTGACATGTAGTGGGCCACTGTCCACGATTTCTCAAGTTTTTTTTTTTTGTTTTTGTTTTTTTACAGATCAGTCCCTATCCGCTCAGTCTCTCCCGGTGGCAGCTCAGCGGGTAAGACTGCTTGGACCACTAACAGTCAGATCTCATCGGGAGAGACCGAGCATTTTAAAGTTCCTTTTCAATCAAGACGGCTCACCACCCAGTCGCGGCCAAGGGCCAACACGGATCCCCAAAGTGTGTGATTTAGTATTTGTACCTGAGCATCCAAGAGACACGTTTTTAGGAGGTCAAAACTACCGCCATTCTTGCAAAACTGTCACAGACGTGGGTCTCCACACCGGGAGGGACGGATGCCGTGTGGACGAACCCAGTCAGAGCGACAGTGAGACAAACAGCACCGTCAGACGCTGTGGCCGGATCTCTGGGACACAGAGCATGATCGTTCCGCGGTTCCTCGTCCGTTTCTGTTCCTCCTCGTCCCTCCCGGCAGCTGTGGTCTGAGCCACGCTGGCTTTCTAGCAGTTTCTAACACTCGGCGATTCTCTCTCCTACAAGACCACTGGGCTCGCTCTCATCATACTGGGTCTTCTCCTCCTCCAAGGGTCCTCCCCTGTTAACTGCCGAGACCCCTCCCGGGACTCTGCTTCTCAAGTGGCGCCCCCTCTCCCTCCACCCCCCAGTTCTTCCTCACAGCACCCCTGCTGACTCGACTAGAAAGGCGGGGACTGCACCGGGGTCACAGGGGCCGGCATGAACACAGACTCAAAGAGGAACAGATAGGACTGCAGGGGTGGGGAGGAAAGAGCGAGAGAGACGGAGAGACAGAGAGACGGAGAGACATACCTCAAATATCTCGAATCCAGCGATATCCAGGATTCCGATGAAGGACGCGCCCTGACGCTTGGTCCTATCCAGAGCTTTGTTGATCCGGTGAACGAGCCAGCGGAAGAGCCGCTCGTATGTCGCTTTTGCCAAGGCCTCTACTGCAAAATCTGCCTGTGATTAGACGACACCGACCTTTAATTCTGGAAGCGATCTCAACAACGCCGTACCAGGGTCATCTGGAGTTTCACAGGCTCCCCAAGCCCAAGAGCATTTGCTACCGAATCCCGTGTCACTTTCCCGTAGCACCGGGGGTTTCAGTACAATGAAACTGGCGATAACCGGCTTTGGGGATGGGTGAAGGTACCCGGGAATAAAGAAAGCCCTTTCGAGGCCCACGGGGGTCTGCGCAGCATATCGGCCCCCATCTGAAAGAAGCTGGCCACGAAACAGGTGCATCTGACCCCCAAAATCTTGGCACTGGGCCACTCGCACGGGGGCCGGGGAGCCGCGTGCCCCCCACTGCGGCCGGGCCCCCGAGGCGGACGACCGGTTTCCCCAGGGGAACCCAAAGGCGACATTTCACATTTGCTTTTTAAACAGTCCCTTAAAAATGTTTCTGAAAAAGAGGAAAGGGTACGAGAGCAGGACGATACACAGCACCAAGGAACACCCGTGATCGGGAAGGTCTCCAGGCAACAGCGCGTCATTCAGACAGACGCGTGCCCACAGCGGGAGCTCACCTGCTCCTTGGTCTGGGCTTTCTGCACGTAGTCTCGGCCGACCTTGATCCGGGGCGTGAGGATGGCCCGGGTAAACTCCATCACGTTCATCCCAAGCAGATGGCAGAGCTTCTGTGCAACTAGGGCGTGACAAGTCTCCTAAGTACGAAACCTTCACCTGGGCCTAGTCATGACCTGCTCAGTAAGAAGCCTTATCTGGACACGGGCTGAGCAAGGCTTTAGGAAGGACAAGGTTCGGGTCTGCGTCCTTTCCAGGGAATCCCACTCAGAGACAGGCTGCAGGTCCTTACTCCGGGCCGTTTAACTAAGTCCCAGAGTCTCGGAACCCACGAGGATGCCCAGGCTTAAGACTGTGTTTAACAAGTCAAAGCTGGAAAATCTCATTGTAAAATCTAGATTTCCTTGAAAAATATCAGTATTTGGCAACATAGGCCAGAACTTGTACCTACGGTCCCATTCAGATGAGCCGTGTGGGGTCTGTGGTGTATGCTGTCCTGGCCCTAGTCCCCTACATCCCCTCGCCCCCCACCCAGGGCTGGGACAGCGTGTCTGCCGCCACCCCGGCTCATCCCTCACTCAGGGACTCACTTGGCGGACGCTCCACTCCAGACGGCTCCGAGGAGCGTTGCATGAGCTCCTTCCCACGCACACCGCCTGCGCGCCCGGAGGACAGCACGAGGAACCACACGACACGGCGTCACCACAGCAACACAACAGAAACAAAACCCACACTGGTCCGCGTACCTGTATTTTCCGGCATGGACGCTTGATCCGTATTCCGCTCCTTTTTGAAAGAAATATTTCCGAACTGTAGCACCGAAGACACTACTTTAAGCATTGCTTTATATGGACGTGAAAAGAAAAAAACAAAAATTGCTTCAAAATGTAGCAGAGACATATCCTCATTTATCTTGTGCTAAAAATCAGCTACACAGAACTTTCAGCAACATGGGTCCCGTAGGGAATTTGTAGGAACTGGGCGGTTCCTGTGATTCGCGCGGTTGTTTTTGGGGCTACATCCCTCACCCCCCGTGGGTACATCTCATCGAAGGGGCGGCAGCCTGGCAGGGAAAGCGCACATACACAGAATCTCCTCATGAGAGAAACCCATGATGTGCATTGCCTCCATGGTCTCCTGGAAGTTATCCTTGTCTTGCTGTCCCGGGATGGGGATATAGCCGTTCGAGAGGAATCTGTAGTTATTAAACCCTTCGAGGAGCAGATCCGCTGCAAGGAAAGAGAATGGGATGTGGTGTACGTCCTCCCCGCCCCAAGGAGCCTGGGGCCAATCGCAGGGTGCAGTGGCTCGGTGGCTCGTGTCCTCCCCACCAACACACATGCTTCCTGCCGTGCTCTCTTCGTAGATGCATTTCAAAACCACACAGTTGGGTGCCTGGGGGGCGGGGGACTCAGTCATTAAGCATCTGCCTTTGGCTCAGGTTATGGTCTTGGGGTCCTGGGATTGAGTCCTGCCTTGGGCTCCCTGCTCAGTGGGAAGCCTGCTTCTCCCTCTCCCACTCCCACTGCTTGTGTTCTCTCACGGTGTCTCCCTCTGTCAAATAAATAAAATCTTAAAAACAAAATACATAGTTTTCCATCATCTATGTCAGAGAGGGAAAATGAGGGGGTCAGTTAAAAATTGCAACTGGGAGTTTTGGGGACGGTAGTTTACAGGCTCCAGGAAATCGGCAGCTGGAAGTGATGGCTGTCTATTGTCCAGACGTGGAAGGTACAGACCCAGACCACTGGCCCGGCCAGTGCCCCGAAACCCTTTCTCCAAGCCGTCTGTCTGGCATAAGTTTGCCTCTGCGAGGGCCACACAACCTGTGTGTACAACAGACTATTCTAACAGCCGCTGCATTGATCATTTGCGTTTTAGGGACCATGGGTCAGAATGGAACGCTCCCTTTCGAGAAGTGTGTTTCTCAAGAGGCAGGTGTTTCTCAGGGGGGATCGGAACACACGGGCTCCTGAGCCCCACGCTACACGTTCCCATGTGCTCTCCTGCAGACTTTCTGCCAAGCAGACTCTTTGTGGCTCATTTTTTCCCTGCAGGTCTCACTCTCATTTCTGGGCTGAATGCTTTCACAGGTGTGTGTGGTTAGCAAGAGCCTGGGCCCTGGGTGACAGATGGAGTACGAGGCCCATGTCTGTTGGGATCCCTGGATAACACACGTAATGGTCACATGGAATGAGCCCTGAATTCGAGACTCAGAAGAAATCAGGAAGTTGTACATCCTCCCCTCGCCCTCAAAGACCTCTGATCCAGCAAACTTCTGACTGGGAACTTGGCCTCCACCCGGTCCCAGAGCTTCCAGTCCTCAGGCTTCGAGATAAAATAAACAAAAGTCTACTCTAAGTTCCTTCTAGTACTTGTGGAAGCATATGTGAGTGTTCAGTTGTAAACCTGGGAATAAAAATATTTACTGAACGTAATTTTATTTTTTCTTACTTTTTATGCTTACAATGTTGAAACAGAACTCGAAAAAAAATCCTTGGTCTAATTTAAATTTTTTTTATTAGATTTTATTTATTTATTTGACAGAGAGATCACAAGTAGGCAGAGAGGCAAGCAGAGAGAGATGGGGAAGCAGGCTCCCCGCTGAGCAGAGAGCCCAATGTGGGACTCGATCCCAGGACCCTGGGATCATAACCTGAGCCAAAGGCAGAGGCTCTAACCCACTGAGCCACCCAGGCGCCCCCTTCGTCTAATTTAAAGCTTCTAATTTTGAATCTTTATTCATCTGAGAGAGAAAGAGAGAGCACAAGCAGGGGGAGGGGCTGAGGGAGAGGGAGAAGCAGGCTCCCCGCTGAGTAAGGAGCCCGATTTGGGACTTGATCCCAGGACCCTAGGATCATGACCTGAGCCGAAGGCAGACGCTTAACCAACTGAGCCACCCAGGTGCCCCTAAAACTTCTTTTAAAGAAAAGAAAAAAAACATACAGAAGCTAAGGTAACACAGCCCACATAACTGCCACTTAAAATCGAGTATTTCTCCCATGGCACGGAAGTTCAGTCTCATTTCCATTTTGGTGTGTGGGATTTCCTCAGCGTTTCCTTCTCTAGTTTGCTTTATTGTAAGAATAGAGCATGTAACATGTAAAACACATGTTAACGGGCTGGTTGTCGGAAAGTCTTCTCCTCAACAGTTGGCTACAGGTAGTTAGGCTGTGGGGGAGTCACAAGTTACTCGTGAATTTGTGACGATGGGGGGTGTGGTGCCTCCAGCCCTGTACTGACCAAGGGTGGGCCGTACCGTTTCCCAAAAACGTTTGCTCTCTTTCAAAAAAACTTAATATAAAAAAACCATATTCCAATAAATAGAAAATAGTGAGAAACTTTGTAACTTACACTTTAGGTGTTCTCCTGCTCCGGACAGTAACTGGTAAAAGATATGAAAAGTACGCTCATCTTTTGCTTGACGAACAGCACGAGATTTTTCCAGAAGGTCTGAGTGAAGACGGTTAAGGATCGAATTTAAGAGGTGGCCAGCCCTCTCTCAGTGTCTACACAAATTTAGGTTGTAAAACATTTTCTTGGATATCTATTAGCCCTCCTGCGATGAACCATTCTGAACGATTAAAACTTGTGAGTGAAAAAGGAAAATGACGCATTTACGTCCCTCGCTCATCTCCGAGGATCGTGGAGGGAGGGAGCTCGAAGGTCAGGGTGCTGCCTGAGCCCCACTCTGCCCCACCGGCCCCTAATCTGGGTTATATTCAAAGAACACAGCACCAAACCAGGAACTCTAAGAAGTTTCTATGAAAGGAAGTCAAGCGGCGAAAAGCAGAAAAAGTCTTCTAGCAGTTTATACAATCTCAGGAACAAGGAAACCAAGGCACAAAGGGGATTAAAATAACACAGTGGCAGAGTTAGGAATCAGAGCTCGGTTGGACCCCATAACCCAAGCAATTGACCCTGCGTTCCCTGAGAGCCCCTCTCGGAAAGCCACACGCTGGTTGGTTGGGGGGAGGCCCTTGACAGCCACAGTGTTGCTTGGACTTTCCAAATACCAGAGACAGACCTGACCCAATCAGCTACTGGCCTGCTCTTGCTGTTTCTCCAGAGCCGGCTGGGAGCAACCCCACCCGGGGTTCCCACTCGGCACCTGCTCACCCCCATCCCGCTGCCAACCGGACCACGGCACACCTGCCTGGGCACCCGGGGCGCCGATCTGAGACTTCACCAAGTGAATTAACTCTGTATACGCCACACAGCTGTAGATTTTCAATTAGATCAACCCAAACACAGCCTCCACATTTGGCGGAACATACGTTCGCACGAATGCCTTAGCAGACCGATGCGAAGAAACTCCAGATCCATCTCAGTCATTTCGCAGGCGATTTTACTGTTTTCGGGCTCTGAGTGTATTCAGAGACGTAAGCCACAATTCTGAATTAATGGGAAAATGCTGATCTCTCCCTTACCTGAGGGATTGAAACATCGTATGTCTATCATGGGATCTCTGATACTTGCCAGGAGGAGCAGAGAACTGTCGCCTGGATCCTTCCTAACTGGCATATCATCATTCAGAATCATCTGTATTATTGCTTTACTCAAATTAATTCTATACAGAATTACCACTCCTGAAGGCCGCTCTAGGCCTGTGACATTTCCTCGGATGATTCTACGTAGTTGACATTTGTTTCTTCTCTGCTTTTCTCCTGAACACTCAAACGACTTAACTGTGAACACTCATGAGGCTTATTTTGGGGGGCTCATGCCCATCCCACGGATACCAGGAGCAGACGGTCAAAAGGGGCCACCCCAACACCCAGTGGAAGAGTGGTTCTGTAGGATGGCATGCACTAGAGTGCACCGTGGCAACATTTCCTGGTTCACAAGCAGGAAGTCCTCAGCTCAGCGGGACTCTCCACGGTCCTGGCCACGTGAACAGGGCAGGACCCAGTGTTCAAACAACCACCACCAGCAAAACAACACCTGGGAGTTAACACGGAGTACCTGACCGAGTCACGCCCTCTTCAGGCTTCCGTCCAATCACCTGGGTGACCGGAGGGACATCACAGGGGCTCGCCCCAAGGCTGGCCAGAGAGGGCATCACTCCTGAGTTTGGAGGATGCTGTTACGAAAAGGATACACGTTTCAATGTTGGCCCCAACGATGTACCCAGTGACATCAAAGTTGATCCGAATAAACTTGCCCTGAAAAGAAACCACAACAATTAAAAATAAGTAAGGACACAGAGGATATAAACAAACAAAGTGACAAACCACTGTGCCCTGTCAAGTATCCCTGAGTTGCTTACAAAAATGGGTCATAAATATCATCCCAAAGAGAAAGGGAAGGAAAATTTCCCCAAATTTCTGTAAATTTCCCCAAAGCAGCAACAGGACAGGTTACCTTCCTGGTAATAATAAAATATAATAAATAAATATAATAAAATATAATAAATAAATATAATAAAATATAATAAAAATATAATAAAATATAATAAAAATGAGACCCTAATCATTTCGAACTTAGAAAAAAATTCTTCTACATAATCTGAGATAAGAGTTCACAGCATTGAAGGAACACTGTAACCAGCCCTATCATGACAGGCTTGAAAAAAATCGGAATAATATAATTTCCTAGGAAAATAGAAATCTATTCAAGAAAAAAAAAAAAGAGAAAACTTGAATAGATCATAATCATTAAAAATGAAATATAATTACTTTTTCTAAAATGATGGATTGGTCTGATGAAACAGTTTTGCAAATTCCTAAGAAAAATTTAATGGCCTGACTATATATAACTGTTCTACAGAAACAGAAAACAGTGATTATTTCACTGTTGATTTCATAAAGTTATCGTAATCCTGAACACCAAAACCAGTAAAGTGATCATAAAAATGAGAAAGCAAATAAATACAAGTATCTCATGAATTAAATGTTTTGCAAAACCACAAACCTGACAATGGCGACAAATGGTTTATTTGCTGGCCTCTACGCTTGCTCATTACAGGAACGGTCAAGGGACTGAAGGGCTTTCCTTGGGCAATTGGACAAGCTGATTCAAAGATTTATAGGGAAACGGAAAGGACCTAAAAAAGTCACAGCGATGTTGAGAAAGAGGAGCAGAGCCTCAAGGACTCACACCACTGGATTTCAAAAAGCTGTAAGTTCAGTAGGACAGGTTGGTTGGTATGTGGTAGGTCCATATAGAGATACGGATCAGAGGATCAGAAGGGAGTCCAGAAACAGACCACGCACACACGGTCAATTCGCCTCCAACAAAAGGTCCCAAGATAATTTAACAGAAAAAGGACCAAGCTTTTCACAAAACAGTGCCTGAAAAATACACAAAATGAAATTGAAAGAACCTAGACCCTTCCTCACACCATATAAAAAAGTTAACTCTTCAGAGTTTTAGCCCTAGAAGCAGGAGCTAAAACCAGAAAACCTGCAAAGAAAACAGGAGAGAATCTTTATAACCTTAAAGTAGAAAAAAAAAAAAAAAACTTCTTAGAAAGAATGCAAAGAGATGAACATTTAGAGTTTATCAACTAGAATCTGATAAAGTGGATTTCATGAGAACCTCAAGCTTCTGTTTTCAGAAGACATCGTGAAGAAAACGAACAGGGAAACCACGGACTAGCAGAGAATATCTGCAAAGTACCACCTGGTAAAAGACTTGTTCCCAGAATATATTAAAAAAACTCTTACAATTCAAGAACAAGACAAGCCAAGAAAAACACTGGGTAAAATATCCAAAGAGATTATTTCATCAAAGACGACAGGTAAACAGTCAGTCGTACAGGAAAGGATGCTCGGTGCCAAGAGTTATTAGAGAAACGCAGAATGAAATGAGCATAAAGAGACACTAGTACATACCCTGCCAAAAAGGGCAACATTTTGAAGAAAGACCAGCAATGAGAAGGAACAGCTAGAACTCTCCCACGACCCCGGTAAGAAGACAAAATGGCACAGCCACTTTGGAAAAGTCTGCGGGTTTTGTGTAAGTGAACCGTACGTTACCATATGTGCCAGCGATCTCCCTCCTGGGGAGTCACCCAAGAGAAGCAAAAGCACGCGTCCACATCGAGACTTGCACGCGAATGTCCAAAGCCGCTTTATTCGCGATGGCCCTCCACAGGCAACAACCCAAAATGCCCACCGGGTGGTGCACGGATGAAGAAACTGCAGTACTGAATGATATAAAGGGACCAGAGAAACACCCACCAACGTGGATGGGTCCAAAAAACCCACAATGTTGTATGAAAGGAACCAGACATAAAACACTACGTATTCTGGGATTCCATTTACCGGATGTCCTAAAGAAAAAAGACCACACAGCCAAAAGTGATCAGGGGTTCCCAGGGCTGGGGCAGGCAGAGGGACCGGACGACATGACGGTGAAAGGAAGGTTCCTGGAGTGAAGGAGATAGTCTCCCTGGGCCGCGGGGCTGGCTTCACTACAAAACACATGTCTAACCTCTTCTAACTGTACACTTAAAAGGGTGAATTTTACTGGATGCAAGATTTAACTCAGCCTAATTTTTATAAATAAGGATCTCTTAGGATCCCTTGGATAAACACCAATAAAAAAATATAATTAAACATCATTCCTCCTATTTCCTATGAACAGATTACACACATGGGCCTACACTCTCTGCTGAGTGTCCAGTCTGCCCCCCCCGCAGCCTCTTACACACTATGCCCCTTCGTATCCTACTTTGCTGCATAAATACGTGCTTTAAGTACAAAAACGGAGCCGTCAGTATTGGGATGCCACCACAAATTCTGGACAGTATGGGCCAAGTAATGCTGAGGTAACGTTGACTTTTGAAACTAAAAACAAAGGGAGAATTCATTAAAATCAATACCTGATTACATTTTTTTGTTCAAGATGATGAGCGTTCGTGAAGAACTCACCCAATTTTCCAATTTCGAAAACCGCAGACCGAGCTAGGAAAACCAGGTGCAATGAGAAGGGGAGGGGGGAGGTACCCTACCTCATGTGACCCGAAAGCCTCACTTTACATGAATCCTATGACCATAGCCTTGAGAGAGGCTGACCTAACGCCCCCTGCCCCCAACGGAAGCAGACTCAGGAGGTCATGCTCTTTCGACTCCTGAAGGATGCCACGGTAGGGCACCTCTAGAGGGCCAGCAGGGAACACGGGGACACAGAGGAAGGCTTGGAGGAGGAGTGTTACTTGAGCTGAGGGACCTGACAGCTTATGAGCCGGCTGCCAGCTGAATGGTAACTAAAGGGAGGTTCTGTGCTCGTTTTCTTTAAGCTCCTGGAAACAGAACCACTGTGAGCGGCAGGAGACTGTGACACAGCACAGTGGGATTTGCCCTCTTGGCCACAAGAGAAACCACGCTGTGATTTTCGAGAGATAGAATCTTCTGGCTGGCGGCGACCCGAAGTGGCCCCTGTCGGCCCCTCTGCGGGCAGCTGTTGCCCAAAATGAGAAACCCATTCTGGGAGCAACGAGCTGGCTTTCACCCAAGGGCAGGTGGTGGGTGTGTGTCTCCAAACTGCTCCAGAAGCTTCTATCATGAGCAAAGCAGGTTGAGGGAAGGGGTCTCGTTCCTTAGAGAATGGATGTGAGGATTGCTGGGGTGACGCGGATGGACTGGAAGTACATGGACACCCCCAGACTGGTGTGAACAAGGCGCTAAGACTCTAGAAAGGCCCAGAGGCCATGGGGTGTGTCGGGAAGGCTGCCTCGAGCTCCAGGTGAAATGGCCGCGTGCCTGTTTCCCGCTGGAGGCCACACTTGGTCTCTGATACGGTCACAGCCGCCCCCGCAAGTCTTCAGTGGAGGGGGGAGGGCTTACGGGACCGAGTGGGGACTGTGTTCGACTTCCTTACAAAACTGTTCCGAGGGCCTGCTTGCTAATGAAGGCCAGCGAGGACACAGGAGCGTGACCGAGCCCTCCTGTCGCAAAAGTGCACGACACTGGGGACCGCCCGAGTGACTCCACTTGGAGGGAAAATGCAGACTGGCCAAAGCAGGGAGGGACTCACTGGCAGAAGATGGGCCAGCCCCTGTCGGTCAGAAACTGGAGCCCCTGCTTTCAGGGTTTCAGGACAAGAGCGTCACTTGACGTAAATCTCCCATCTGGAACGCGTGTGGCTTCCCCAGAAACACAACGGGCCTAACCGGGAACGGCTCTATCCTGAGGGTAAAGCTCTCCTCGGAGTCCCCTCTAACACGAACCAGATGCCCGCATCTCTGAAAGAAAAGCTTTTTTAGGAAATGGTTTGTCTCTACGAGATCAAAGGAATGGCAGCCAACGGATCCGAAAGCCTGCAGAGTTGACAGTTTCAAATACTTTCACCGCAAGTCCGTGTCCTATACAAAATGACTCCACCAGCTCCGCTGTACACGCCGTGTGCTTCTCGGTGGCACTTTTCCCTCCCAGCCTGACGCGGGACGCCACTCCAAGGCCCCAAACCCTCTGTTCCCCGAGGGTCTGGCCCACACAGGACGCCCCGAGCTCAACCGCACACTGAAGTTAAGACCCGGATGAAGGTGGGCTCCACCAGCAAGAGTGGAGGGAACCATGCGGTAACATAAATATGCACCTACTGTATACTTACACGCTGTAACATAAATATGCGCTTACTGTATACTTACGCACTGTAACATAAATATGCGCCTACTGTATACTTACATGTGTGAGGCACAGTGCCAGGGACTAAGGATCCAGAGAGCAGGGAGATGGGCCCAACTGTGAGAGGCATCACACATCACATCCAGCAGGACAGGGTAGAGCTCACCCACAGACTGTGAGGAAAGGCAAGAGGACGCCGTGCACAGAGCGACAGAGAAATGACCTCAGATGGGGTTTTAGACCCACTGGGTATTGAGGAGAGAGAGGAGGAGAACTGTGGACAGATCTGAAAGGCGTTCTAGAAGCCGCCAACAGGATTTGCTCCAGTGTGGACACAGGCCACAAGGACAGGCTGAGGCCAGGATTCCTAGCTATTTTATTCCTCTGGGTTTCTGTGGCTTTATTTCATCTCACGCATGTACAACTGGGTGACCTGCTAGGACCACGTCCTGACAGAAGATGGAAGGAACAGATTTTTGAATAGAAAAGGTCCCAATGGAACGTGTGAAATCTGAGAGCTCCATTAAGACATCCAAATGGAAAGAACGTGAGAACCACAGTGCCCGGCAAAGGACAGGAGCTCAGTAGTTAACTGAGGGGCCTAAGAGCAAAATCTAAATTCTAGAAGATGTGACGGAAAGATGAGCCCACACCAGCTACCCTCAAATGCCCGAGAAGCAAAGTGTTGGCCATACCCACTGGGACTTGCCAAAGGGATGCAGCTTTGGCAGCCAACTGAGTTCCTGTCCCCCGGCATAACCGATTACCTCACCATTTTTTATGGAACCACTAAAACCAACTACTTGCTGTGGTTTTGTGCAGTTAATGCCTCAGGATGGGTTAGTAGCTAGCTACTGCTATCTCTTTAAAAAAAAATCCTATATAGCGAGGCGCCTGGGTGGCTCAGTCGGTTAAAGCCTCTGCCTGAGGCTCAGGTCATGATCCCGAGGTCCTGGGATCGAGCCCCACATCAGGCTCTCTGCTCAGCAGGGAGCCTGCTTCCTCTCTCTCTGCCGGCCTCTCTGCCTACTTGTGATCTCTGTCAGATAAATAAATAGAATCTTAAAAGAAAAATCCTATATAACGATATAAAGTTGACTTAAAGTTGACATAAAGTTGACTTTCTAAGAGCCCACAATAACACCTTTGTTTCTCCCGTTGAACAACTAGCTCTGTGAGAACACTGCCTCAGTGAAAAATCTTCTTTTCTTAAAGAAGATTGACTTCTAACAGATTAGACTGAGTATAGCTGAGACTGTAATCCAGGAGCACAAGTGCTGTGGGAGGGGGTATCCAGCCGAAACTGGGTTTATCGAGGATCTAGATTAGATGGGAGTGCCTCACCAGAGTCGATCCTGCTAGAAAACTAAGAAATTAAAAAAAAAAAAAAAGAAAAGAAAACTAAGAAATTCTTCCTGCCAGTGGGACATAAAATAGGTTCCTACTAGAATTACTTCCATCAACCTTGGGCATAGGATGCGTAAATAATAACCTTGAACGAGACTCGTGGATAGTAATTACTTTGCAAATAAATTCCAAAAAGTGATGACGCTGATTTAGACTCCAATTGAAAGAAACAAGTTGGACCGGGGTTTCTCAACCTCGACAGAAATGACATTTTGGGCTGGATAATTCTTGGTCACGGGGCCTGTCCTGTCCACTGTTGGATGCTGAGCAACTCCAGCCTCTACCCACTAGATCCCAGAGGTGTACCACTACCGTCACCCAAACTGAAACAAAAATGTTTCCGGACACTATCAAATGTCCCCCAAGGGTCTCCCACTGAGAGCCACAGATCCACAGTAAGGCAAATTACAGCTCACAGCCTGCCTCTGTCAATATGGAAATCTCTCTAATGACCTGTGGTAGCCAACTTCCAAGATGGCACCAGTAATCCCCAACATCTGGTGCTGCCGTCAGAGTGCATTTGTGCAGTCCCCTCCCACCGTGTATCAGGGCTGGTCTGTGTGACCAGTAAAATCCATCAAAGGCCTGGTAGGTGGCTTCCAAGGTCATAAAGAACACCGTGCAGCTTCTGTCTTGCTTTCTTAGACCACCTGCTCTGAGGGAACTCCAGCTGCCATGTCAGGAGCGGGCATCCCTCCAGGGAGGCCTTTGAGGTGAGGAACCAAGGCTTCCCGCCAAAAGCCGCCTGAGTCAGCGCAGAAGATCCTCCCGCCTCATCAAGCCTTCTGAGAACTGTAGCCCCAGCCAATACCACCTTAGTGACACCTCCATGAGGGCCCCCAAGTCAGAACCACCATCTCGCAGACACACTGAGGTGATACAGGTTTCAAGTCACTGGGCCGAGGGCAACTTCTTACATGGCAACAGAGAACCAACACGGAATTACTCGTCCATCTGTCCCAAACAGGACTTCGCCGGCACTTAGGTGGATCCCGACCACTCAGTAACAGACTCGCAACATTCTTTACCAAAGGGCTGGCTGCAGTTTATCTTTGACAGGCAGAATGCTTTCTCCTGAATTTCAAGAGTGGCTCAAGGCAGGGGAGGTCAGAATAGATCGGTAACTTGATTTATGTGGTAAAATAAAACATTTTCCACTCAGAATCCTTATAAATCCTCAGAGAGATTCACATGCCAAAGCTGGTAGCTCGCCGTATCTTCAATCCCATGATGCGGCCACCAAACACAAGGCTTTCAGGGGCAAGAATTTAGGATTTAAATGTGGCTCAGGCTCAGTGCTGATGATCCAGGAGATAAAAACTCTACCAATGACGCATGGTGTCCCAGATCTTTTATGAATCCCAAAGTCACAGACCCGCTTCCTGCCGACACGGGTATATTTGTCATCTCACTCTGTACGTATAAAGCTAAAATCATTACCTAACGAACTTGGGTTGAATGAATCTTCAAAATTTATCTTACTCATGCGATATTCCAAACAAACAGATCCCTATTTTGTGCCTAACTTGGGAGAGCCTCTTGTACTTAAAATTATCTCTGAGGGTGTCATGGGCTGAGTCACGTCCCGCCCCAAATTCTTATTCGAAGTCCTAAGCCCCAGTGCTTCAGAACAGGATTATATTTGGAGACATGGTCTTTAGAAAGCTAATTAAGTTAAAACGAGGTCACTAGGGCCCTAGTCCCACATGACTGGTGTCCTTACAAGAAGAGAACAGGACACAGGCGCACACAGAGGGAGGCCTGTGTGACCATCTCCAAGCCAAGGAAAGAGACCACAGAGAAAACCGACCCGGCTGCTACCTCAGTCATGGACTTCCAGCCTTCAAGACTGAGAAAATCAAGTTCTACGGTTCAGGGCCCCCACTCTGGGGTGCTCTTTATGGCGGTCCTGGCAGGCTCAGACAGAGGGTTATGTGGCTACCTATGGGTTCGCTGGGTCCTCTGTGAGCCTGTATCTGGTAGCTTCCACTAATCACCCATTCTGTGCCGCCAGAAAGTCAACGTGAACACCATGACTTTACATTCTCAGAGTTAAACCGTACATCCCAATGGTACTAGATTCTCCCCAGACTACCCATCAAGGAGTCATCAGAATAGAAGTCTCTGGACTTCTACAAATACTTCTAATATCAGGAAGGACGAAAAACAGAGAATTAACTCTCAACGATTAAGGCAGAAATAACTGAAATTGAAGACCCTCTCCGATCTCACTGTGGAAATAGTCACTGCATCTGGAGGACTATAATCCAGGGTAAACGATGGATGGCAGGTGGGCCCCGTTTTGCCATATATGGCTCTGGAGGGGGGTCTGACACCGATGTGTTGACTGAGTGGCCGGAGGGTGAGTGCAGGGTCTCTGTAGGAAGGTCGATCTGGCCATCACCCAGGACAGCCTCAGGCACTCTGGGACTGATGGTCCAACAGACGGAGAAAGGGACGCTCTCCGGGAACTAACAGAGCCCAACAGCTAAGAAGAATTTTCACAGAGAAGGCACAGTACTGACCCAATATTCTGAGTCTGTATGCTGAAGAAACAGCGAGTATGAACGGGACAAGTGACTACGCTGAACACCAACACTGTCTGGGCCGCATGGACACCCCAGTGCTGCGCGCTAAGTCCTCCACACGTCTCTCATTTCACCGCCACATCGGGCCCGCAACAAGCATTACAGATCAGCCCTGAAGGCAATTATCCATACATATAATTATATACAGTAAATCTATCACTACAGTCACTACTGGAAAACTGAAAATCCCACGCGACTCATCACGTTTCTATGGGGCAGTACTGGTCTAGCCTACGTCTGTTAGCCTCTCCCTAAAATCCAGGGAGAGACAGTACTCCAGCTGCTTAATCACAGCAGATATCTAACCAGACGTCAGAGAAATGAAAGGTTTCTGGTGCTTTCAAACTTACGAAGCGAGATGAATTATCATTTTTCACAGTCTTCGCGTTTCCAAATGATTCCAGAATTGGATTTGCTTGCAAAAGCTGCCGTTCAAGTTCCCCCTAAAAGACATTACACATACGCACATACACACACATACACAGACACACAAAGCAGATGTATGTTAATCTCGTGTCTTTACTCCAATCCTCAGCAGAAAATACAAAACAAAAACTTGTCCCTTTTCCTCTCTTTCCATTGTGGGTGCCACCTGTAACCTTCTTGGCTTTGTTCTTGGTCCCATGAGCTCTGCTAAAGGAAAACAATTAGCGTTTATAAAGCGATCAGAAGGAGAAGGAAAGGTCACATGGAGCACAGGAGAGAACTCTGAGGGCAGGGCACATAATCTAGGTGGAGAATTTTTGAAAATAAAAAAAATGGGTTTTCATGAAATGAAATCTAGCAGGTGGCTGCAATGAAGAAGACAGTAATACTTACACTTCTGCTCATTTCTACTCTGCCTTGTTCCAGGGAGGCAAGGCAGCCAATTCTAATAATAACCACTAGGGGCGCCTGGGGGCTCAGTCGTTAAGCGTCTGCCTTCAACTGGGGTCCTGATCCTGGAATCCTGGGATCAAGCCCCGCATTGGGCTCCCTGCTCCATGGGAGGCCTGCTTCTCCTTCCCCCACTCCCCCTGCTTGTGTTCCCTGTCTCACTGTCTCTCTGTCAAATAATTAAGTAAATAAATAATCTTCAAAAGGCTAACTATAGAGTCTATGATAGGCTCTGTGCTTGGCTCTGTGTCTTTAAGTGCAAATCCGGCTCTACGACAGATTTTTACAAACAAAAGATGTTAAGAATATTAACAGGTACCTTGATCATGACCCATGACAGGAAGCTGTATGAGAAAGCCTGATGCTAGTTCTGGCCACGAAAAGCACGAGAAAGTGACGCTGTGCTCCCGGGATGTCATGTTAGAATCGCACCACAGGGCTTAGAGAAATGTGTTTTACAAACATGGCTCTTACCCGGGTGTTTCCAGATACCACGGTATTCTAGACCTGAAGAAAGGATTACAACGCACTAGCAAATGTGATTTTCTGAGCAAAACAGGGTCCCAAGGACCCTCCTGTGAGAGTCTCAGATGGACAGCCAGATGCTAAGTGGAGCATTGTATCGGCAGACCCAGAAAGGACAAATGTTGGCCATGCACACAGGCTGGGGCGGGTGAGGACTCAGTGGAAAGGGTGGGGACGCGCTCGGGAGGCACGGGACACGGGGAGGAATGCTCCCCACCCTCCAGTGGTTAGCTGAGCTGTCCAGATCTCAACACGGCTCAAGTCCCATCGACGACTGTGCCAGAAACTTCCTTTCTCAGCATTAGACAATATGTCCCCCACACAGGGAGTCTTGCGGTCATGGACTTCAAAACACCAGGTTATTACTGATATAGATCCTTCTAAACATTAGAGGCTCTCCAGATTTTTTTTTTAAGATTGTATTTATTTATTTGACAGAGAGCACAAGCAGGCAGAGCAGCAGGCAGAGGCAGAGGGAGAAGCAGACTCCCCACTGAGCAGGAAGCCTGATACGGGACTCGATCCCAGGACCCCGGGATTGTGACAGGAGCCAAAGGCAGACGCTTAACCGACTGAGCCACCCAGATGCTCCTCTCCCCAGATTTCTTAAAACAGGATATCCTGGTAACCAATTTTAACAACTGAGAGCCATCATTAAAGAACAGTAGTTACAGGCATCTGAGTTTAGCTCAGGTCATGATCCCTGGGTCCTGGGATCAAGCCCCGCATTGGGCTCTCTGCTCAGCGGGGAGCCTGCTTGAGTTTCTCTCCCTCTGCCCCCTGCCCCCCGCCCTCTCTCTCCAATAAATAAAATCTTAAAAAAAAAAAAAAGTTAGCTATCATTCTGTAATCCAATAGAGGGCTTTTCTCCTGGAGGTCAGCACTTGTCTTCATCAGTGTGGCCATAACCAACACCTTGTGAACCCCTTGGTGTCTGAGCTCTGCAAACACTGGGCTCTAGAATCCTCCTTACCTCACTCGGTCTGTGGGATCAGAATGCATAACCTGTCAGAAAAACATTGAATTTTCATAAATGGGGCATTATCTTTATACTAAACATCCACTGTCAGATCAAAGATCTAGAATAGAGGGCGCCCGGGTGGCTCAGTGGGTTAAAGCCTCTGCCTTCGGCTCAGGTCATGATCCCAGGGTCCTGGGATCGAGCCCCGCATCGGGCTCTCTGCTCAGCGGGGAGCCTGTTTCCCCACCCCGCCCCTAGCCTGCCTCTCTGCCTACTTGTGATCTCTGTCAAATAAAAAAAAAAAAAAAAAAAAAAAAAAAAAGATTGAGACCAGAGTTCCTAAAATCACACACTATCCTCCTGTCCCATCATAACAAAAATGCCTATTTTACTTTTCAAATGTTTTCCTAACTTGGAGGGAAAATGTGTCCTGCGTACCCCGTTTTAATACTCCCTAGACGTGGATGCAAGGACTCTCTTCTTCTTTGTGTCAGTGTACGTGGGCGTGCTTATGTGTGCGATCTCACACTCTGTTCTTTCTCCTGCCGGCTCGTAACAGCTGGTTGTATCCCCTGGACCTGTGTGGGTCCGTGTGAGGTCAGAAGGATCCCCATGAGTGTTTGCTGAAGGAATGCACAATGAGAGGTCCCCAAACTGCTAGGAGCGAACGTTAAGGGAGGGGCTGGGGGTGAGCCCAAGGTAGCAGCAGGAATCCTTGCTCTCCCCGTAGGACCTGCAGACTGGGGCACACCTAGGCCTCTGCTGTTGGGGCCACAAGGTTGACAGGGTTGTGGTACTAACTTTTCTCCTAAAGGACCGGTGACATCACCGAGACCAAGTAGAGATCTCAGTAACTCAAGAATGAATCACAAAAAGCTTGACACAAAGCTAACATCAGTAAACACCCCAAAAGGGTCTTACATTGAGAAATTACCATGAAATTTGACCATTTCAGTATCGTACAATTTCATGTTTTGATTAAACAGCACTAACATCACTCAACCAAATTATGAAGCCATTTATAAACCCTCAGGGGACAATGACTAAGCGTTAACCTTTCCGCTAGAATCAAATGGGAGATGTCCCCTGTTTCTAGTCTATAGGACAATGAGAAAAGTCTTTTGGGAATGTGGGGGTGGGGGTGGGGGAAATTAGCATTAGCTACTGAAATTATTTTCGAAGTTTTAAGTATGTAGAATTATACGATGCTTTAAAGGATTACCAATCACAATGAAAACCATACCCTTGTAGATATGGTAATATATGTCCTTGCTGTGTAATACACATAAAAGGACTCTGACATTGGTAAACCTCCAGTTCAGCCAGCAGTGGGACGTGGGCTGGGATCGTGCTGGGCTTTACGGGCCAGGCTGGTGGAGCTGCAGGTGTCCCCACTCCCCACAAGAGGGCTGAAAACCGGTGGGAGACCCTCACCAACAGTCCTAAGAACCAGACTTAATCTTCATGGGCAGACTGTCATTTCCATACGTGCTACTTGCCATCTGTCACCAGCCTGGTCTTAGTTCAAGGTCGTTTAGGCCAGTAGCTAGGAAGTCACCCCGAAGCTGCCATCCAGATGTGGGTTGAGTCGAAAGTGGGCTGGGGAGATGGGCTGGCCTGAAGACAGTCATCTTTCAGGGACGGTCAAGTTCTAGAAATCAGCTATTTTCAGATCTGCTCTGAACTTGGCCTGGGTTCAGTGGCCTGGGACTCTGTCAGACTATGAGGGCCTGTGACAGCAATCTATGGGGAGGGAGCGTGTCCCCCAGACCACTTCCAGCTGCCTGGGGGACAAAGCTAAGCCAGCCTTAACCCCGTTAGAAGAAGTACGCCTTGCGTTTATAGGTCAATGCTTGCCACTTACTGCTTAAATACTGCGACCTTCCTTTTGAAAATTGATTTAGATTTGTTTGCATTTCCATCACGAGGATTAAGTGTTAAAGGCAAGCACAAAGGCCTGTGGGGACAGCTCAACAGAATGAGGACCAACATGGCGACAAGATGGGGAAACGGACATCCTCGTAAATGGCTGGTGGGGGCAGAGGGCGGGGTGCAAAACAGCACCGTCACTTGAAGATCAGCGGGGAGGGCCCTCAAAATGTGAAACAGACCACCACCACGACCCAGCAATGTCCCAGGCGCACACCCCGGACAGCAGGAAACACAGGTCCACATGAGCACTTGTACACAAATGTTCACTGAGGCATTACTCAAAGTGGTCCCCAAATGGGACCCATCGGAATGCCCATCAGCCGGTGGAACGTGGCCGGTTTAACTGATTTAATAGAACAGAGTGCCACTCTGGCAGGGGAAGAAGGGAGGGTTTATGCATGCTACGACACGGATGAACTGTGCAGACATCACGCTGAAGGGAAGAACAGCCCAGAACGCCACGTTCTCTAGCGTTCCCTTTGTATAAAATACGCACAGCCGGGCAAATTCATAGGGACAGAAAGTAGATGAATGGTTTCCAGGGGCTGGAAGGATGTGGAAGGGGATGCCTACGGGTTTCTTTTTGGGGTGATGAGAAGGTCTTCAAGTGTACTGCAGGGAAAACTGCATAACTCAATGTACTAAAAATGGCGATGCGGGACTGTAGGAATGCATGAATTTGATGGCATTCGTTAATTAAATTAATTAATTAAGTGGCATGAATTAAACCTCAATAGAGCGGTTTAAAAAAAAACAAAAAAGAATGAGCCAAGAGACAGATAAATAAAGGAGCCTCAAAATACCTTCCTCTTTGTCCTGACGCTTCATGCTACTTTCTGGGGACAAAACAGCAGAAACACATCCAAATGGTTCCTGGGACCCTGAGCAAGCTTTGCCTGTTGAGCTCACCGCAAATACACAACCCAGGGATGTCAAACCAAAGGAGACCCTCTCCAGGTAAAGGCCTGCAACAGAGTGACTACTCTGTGGAGGTCACTCTCAGAAGGGGGTTCGGGGTCCCTGGGGAGGGGAGGGATCGAGGGCAGAGATGGACCCTCCCGACACGACCCCCTCCAGGGTCACTGCCGCACAGGAGTAGCTCCCATTCCTTGCACTGGGGAAGCAAAGCTGAGAACCGGCGCTCTTCTCACGTTTCTAGAAACAGAAGCACGGCTGGTGCTGGGCTAGACAAGTGGGAAAGCACACGCGGGGAAAAGCAGCACGGATGCTTCTGGGCTGGGAGTTCATGCAGAAGGACATGCACGGCAGAGAAGGTGCGGGAAAACCTGCTTCCCGGGGACTCCTGCGACGCAAAGGGAAACTCCCGGGTCGGCATGCGACTCACACACAACGGGGATCCGCGCTGTAGTTTAAAATGACATCGAAACAAAATGTTAGCGATAAACGATGCATGAAATTCCACATCGTGGATTTGGAAAACCCAAGTGTGCCCGTTAATCACTTCGCACTGTTTCACGAGGGACCAAAGTACACGCTCAAAGGTCATGTTAGCTTGTGCCTCAAGGGCACCAAGAAAAGGTCGTTTCAGGGCTAGAGGTTCCTTCTGTAACTGGCAAAAGAACCTTTCAGGGTCCTCTAGGATAATGATGACTTCATTACCCCTTCCAATTTGGGTGAGTGTCCACTCTTGCTGAAGGGACAAAAGGACATCACAGGCCTTCACAGGCAGGGGACAGCTTTGTCGTCTGACAACTTAAGAATTTTAAGAAAGATACGTGAAAATCCAGGTATCTAGGACTATTCCTGTAGATACCTATGATCATTTCTTTATATTAATAAATCCGTAACATTTCCATATTTCCATAACATTATCTTTCCTTGCTTCCTATTTGCTCGAAACTATTCCGGTGCCGGGGAAAGGTTAAGTCCAAGACAGACGTCCCTTTCCGTCTGGGGCTTCTGGCTTGGGGCTGCCCTCCTCACCTTCCCCAGTAGCAGGAACACCCTGGTGGGCCATCTGTCCGTTGCTATGCTCCAGGGCACCAGCAGGGGGCAAGTTCTCTAATCGGGAAGAACAACACTCCTCTGCTACCTGACCCGATACAGAAAATGCTAACGGGGGCTCCTGGGGGGCTCAGTCCTTCACTGTCCGCCTTCCGCTTAGGTCATGATCCCGGGTTCCTGGGATCGAGCCCTGCATTGGGCTCCCTGCTCAGTGGGGAGCCTGTTTCTCCCTCTCCCCCTGCTTGTGTTTCTTCTCTTGCTGTCTGTCAAATAAATAAATAAAATCTTTAAAAGAAAAAGAAAAGAAAAGAAAAGAAAGTGCTACCTTCATCTATTAAATTAAAGCCTTTAAGGCTAAAACACATAGGAGCCATAAAACATTAATTAATTAGAAACATGTTAACCCCAAAGTCACAAGTCTTCAAGTTGCAGCCCCAGACTTGAAATTTAATGTCGGCACAACGCCGGCCTTCCGTGTATTTAAGGAGAATCAAAATCATCCCGCCTGGTCTCTGATACTCGAAACCCTGAGGGTTCAGGCTTCATAAACATGTGATTCAATGTCATGATAAAGGGGTAAATAAACATCAAAACTCATCTAGAAGACAAATTTGAAGCGAGGGGGCATGCTGCTTGCAAAAGAACACGTCCCTAAGCGACAGATCTCCAAAATGAGGTGTTCACAGGGGACGTCACTCAGGACTAACCGTATCTGCTTCTAACAGAGACTCAATCTAGAGACAGAGATCAGTGCGAGCATTCAAGACTCAGAAGCGTGAAGAAAAGCACTTGCCTGATGTTTCACTGGCTTAGGTGACTCCTGCTGTTTGTTACAAACAGATAAATGCAAACGTTAGCGAGTCTGGGCCACTCCGAGCAGGAAGCCACATCCACAGAACCAGGTCAACGTGCAGCTCAGAACCACGAGAGCAGGTGTGGCTGCGTCACCGACCCCTCCTGCGGATCTGCAGATGAAGGGTAGCGGGACTCTCCTGGTCGTACCCCTTTTCTATCATCAGCGGTCCTCAAATTTCTATCTCCGCCTCCAGCTGCCCCAGACGGTTAGCAGCAACAGGCTGCCGTGCCACTTTTGGAAAGAACTGTTAAAGACACTTGAGGACCTTCCTTCAGTGGAATAAGACATCTTGGGAAGCAACACTCATCATTGTTAATAGTTCTTCCCGGAGCTTCGGAGAGGGATTAGGCTTCAAGCTACCACCGCTAATTCCACTTGGCCTGTGCGAAAGACCTAGTTAATAGCAATTTCCAGGTCAACCTGCTCCCTCCCGAGCGGAGGAAGATTCTGGGTGGGGTGGTGGGAGCAGACAAGGGAGCGGGTTCTCCCAGCAGTGTGCCGGGCTTCCCGACGCTGGCTTCTAAAATTCTGAAAGAATAGCCCTGAGACACAAACAAACCAGAGAAGGCAAACTTACAGGAATATTATGGTCCTTCCGTCCTTTATGCGAAGAAGCGACGTGCGCGAGGTACTGAATGACCTTCTTCGTGTTTTCTGTCTTCCCGGCACCCGATTCACCCCTGGAAGAGGAAAGAGCACAGGCCACCTGAAAGAAAGCTGAGCTCACATATTCCCAAATTACAATGGGCACAATTAACGGAGTTGGAACAAGAATTGGTAGAAAGTAAAAAAGAGTGTAAGTAGGGGGGGAAAACCTACCAGCAGAAGTTAGAAAATGTTTTAAAAATTTTAAATAATTAAATTAACCCAAACTTTTTTTTTTTTTTTAAGGTGCCAGTAAGACAAAGGATAGAGTCATAATGCGGCTTTTTCCTTGGAGTTTGGGGACTCTACCAGAGAAATGACACTTTTTTATAAAAGTTCACGAAACAGGGCACCTGGGTGGCTCAGTTGGTTAAGCAACTGCCTTCAGCTCAGGTCACAATCCTGGAGTCCCGGGATCGAGTCCCACATCAGGCTCCCAGCTCCACAGGGAGTCTGCTTCTCTCTCTGACCTTCTCACCTCTCATGCTGTCTCTCACTGTCTCTCTCTCAGATAAATAAATAAAATCTTGAAAAAAAAAATTCATGAAACAATTCCTCAGCCCCAGAAATGCAGCCAACGCTGGAAATAGGACTCCTGAAACAGTGAGGATGATTTAATCTGAAGATGTGGAAAGGACTCTGGGATGACCACTGATGCTCAAATTCAAGTCCAGGCAAGGTTTTCTCAGCATCTACCCCCAAACCAGCTGCCAACTGCTCCTTCCCCAGCGCCACCCGTGAGGAAGCTCGTACACACCTTGTGGAACCTTCTCTCGCAGACTGCTGGCTTTGTGCCCTGGGCTCCCGGAGACGGGGAGCCCGACCCCGTGCAAGCGTTTACTATGTGTTTGTGTTTGTTTGAGATCATTGTGCATTTGTGTTTGTGTTGGCTTTTTTAATCCATGTAACCTTGGGCAGTATCAACACAGAGCCAGTGCACAATTTGTAGAGAAAACAAACACTATGAGTTTTGTTACAAACCGGGACAAATGTCACCACTTCATGTTTAAAAACAAGGCTGGCACATTTTAAAGGCGGCTTTTTATTTCTACTCAAGGACTAATCTTGAAATTCAGGTAAGCTGCTAAGCACAGGGATACGTAAGTTATGGTCTTTCTGTTCAAATATCAAAGGCTTCCTAAGATCGGATTCAAAGCGAACCTATCTACACAATCAAGAAAATCTCAATTTGGAATAAAAGAAAAATTTTCATATGTGTTTAGATTTTTCATTAAGGAAGAGAAAAAGCCCCCGGGGGGGGGGACCCAGAAACAGAAAAAAAGCACCAGAAACCTCAAAATATCATTAAACTCATGGCTAGCTAATAATCCTCTAAGCTTGTTTTATCCAAGGCTTGAAAGTCTAATTTTTCTAGTAAACTCTCACCCTTCCCTGGAAGTATACTCAGGATTGTACTATGAACTGGCCCCAACTTAAATTTTTCAGGTTTACTGCTTACATTATTATCTTAATTCTCTGCACCTATACCTACAATCGTAATTGCAGAGGGTTCGGGCAAAGGGAACCAACTGACCCACTAGTCCCATGGGTTTGAGTAAGGAAACCGTCTTCTCAGGCTCTCACGCCACCCTTTGCACAAGGCAGGAATCATGTTAGAACCTTTCTAGCTACAAGACTTGATTCTATAAACAACCCACTTACTGGTTTATAAGCATATTTAATATATGAAGCTCCTTAACCACCGTCCATTGTTCTACAAAAAACAGTTCCCTTGTGTGTTTTACCATCTACAAGTTTTGAACTGTAGGTACTCAATAGACCGAATTCAAGGGTTTTTTGTCTGCTGTTTGTGCTGAAAAAGGCCTTTCTTGCACCAGAATGATACCGATCTATGTTCTCATTTTTATAACATTATTATTAAATCCATCTGTATTTTCTTCCAGAACTTTGATGGTTTCACTTTTTACAATGAAATCTTTAATCCATCTGGAAAAAAAAATTATAGTTTGGGGTAAACATATAATCAGATTTTATCCCCAGATGATTCAGCCCACATCCCAGTATCAATGGTTTGACAAAGACACTCATTACCCCGTGACCTGAACTATTATCTGATATTTACTTCTACATACAGCTTAGTCTAAGGCCAGAAACGTACTTCAAGAGTTCTGAAACAGGACGAGCCACAGCTGCCCCCAGCATTGGTCTTCTTTAAAACAAAACAAAACAAAACACCCAAGTAGTCTCTGAAGTGTATTTTTTCAGATAAACCTCAAATAATTTTGTTCTGCTCAAACAGTTTTGTTCAAAGTTTTGTCCCTCACCTCTTCCCCCACAAATAAAAAAATAAGAGGTGGCATTCTGAACTAATATTAATATGCATGCTTTTTTTTTTTTTTTTTTTTTTTTTTAGGAGAGAGGACGTCTTCATCTCTAGCTCTCGGGTAAATTTTGTGTTCATGACAAGCAAGCAGCATATCTTTCTTATCATCGATCTTTGGTATCATAGGGTCCAGCACAGCAGGGGCTGAATGAATCAATACAGGCCCTACACATTTCAAGTTTATTCCTAGGCTCTTTTTATATTTTTTATTCCTGCTGTTAACATCCTTATATTTTCTACCTGGCTTCCTCTGGTGCCTGGCTAAGGTAGTAACTGCACTCACTCGACAAATACTTACAAATCGACCAGTGTTGGGTCATTCTTCTGAGCACAAGAGTCAGAGCTGTGAACCTTTGTCTCCATCCTTGCAGAGCTCAAGTTCAGGAGAAGAGAGAAGATAAACCACAAAAACAAGCAAGAGGAGTGTGGGACATGAGGAATGCCTTTAAGGCATCAAGGAAGTGGCTGGGGGGAGCAGGGGGAAGGCAGACAGAAGCGGAGGACACCGGACATCTTCCCGGAGACGTGATGTTCTGGGGAGAGCCTCCCAAAAAGGGAGAACATGCCAGGGAAATCGGGGGGCACCACAATCAGGCAGATGGAGAGACGAATGCCAAGGTCTTTGCCAGGAACCAGGGCACAGGTATAAATGTGGGGCTGGAGGCAAACCAGCAGCGACGCAGAGAGCTGCAGGGACTCTGGGGGGCAGCGAGAAGCTTCCCAAGTCCCGGGAGAAGATCCGCATTTTATTTATGCATTAATTTCTCAAGAGCGAGTGTAGTAGTTTTTCTCCATTTTGTTAACTTTATTCAAAATACTCCGTGTTTCAAAGCTAATCATGATGTTGGCGGTTGGCTTCAAACAAATAATTTTTCTGTTAGGCGAGGAAATGAGCCTCTCATTTTGACTGATGATGACTTGTCTGGAAAATAGCTCTGATTGTTCCCTTTCTGCTTAGTTGTGTCTCTGTGGTTTCTCTGCTAGCTCCGCTCCCTTGGACCCACTTCAGTGTGTCCTTAACACGATCTACCCCCTCCCTGTCACACTCACCGGGCGGTGCTTCAACAATGCTTATGATCTCAGCCACATTTCTGTACATTTCAGGTCTAAGGGGACTTTGACACAGAGGACATGGCTGTAAAGACAGAGGTTACTAGCAAGCTCCCGAGAGGGGAGATGGGGAGCCGCACATAACCCGTCTTAAAATGTGGCCAGTAGCTTCTAACACAGGAGCCCGTGGTGAAGAAAGAACACGGGCTGTCTGAGGCCCATCATCACTGCCCAGTTACTGTCCACTCACCTGCTCGCCTACCACTTAGGGAGGGGGCACCTTAGGTTACCAAGCCCCGAATTATTTTACAAATCCATAGCGCTTGCATTAATGGTTAAGAAAGTGGGTTATGGGGTAGGGGGTGCCTGGGTGGCTCAGTGAGTTAAGCATCTGCCTTCTGCTCAGGTCATGATCCCAGGGTCCTGGGATCGAGCCCCGCATCAGGCTCCCTGCTTGACAGGGAGTCTGCTTCTCCCTCTCCCACTCCCCCTGCTTGTGTTCCCTCTGTCGCTGTGTCGCTCTCTCTGTCAAATAAATAAACTCTTTTAAAAAAGAAGAATGTGGGTTATGGTGTCCAGATGACCTGCTTAGATTGAAATCCCGTCCATCTCTCTCTAGCTCTGGGCTTTGGGTGAGTGACTCAGCTCTCCAGGCTTCAGTTTATACTCCTTTCAGTGAGAGACTAAGTACTTCACAGGCCTGGGAGCATGCCTGTAAGGAGCCTAGCTCTGCCCCCATCCAGAAGGCTCTTGGCGAATGGCAATAACGCTAATAAGTAGGTATGAGGAGGATGGAGGTATTAACAGCAGTAAAAAAGAAAAAAAAAAAAAAAAAAGCTAATCCCCAACGTGTCTATGAAAGAGGTGGTAGGATCAAAGGCATAGAATTAGAAATCTCGGAAATAATTTTTTAAAAGGGCAACAGCACATCTGTCCCAGACAGAGGCAGAGAAATCAAAGCAGCTTGGACAGAAGTAAAGACGGGAGGGAGCCCATCGGAAAGCTCGGCAGGGGTCTCACCGAGGAAGTGGGTCAGGAGAATCCTCAGAGAGCAGAGCGACAGAACAAGACCTTGAAGCCAGGAGGACAAAGGGATCTGATCTGGTTTCTACCGAGGAGACCAGACCCACGGATGGAGGCGCTCTGCATGGGAAGGCTGCTCCGTCCGTGCTGGTCCACGTGCTGCCAGTGTGAGGTCATCGAGGAGGGACAGCGAGCAGCCTGCGTCTCGTGCAGGACACAGAAGGTCAGGGTTTTCTGGCCTGGAGGTGTTCTGGTTCTCTAGAGAGGTCTTTGGCCCTCGGTGGCTTTGTAAAGACGTGCACAATCCAAAACACAACGTAAAAACCAATAGCGCTAAGAAGGGGGGAGGAAGAGCGTTGACGGGTGATTGATTCTGGGATCTTTCCTGGAGTCCCTTCTGGACCCTGGATACCCTTCCCCAATGAGAAACTCCTCACCCAGATCTGAATGGCTTCTTTTCTTCTTCTACGGATACATCAATTTCAGTCTAGTTTCAAAAACGCCCTCTGCCCCAAGGTCTCTCTTCAGATGACCTCTGTTTGAACACTAGCCACACGTGACATTAGCTGACAACTGCCGACAGTTTCAAAACTCTGTTAGAAAGCAGTTTATTCGCAAGAGCTGAGGTTCTGTGGTCAAGACGGGCCTGGGGTCGGTCCTCCATCCCACGAACACTAGGGTCAGCCTTGGCTACCAGGAAAACAGGACGACCGCAAAGATTCACGGAGGGAATGCTTGCAAAGAGCTGAGTCCCTTTCCTGGCACATTTGCCAAGAACATTTTAAACTTCTCTTCCCCGGCTGATCTGAATACTTCTTTCTCCCCTGTAACTCAGCTATCATTCAGATACACCTACCAGAATCCAAAAGCTCCCCCAGTTTTAAGACTTGAGCACTTCTAAAGCAAGGACCATCTGAAAAGCAAACAGTGGTCCAGAGAAGCTGACAGTCTGGCCCGGAGTCACGGAGCTAGCTCGGGGTGGACGAGAAAACACCAGACATCTACCTGACCCCATGACGCCTTTTTGCCTACACCACACTATTGCCTTAGATGTGTGTTTTAAGTATTTTTTTTTTTGAAGGCAGTTTTAGAGATGGAGAGGAACGCAGAGGTTTCCCAACTACTCTCTGTGCCGGCACAGGCACAGTCTCCTTCATTATCAACATCATTAAAATGGGACATTTTTTACCAAGGACCCTACGTCATGATCACCCAAAGTTTGATTAGGCTTCACTCCGGGTGTGGTTCGTTCTGTGGGTTTAGACAAACACAAACACATAACGGCGCGTAAATATAACACCATATGGGATAGTTTCAGTGCCCTAAAGTCTTCTGCCCTCTGCTGGCTCATCTCCCCTACCTCCCACACCCCCTGCGCTCCCTGTCTCTACGGCTGGAGTCAGACAGTTTGGAACCTTCTCAGATGGGCTCCTTTCACGTGCTCGTGTGCCTTGAGCGATCCTCCGGGTCTTTTCATGACTTGAGAGCTCGACTGTTTTCAGGGCCCAGCAAGACTCCATCGTCTGGACATACCAGCGCTTATCTATGCACCCTCCGGAAGGATATCCTGGTTGCCTCCTAGTTTGGGTAATCGTGTACAAAGCAGGTCTTCATGTCGGCGTTAAGTTGAACCCCAGTAGGTAAATACTACGGAGTGTGACTGGTGGGTCATGGTAAGAATATGCTTAGTTTTGGGGCGCCTGGGTGGCTCAAGTCATGATCCCGGGGTCCTGGGATCAAGCCCCGCATCCGGCTCCCTGCTCAGCAGGGAAGCCTGCTTCCCTCTCTCCCACTCCCCCTGCTTGTGTTTCCGCTTTCACTGTGTTTCTGTCAAATAAATAAATAAAATCTTAAAAAAAAAAAAAAAAAAAGCAAACGGTTCTAAATCCAGGCGAGTTCAGTCAGCACTAAAATTAATGGATTTCTATAGGATAAAATTCCTGAAGAAAAAAAATCTCGTCATGTCCCGACAGAAGGCTGATGTGAGGCAACCACTGTTTTACAACTGTTACATGATTAAATGCACTTAAAAGGAGAAAGACTTGCATTAACCGGCAGTTAGAAAGTCATAAATGTAAACAGATTATTCTTTAAAAAGGGAGCTTAGAGAACAGAATCATTTCCTAACCAGGGTGACTGCTCTGTAAATTTCAATTCTAATGAGAGGAAATTCAACATAAGGATACATTCTTAATAAGATTTCACTGCCCATGACATGGGATTAAGTGTAGAAAAACCCTGCATGTCCTCACCAGAGGCTCTGGCAACACATGAGGTCAAGGACTCTGCAGGGGGCTGGACCCATAAGTGGGGGCCCACACTGCCCGGCCTGGGTCTGCAGAGGGAAAAGCTGGGTGGGCAGTAGCAGGCAGAGGAGGCCAGAGGGGAAATGAAGATGTTCATCGTTTTGGAGGAAAAGTAAAGAGTAAGTGATTAAAATAGTGTCATATATATATATATATATATATATATATATATATATATATATTTTTTTTTTTTTTTTTTTTTTTTTTTTTTAAAACACTGCTTCTGGGGAGCCTGGGCTGCTGTCAGTGGAGTGTCCAGTTTTAGTATATGTGCTGCTGAAGCGAGTACTCGGTAGCATATCCGACTCTTGGTTTCAGCTCAGGTCGTGATCTCAGGGTTGTGAGATCAAGCCCTGTGTCGGGCTCTACACTCAGCATGGAGTCTGGTGAGATTCTCTCCCCCTGTGCCCTGCCCCGCCCCGTTTACACTCTCTCCAAAATAAATTAATAAATCTTAAAAAAAAACTGTTGCCTCCATATGTATTTTTCTTTGTGATACTATGTAATAGTATCACACTATGTAATAGTATCACAAAGAATACTATTAATAGAAAATAACTACTATGTAAAATTGAGTAAATAGTTAATGTCACACAGGAAAGTTAAGCAGCTTGGCTGTGTGTTGGCTAAAGTTGAAGAGATCCCAGTTATAACATTCTTGGACTTCTTTGGTGGCTACTCAAAGACACCACAGAATGAATCCTATTCTCTCAAATCTAAGATACATTGTTTCACATTTTCCTACTTCTCAAGTCACAGTGTAGCTTCTAATAGATATGAACAAGAAAAATGTTATTAAATATCATAACCAGGAGCATCCAAGAATTAAGAAAGAGTGCCGAGGCCAAAAGATCTGCTGGGGAACTTTCTCCCAGGGTGACCGTAATGTTCCCCATCGTGACAGAGGTTCCGGTTACACAAACAGCCCTGCAGACATGTATTTAAGATTTGCGTAGTTCATTATACACAAGTTTTAGCTACAAAGAGAAAGATGTAAATACTGGACTTCAGTTAATGTAATGTACACTGAGGTGCTTAAGGGGAAGGGCACCAAAGTCTGTAATTGAACTTGAAATAAAGTTCAATAAACCTGAACTTGAAATAAATCAAGTGAAGGGATTGACAGCTGATCAAAGTGGTATAAAAATTACTTTAAACTGAAAATATCAATCCGCAGCCACGGAAGGAAACATTACCTAACCTTAAGCACAGCCTCCTGAAAATATAGCGGACATTCATCCCAGGGAGTGTCCTGACTGGGAAAAGACAGACCCAGTAACTACAAAGTCAGCCATCTATCAGCATGGTACAGCCCGACAGAACCCTCCACGCTTTCTCCTTGAAGCCCTACTCTTTCTTTTTGGTCAAGCTTAGCATAGAAGCCTTTTATTTCTGGATACTCAGCAAATGCTCCTCACGGAGTACTCCCGTGTGTGCGCAGATAATCGTAGTCGTTTCTCCTATTACTCTACAGCCAGTTAATTTGCAAAGCCCCAGGTGCAGGACGCAAGGTGGAAAAGGAAAAAATTTCTTCCCAGCATGAACAATAAAATGGATTGACGGATGGACAGAGGAGGAACACGGCAATATATCAGACAGCAAATCCAGTGAAATATTAATGGTAGAATCTAGCTGGAGGGATATATGAGTCTTGACTCAAAATTCTTTCAACTGTGCTTTATGCTTGGAAATATCCACAATCAGATGCCCGGACAAGTTAAACGGAAGGAAAGAGAAGGTACTTGCTGACTGCGACTTTGTGCTCAAGAAGACAGAAGCGGACTCTACCAAGATTCACTTCAGAAATCCGACCCTATTAATTAAGGACAAAGGAGCCTAAAATTACCCTAATTACAAATGCCTGCAGAGGTCACTTCTGGTGACAAAAGTAGATTAGCATTCTCTATCTAACCTTTCATTCTATCAACAGCACTCATTCCCTCCCTGAGTGTTTCCTGCATCCCAACATTTACAAAAAGTCCTCAACAAAAATAGTCACCCCAGGGCACCTGGGTGGCTCAGTTGGCTGAGTATCTTGACAGTTGATTTCAGCTCAGGTCAAGATCTCGGGGTTGTGGGTTCCAGCCCCGCACCAGGCTCCATGCTCAGTGCAGAGTCTGCGGGAGATGCTCTCTTTCCCCCTCCATCTGCCCCCTCCGCTACTCATACTCAACACGCACACTCCTGCGCTCTCTTAAATAAATAAATAGATACATCAATAGCTAGATAGTCACCCAAGCTCCAAAACCACCTGCTCAGGGAGGAGGGGTCTGCAGAGGTCCGCGTCCTGCCCCTGGCTCCCAGATTACTGGATGTGGGGATGTGGGGTATTGTCGCCAGACAGCACAGACTGGCAACACACACATTCTCTTTTGCCCTCACTCATGAGCAGAACGTAGCTCGTTTATCCATTTCACGAAGAGTCCCAATGCCTAGATTTCCATGTGACGATTAACCGATAGTGCACGATGAAGGACGTGGGTCGTCTTCATCCCTGGTTCCTGGGAGGGAGCCTCTAAGTCCTCGGAAAGTCTCTGTCATTTATGGGGGGCCCTGAGAGCTTGTGCCAACGAGGGGACTCACGACAGGCCCCTAGATAGTTCCAGGATGGGCACTGGCCACACTGGAAGACCAGTCCAGTGATCAGAGGTTTGGGCACTGAGTCAAGGAAATCACCCCAATATCCCAGGAGGGGAGAGGGGCTGGAGACGGAATTGAAACCCACGGCCCATGATTCAATCATTCATTCCTGCTTGATCAAAACCCCTAAAAGACTCTAGACTCTGAAGCTCGGGGGAGCTTCCTGGCTGGGGATAAACATCCATGTGCTGGGCGGGGAAGTGTCCAGAGGATATGGAAGGTTTACAATGGGGACGCTCCCAGGCCTCACCCTCGCTGTCTCTGCTTCTGGCTGGATCTGATTCGTTATCCTCGTGAATTATCAAACCCAACAGGGCAGTGACCCCCAAATACATAGCTGGCTGGTCAGAAGTGCGGGTGGCCCGGGACCCCATAAGCTCAAGGCTGGGGTCCACAGCATGAGCACTTTGTGTAGGAGTAGGCCCTGGGTGGGCCGGGTCAAAACTGCATCACAATGCATAATCTTTAAGACACTTGCAGATCATGGGGCACCTAGGTGGCTCAGTGGGTTAAGCCGCTGCCTTCGGCTCAGGTCATGATCTCAGGGCCCTGGGATCGAGTCCCACATCGGGCTCTCTGCTCAGCAGGGAGCCTGCTTCCCACCCCTCCCCTCTCTCTCTCTCTGCCTGCCTCTCCCATCTACTTGTGATCTCTCTCTGTCAAATAAATAAATAAAATATTTAAAAAAAAAAAAAAAGACACTTGCAGATCAGGTTCTAAACTTTTTTTTTTTTTTTTAAGATTTTATTTAATTGACAGAAGAACATAAGCAGGGGGAGTGGGAGAGGGAGAAACAGGCTCCCGGCTGAGCAGGGAGCCTGATGTGGGGCTCCATCCAGGATCCTGGCATCATGACCTGAGCCGAAAGCAGACGCTTAACGACTGAGCTTCCCAGGTGCCCCAATAACTTGTTTGAAGAACACCAGCCAATGAGATAAACAACAAAAGAAAGCAAAAAGTTAAAGACTACTCTAGAATACAGAATTGAAATGAAGAGACCTAAGGCAAGGATCGTGGATTTTAAAAACGACAAAAAATATGTTAGAGGGGCGCCTGGGTGGCTCGGTGGGTTAAGCCTCGGCCTTCGGCTCGGGTCATGATCTCAGGGTCCTGGGATCAAGCCCTGCATCGGGCTCTCTGCTCAGCGGGGAGCCTGCTTCCCCCTCTTTCTCTGCCTGCCTCTCTGCCTACTTGTGATCTCTGTCAAATAAATAAATAAAATCTTTTAAAAAAAAAAGTTAGAAAAAACTACTGGAAATTGGATCCTACATCAGACACTATAGAACCGATGTGGACCTTCTCAGCGTGAGGACAGCCCGCAGTTACGTGGGGACGCCCTTGTCCTGGGAAGTCACTTGAAGAATCCCAGGGTGTCAGGAAGTCTGCAATCCAGATGCAAATGGTTTAAAAAAAAAAAAAAAAAAAAAAAAAAAGCTTTTGCGCATAGAAAACTGACAAGGTGAAGGGTATGCAGCCATTTAAAGTATCATTTTGTCAACCTAAAGTAGGTTTGAATTTTTTAAAAATAAAAATGTGGGGAAATGCATCAGCAAAAGTTTTTAGAAGGCTAAAAATGAAGAAAACGTGGTAAAAAAAAATTGAAATCACAGAAGCTGGGTGATGGGCATACGCGGCCCACGTACCATTCTATTTCTGTGTAGCTTTTAAGTTTCAAACTCAAAATGCCTTTTAAAAATGGTATCAGGAAGGTTTTCCCTTGAAAACATACAGTATCACCAGTAATCTATACTTCAGCCTGTTGTCTTGGTTCCTACCTCATTGAGATTCGTGCATTTGTTTGCCCTTTTATCTGTTTCTGAAATATGTTCCCTGTTCAGAGCAGGGTGCCGGGGTCTCCGAGGTTATTAAGACCAGTCGAGGTAAGTCACAGTCCCCACCCTTCCGCCTAGTTGTAAAGCATGGTCTGGGCGACCCAAACACGGAACCAAGGACGGCAGTGGATATAAAAGAGGGTCGGGGAGAACAAAAATCAATGTGTGTTGGAACCTGTCATATAGGGGGGACTCAATTTGAGGAGATTTCAGTCCCCGGAGGGAAGATGAGGGTAAAGGCACGAAGCCAGCCGGGACCCATAAAGCCAGCCAGAACAGAGCTGTGGGACCGGCTAGGACCAGATAGAAATGTCCGACAGGGTGCCAGAAACGGGGGCCTGCAGACAGAGGGGTCAGAGGACACAGTGAGATGCTGGGGCTGGAGTCCTGAAACACAGGAGCAGACGGCAGAAATCAGGAAACTGGGTGATGCGTGGCAATGTAGGTTAATTTTTCCGCATGCTGAGTTCAAGCTGACATGTGTTCCTTACTTCACACCGTATGCTGCGCTTGCACCCAAATCCTTGAAAACTGCCTGATGCCACTCCTCACCTGATGTCCTCCATGCCTGCAGGCTTCAGGGCACCTCCCTTGTCCACCCAGAACACGGATTCTTCAGGAAGCCATCAGGGAGAGTGAGAAGAATCAGGGTCTAGAAACTCATCCGGCTGCAAGCCTGCCCACCTGAGCTAGCAATGCACCGGGACCCGGAAGTACCAGGCACAGCCGCTGCCCACAGAGGCCCAAGCCCCCCACCACACCCTGGACTCCTGGGAATCCTCCGGGCTCACGGCCTGCCATGCTCAACCCCGCTTGGTGCCCAAGACATCGGCTTGCAGGTCGTTTGGCATTCTCACAGTCTGCTCCCACGTTGTCCTCTCTCCTGATCCCGAACCACACCCCCGTTTCCTCTGCACACCCCGGACTCCCCTTCCAGAGGGAGCAAAGTCCCCCACACCTACCCCCTCTTCACTGAGCAGTCCACAGACCCCCCCCTTCCAGGTGAGGACCATCCCCTCTCTCCCCTCCGCGGTGCCCCCAGACCTGAGCCTGGCGTCCTGCTCGCTCGCCCTTACGGTGTCTGCAGACCCTGGCATGGAGAAGAGCCCCCAGCCCGCCCCACCCCTCCTCTCCAGTGGTCCTGACTTCTGGATTATTCTCTCCCAGGGAGATCATTAAGAACAAAACCTCTCCTCTTGTTTCCAAAAATTAAGCACATTTTATTCCAAAAGAGTGGAAAGGATATGATCTTGGAACGAAGGACGCTCCACTAGGTGAAATCCTTTAGCCTTAGGAAGGGCTGATGATGCTTCAGCACTCGTCTGTGTGCGCGTGTGTGCATGTGCGCATGAGCGGCTGAGCCCCTCCTCTCCGCAGGTGAGGGACATATCCCAGACCCCGCCCTCAGTGCAGCAATTCCAGTGAGTCCTCCCACCCTCAACGCCTCCCTGCTCACTCCTCCTGCTCTGTCTTTAGGATCCCCAGCATCATTGGTTCTACTCCATTGAGACCCCTACGCTGTCCCAAACCATCTACTCCCTCCCAACAGTGCGCTCCCCTCTGCCCATACCGCACCGGACAGCTTCTCCGCCCCATGTTCTCCGTTCCCTCGCTCTGCTGTCCCCCACTTGCTGCAACCGCTCCACCTTTTGATGGACGGGATCTGGTTCCACTCCGCTGCTCTCCCGCGGAGGATGGACCACAGCGATGGTCCCAACCATCTCCACTCTCGCTCTATCTGCTCCCCCTGCCTTGGCCCTGTGTCTTGCTTGGGGCTGGGAAGACCGCAAAGGCGACAGGAGCAGGAACTTGAACGAGGCTCATGCACCAGGGCTCACTGTCTCACTGCTCCTGCAACCTTGCCCCTGGGGTACAGAGCCTGGCACCGCGGGCTGGAGAGCACGAAGATATGCAGAGGTGAAGGCAAGCTCCCCACCCCCAGCCAGCAGTCTGCACCCCCTCCAGAACCCATAGCAGAGACAGGAGCAGCCCCAGATGGTGGAAACACCAGCTGAGACGACCCAGTTGCCGGGAAGAGTATTTTAAGCCATGATGTGCCAGGCTGGTTGGCTGTTCCGGAAAGGCTCACTTGCACAACCCCAGAGGCTGCACAAGGCTGGGAGAAAACGTGCGCAACAAGAAGAATGCCCACCATCTCCACCTCTTCACCAGCCCCCCTCCGCCCCCGGCTTATATCAGATACCGGAGCTGCGACATCAGGGAAAAGAGAAGTGAGAGACCAGAAGGTTCCAGCCCCTCATTCAAACTCGCCCACGGTAAACGCTCGGCCACGGATAGCAAGATTCGGTCAGTCTCCAACCACTGCCCTTCACTCTCCCCCGCTGTTTGAGAGCAGCAGGCCTACACCTGCGCTTTGGGATTTTAACTTTTCCACTCTCCCATCCTTTCTTGAGTGTAATCTGGCCTCTGCCTCCATCTCAGTCCCTGAGTGCTGGACGGACACACCCAGGGCCCCTGTCTCTGTGGGGCTCGCCCTGTCTCCAGGCTTCTGTACTGGCCATAGCCACGGACACACACCCTCCTGCCTCCTCAGCCTCCCTGACCTCTGCCTGACTCCTGCCTTTCCTCGGGGCTCCACACTCGGCCTTCTCTCTCCCCTCCTCAGGAGGCAGCCCCTCTCACAGGCCTGCACCTGGGGCAGCCCTCTCCTGAGCTCCACATCCAGGCGGGTAGTGGAAGAGGCCACGCGCACCGCAGCCAGGTCCTCCTCCACACCCACTGCCTCCACTCAGGGCCTGCACTTGCCCTACAGGCCGCTAGACAGACACCCCAGCCCCTCCAGTGACTCCCCTGCACACTTGGCACTGTCACACCTCCAGCTTTTGCCTGCGCCGACCGCCAGCCTCCCGATCAGTCTTCCGATGCCTTTCCTGCCTACACTGAAACCAGGCTGGTCTTTCTAACTAACCATCCTTTTCTAAGCCAATCTAATGGCGTCCTGCCGTGGGTAAGGCTTCATTCACTTCTGGCGCTCGAGCATCCAGCACACGAGGCACGTGACCGTGGGTAACATGGACACACTGCCGACATGTCCAGGAGCCCACCAGGTGCACGCGGAAACTAGAAACGTAAGTTTCCCAGATAAACACTGCAAAAAGTGGGAGACGCCCGGTGTGACCACCAAACAGCGACCCCGGATTTAAACAACCTATACCATCTCAGTCTTAAAATGGTCACTGTAAAGTTTACATCAAGTTCTTAAAATTACTGCTCTACTCTCCCCCTCACCCAGACCAAAAAAAAAAAAAAAAAAAGCAAACAACCAAGAAATAATTGCTTTAGTTTCCAACAGAATCACAAACAAGTCGGAACGTTCAATATTTACTTACGTGCAAAGAATTGACTGGTCTTCGCGATCTAGAAAACAAAAAAGAACACAAAAAAACAAAGTGACCATTTGCCTGGTTTTTTTAAAGACCTGATATAACAAAGTTGCAGACGTGGCCCACATTGCGTTGGGGACTCCGTCTCTCCCGTAAAGCTTCCCTGCCCCTTCCAGAGCCCTGAAGCCAGTCTCTGGCTCGTGGTAATGCCAGGTGCTCGGGGGGTAAACAGTGGCCCCAGCTTCGGGGGCTTTATACCCTCATCAAGCCTGATGCGCAAGCCTAGCTCCGTGGACCCCGGCCCCTCCCTCACTGAATCAGTTTCAGGCCAGCAGGGGCTGACCCGCCCTCGCCCTCTATAAAGAGGACCCCCCAGGTGATTCTGACGCAGGGTCAGGTTTGCAAACCACTGTCTTTCAGAAAGGCTTCCAGAACACCCACCACCAGAGAGGAACTGGATTTAACTTGACCTTAAAGGAGGGGAAAAAAAATCATCACACACTAAGTGGAGAAGGTGGAAGGGGGACAAACACTGGTGGATCTAACGGCCGTCTCCAGTCCAAGTGGCATTCGTCCCCAAAATGACAAAAGAACGTGCCACGGGGGGGCGGGGGTACTGAACGTGATTTTAAAGTGAGGTGTGATTTGAGTCTTCAGCTGGGTTTTTTCAAAGGAAAAGATGAAATTCAAGCCCACGTCCGGCCCACGGACGAAGCCACAGTGTGGAACGTGGGACCTCCAATCACTTCCGAGCCTGCCTGTGTGCTAAACAGGTGAGAAATGTTCCTGGAGCCAGTGGGGGAGTCCGCCCACGCCCGGCGGCTGCCAGGGGCGAGCGCTGGGGAAGCTTCCCAGACCTTCTCCCTCTGGGTCCTCAATGCGTCCTTCTTTTAACCCTGTTCTGGAATTAGACGATACCACCGGCTGCCTGTCCCCTAGAACGAGCTGCCCGAGGTCAGGCTATCTTCTGTCCTTATTCCCACGGTGACAGTTAGCCTTGATTAGGGTGACTGAGCACAGGGCACTGGACCCCTGGGTGCTGGTCCCCATCTGCTGCAAACTCACCTTGCATCTCTAAACGTGGCGCCGACACCTGCTGGCATCAGCACCTTGACCTAAGATACTGGGATTTTATCAGGTCCTTGCTTATTCACTGCGAACATGAGCCCCAAGCCCCCTATATTCTCCAGGTCTGCCTGAACAACTTCCATAGAACTCCACGACGCCATGATTTTTAAGGCCTTTCCAAACTGGTTCTCATACTACAAACATCAAAATGCATACAAATTAACCAAAATTTAATTGCCTCCTAATTAGTTCAGATGGCTTTCTTCCTTCCAACTGGAGACCTGCACAACCACAGCCCACCCTTCAATTCTGCAGCATCCTTCACTCCCCGCGCTTCTCACCCCCACGGCCCAACAAAAACCAGAACAACGCTGCCTGCCCCACTTATCGACTCTCTGTGTTTGTCGGTCTGGTCTTGTACGGCTTCGGGCCTCAGTTTCCCTAGCTGTGCAATAAGGGTATGGGCTTGATCACCTCCAAGATTCTCTCCAACTGTGATCCCACCATCCCTCTCTTCCGCATCATGAATCCTCGTTATCCTTCAAGGGCCAAGGAAAGCACTATAATAATGCACAATGACCTTGACCTCTAAAAACCTGTAAATGGAAACAAAGCCTCCCCCTGGTATATACAGGAACAATTTCACTTTCAAAAATGCAACTGGCCTGCTGAAGATTACAGACTCTTCTAGCTTAGTGTTTTCCAAAGCAACCCCAAGAATCCCACACGCAGGACCTCCATAAACCCACGCTAAAAGTTAAATCCTATGTCAACAGCGGAAACAGTTTCAAATCAATGACCTCAGCTCCTACCTTAAAAAACCAGAAAAGAGCAAATGGAATTCAAATTAAATAGAAGCCAGGAAATGAGAAAGAAGAGAAATCAATGAAATGGGGAGCAGGAAAAAGAAAAAAAAAAAAAAGAACTAAATTCTGGGTCTTAGAGAAAAATCAGTTGATAAGTGATCAGTTGATCAGTTGATAAACCTCTAGGTAAACGGATCAGGAAAAAGACACAAATTACCAATATCTGAGAATAACTACCCCGAATCCCAGCCTGACAACCAGGATGAAAGGGACAACTTTTTAAAAAGATGAAAACTGCTAAGGCTCATTCCAGAAGAAATAACCTGATTGGCCCCAAATCTATTAAAGAAATTTAATCTGTGGAACTCATAAAATGTCCATGATACCTCAGTTAAAAAAAAACAACAGGATGTGTAATTAAAAACCTTCCCACAAAGAAAACATACTTCACTGGTGAATTCAACAAAACATTTAAGGAAAAAATCTTATCAAACTTTTCAGAAAACTGAAGAGGAAGGAGTAGCTCCCAACCCATTCTCAGAGATAAGCCTCACCCTGACACTGTGACTACAGAGACATGATAATACACAAAAATGGCAAATATCTGTCATCGGCAAGGACACAAGAATTCTTAACGTGCTAGCAGATCCATTCCTGCAATATACAGAGGGGGACACAGGACTAACGGGTGGCATTTGTCCCGCAAGGCAAGGTTAGTTCAGTGTCCAAAGGCACTCTTACTCACTGTACCCACAGGCTAAAGAATGTCACCTAGTCATCCAAACAGATAGAGAAAAACATTGGACAAAACTCAATATCCATTCAAGATTTTAAAACGCCTGAGCAAACGAGGAATATAAGAGACTTTCACGAATCTGGTTAAGAGCAGCAACACCCTCCTTAAAGGCGGAAAACGGAATGTCGTCCCTGAGACCAGGAACGAGCTCAGGATGTCTGCTGTCCCCACGTCTATTCAACAGCACGAGGCCAGAAAAACATCCAAAGTGTAAGATGGGAAGGACATGGAGATGTCTCTGTTGGCAGAGGACACGATGGTCTCCACGGAAAATCCCAAACACTCGACCCAGAAAACCTTCGAGAATAAGTGAGTTTTGCCAGGTTGTAAGATACAAAGCCAATACATGTACTTAGAAATATTTCTATGTATCAGCAGTGCGCAACTGGAAATTTTTAAGTTTAAAGTTCCACTTAGTCCTAAAAAACATGTAACGCCGACTTACATTAAGGTATTATTTTACGTAGGTATAAATCTAATGAGAAAGGAGTTTGTGATTTCTGCCATCAACTTTGTGTCCGAGAACTCGACTTTCATTTATTCATTCAATGACTGTTTCTTGAGCACCTACTATGTGCCAGACACACTCTGCATTTTATTAATACGGAATCCCCGAGAATCCAAACTTAGGGAAAAAGGTAAGCTCTCTTCTTTTTTTGTGCATTAAAGCAGCAAACTCCGACTGGTGGGACCCTATGCTCTGAATCCTCCCCTGGTTAGCAGCTTTGCTCACATTGGTAACTGGAAACCTACGTGAGCAGCTTTGGTAGGTACCGTGAGCCATACTTTGATGAATGTAGCGTGTGTCCCAACCCAACTGGGTTATGTAGGACATCAGCCCGTAGCCCCAACCTACAGAGTGGAATGCGATGGAATTGTTTAGAAGGGGGTTTTTTGTTTGTATTTTGTGTCACACTTTTCAACTATTATGTAATCAAAGCTATCAACTAATTCCTTTTTTTAAAAGATTTTATTTATTTATCTGAGAGAGAGACAGTGCATATGCAAAAGCAGGGAGGGACATACGGGAGAGGGAGAAGGAGACTCCCCACTGAGCAGGGAGCCTGATGCAGGACTCGATCCCAGAACCCTGAGATCATGACCTAAGCCAAAGGCAGATGCTTAACCCACTGAGCCACCCAGGTGCCTCTTTTTAATTCTCATATGGAATTTTATTATGGTGGAAAAGAAGATGTCCCACTGCCTTGGTTTTGAATCCTAGTTCATAACCTCTTACTACCTACATTTTCTTGGGTCAAGTTTTTAACTTCTCTGTGCCTCAGTAAAGTAGGGACAGCCAATTCTTTTGACTTTAGACGATGGCTGTTGTAGATTACATCATACACTTAAAACATTTAGCCCAGGGCCCGGCACACAGTAATATTCAGTAAATGCTCATTCTGGCATTGATGATGGTATCAGTGATAATGTGATATGCTGGTAAGCTACACTCTCCTTGCTCTGTAGGCATGTGGCTGGTCGGGCAACCCAGTAATGGGACGTTAACATTTAATCACTCTTAACTATTTGGTCAGATTCAATTTTCCTATTCAACCTGTCAAGATCACTTGAAGAATTCTGTTTCTTTTCATCAACTGTATTTACTACACTGAAGTTTCACGTCATCTATACATTTTATGGGCAGGCGTCCTGTGTCAAGTATATTACGGATAGAAATGTCCCAATGGGATCCCGCCGGCGGACACCCTGACAAACTAGATGGCGTCCATCACCAACCAGCACCTCCGGGCACCCTTTCCAAAACAGCCACGAGGATGTCACAGAAGACCATGGAATGGCATGGGGACGTCCTGATTCTCTCTTAACACTGTCCCCTATAACTTCCCTTCCCGCTGAGCTAAAGGAATGTGGGGCATATTTCCGTGTTGTTCTTGGGCTGTTCGCAATAGATTCTAGAACCTTCCCTGGTGGGTATGTGAAGCTTAACAGCCTGAAACTTCCTGGCCTTGCGAGAAGTTAGAATTATCGCGTGACCCCACCCCCCCACCCCCCACTGCCTTCTGGAAACTCCCCTTCCTGATAAACACTTCAGGGACCAGAGAGGGTCAACCATCCCGACCGGGAGAATGGACTCATTTCAATGGGAAATACAGACTCAATGAGAGAAGGAATATACTTTCTCCAGTTTCTTCTCCCCTGTAAGGCCAAGGTTGCTCATTCCTACAAATGCTTTTCTGCGTATATAAGGCTGCTTCTTCACGCAGACACAGAACCGAGAGCAAAGCAGCTGACCGTCCTCTCTCCACGATCAGCAACTCCCCACGGCTGTGGGCCTTTCTCAGGACTCTCTGGCCCTGAAGCTAAGAAAGGGCAATTAAACGTCATCTTTTGTCACCCTGAGCAGATTCTGGATATTCCCCTGTCCTCACCCATCGATGACGCTCTCCTAGGTTTGAAGTACTTCCCGTTTGCCAGGGAATCTGGTCTCAAGCACACCTGAGCCAAACGAGCAGTGGGGGATGGGCAGTGCACTTGGTGAACGCCCTCACGCTGCCCTTCAAATTCAGATCCAGCCTCCGCCACCCGCAAGACGGTGACATGCGGAAGCAACAGATCCCGTTCCCGAAGATGACCCAACTATTTTGTAAGAACCAATAGATCTGGGACGCCTGGGTGGGTCAGTCGGTGAAGCGTCTGCCTTCGGCTCAGGTCACCATCCCTGGGTCCTGGGATCGAGGCCCCACTTCAGGTTCCCTGCTCAGTGGGGAGCCTGCTTCTCCCAGTGCCCCTCACCCCACTCTCTCAATCTCTCTCAAAAGAATAAATTAAAAAATCTTAAAAAAAAAAAAAAGAATAAAGAACCAATAGGTCTTATCACACTTTATTAAGTTTCTTTTTGAAAAGATGAAAGGAGAGGGAGCGTTACTACAGGAGAACTCACACGACACCAGGAAGGCCCACGTTTAATGCAGTCTTTTCAAGCGATATGAAATGTGTTCGAAACTGCAATGTTCTGGCTTCCAGGAAAATGTCCCCCCGTAAACACTGCGTCTAAAGTCATGATGCAAATGAATGACTCTTCCCATGCATATTTTATCCTAAATCCAAAGGGGAACAGTCGAGAACAACCGACTTACCCTGTGCTTTCTAACTTCCGCTGTTTTAAGACAGAAATAGTTGATGACCTTCCTTTCCCCAATGCAGCCTCTACCTTTTCTGTTATTCCTCCCGTGGCTCTTCCTGTGGGTTCTAATTCCCAGTGCAAGAGACTCTAATCACACTGGCTTGCGCTGGTTGGAGAGCAAATATACCCAAAGCTAGACGCTTCTTCGTGGAAAGACGAACATGGCGTAGTGACGGCGGCAATCCTAACTTCCTCCAGAAAATGACCATGCTGCCCGTTCCAATCTTAAGAATTCAAAATTCTTCTACAATAAACATCTGTTACACTTTTATTTATTTATTTATTTTTAAGTTGAAAGCCCTTTGGAGAACAGATGGACACACACACGGAAACACCGACCTGCCCTCCGGAAAGTGCGCATCTGGGCCCCGGAGGCTCCCACTTACCCTGTAGCATGCACCTGTAAGCAGATTCTGAGATTGCATAGATGTGTGGCGGCATCTCGTGGCGTTTCTTCCCTCGGTACATCTCAATGATGTTCTCAGAGTAGATCGGAAGATTCTTGTAAGGATTTATGACTACGCAGAAGAGTCCAGAGTAAGTCTAGAAGAAAAATAAAATAGTGTTAAAAAAGAAAACCCAAAACCCCTGAACAGATCAGACGGCCAGAAACCACACAGCGCCTGGAGCAGGGGCCTTTGATGATCTGAAAAGGTGGTTGGTAGAGAGATTTGCAAAAATGTTAAAACTTTTCTAAATTTTTTGCTTCGGTATTTTCAGTTTTTTTTTTTTTCATGAAAGATCTATTACTTATGTTACCTTTGTCATACATTTGTTTGAAATGCATTTACTTAAAGAAAGCAATGGTTTACTATTTTAAGCGTATTTGTAAAGACGTTTTAACTTGGCTATCGTTTCGAATACAGTGAGTACTGATGAACATAACCCACACGGAAACTCTTTGGGGAGAGCCTCAATTGTTATTTTTTTTAAGGTTTTGCTTTAAAGTCCTCCCCATAGCCAGCTCGAACTCACAACCCTGCGATCGAGAGTCATGTGCTCCACCCACTGAGGCAGCCAGGAACACGTGGGTCCCCGGGTTTTTCCGAGCTACTAGTCCAGAACACACAAACCTTTCCTGATCAGCACAATAATCACTATTCAGAATGGATACCAAGCGCACTTTTGATTTGGGGGTTTAAGTTCCTTAAGAACGACTTCTGAGAAGAGCGCGCAAAACTGTCCCCCTCACCCCAGGGTGGTGGCAGGTGGGCCCGAGGCATCTGGGAGAGGGCAGCCCATGGCCCCGTGATGCAGGCCTTCTATTCAAGGGGAGCTGGGGGACCACGTCCCCAGACACTGGGGACTGATGGTGTCCAGCGCCAGGGCCCGCTTCCGCAGAGACAACAGCTGTGCTCACACAGGCGGGAACCCTGGGCAGCTGCCACCAGAAAGCTCTCGAGAGACCACCGGACTCTGAACACTTGAACAAGGAAACGCAGGCCGGCCCGAAGAAGGTAAGTGGTCAGAACCACGTCCGAGCTGCTCCCCCGCAGCCTCCCCAGAGTCATGGTCACGGATCACGCCTCCCACTGGGGGGAGGGGCAGAGAAAGGACAAAAGGCGAAAGGCTCTGCCCCCCATTCACCGGAAGCAGGGCGCCTGCCTCACTTCTGAGCTGACGCTGAGCCTGAGACCCAAGTAAGTGTCTGTCCATCCCTCGCTGACCATCGGGGCTTCAGACCCTAGCTCTGTCTCGTCCGGGCAGCTCAGGTCCCCCGAGAACCCTGGCCGGCTCCGGGCCTCCCCACCGTGGCACATGCTCCCGGACAGCCTCCCTGTGCTGCTGCAGGCAGAAAGGCAATGGGAGGCAAGAAGCACAGGGGTCTCTGTAAGGGTGAGGAAACTAAAGCCAGGCAATCTCGATTTCACATTTTATTGCATTTAACTTGTATACAGACAAGTAGACGAGCCACCACGATCTACCTCAATGAATTTTTCTATGTACCTCACCACTGTTCTGTTCAGAAATGAGATCACAGGCTGTCACGAAGTTACACAGTCTGCATTTCACTTTTTTAAGATTTTATTTATTTATTTATTTACTTGACACAGAGAGAGAGAGAGAGATATCACAAGTATGGGGAGAGGCAGGCAGAGAAAGGGGCAGGGGGAAGCAGGCTCCCCGCTGAGCAGAGAGCCTGATGCGGGGCTCAATCCCAGGACACTGAGATCATGACCTGAGCCGAAGGCAGAGGCTTAACCCACTGAGCCACCCAGGCGCCCTACATTTCACTTTTATAAGAGGTAAATTACAGGGACGCCTGGGTGGCTTGGTCGGTTAAGCGTCTGCCTTTGGCTCAGGTCTGGATCCCAGGGTCCCAGGATTGAGTCCCACATCAGGCTCCCTGCTTCTCCCTCTCCCTGTGCCTCTCCCCCTGCTTGTGCTCTCTCTCTCTCTGTGTCAAATAAATAAATCTTAAAAAAAAAAAAAAAAAGAGGTAAATTACAGACTGGCCAGAAAGAAAAAAACCACAAACCAAACAAACACACAAACAGAAAACCCCCAAGAAAGTCAAAATGCGGAAGTTCGGTCTAACATCTTGCAGCACGGGTGGCGCGGTAGCAGGTCTTAACGACACTTAAATCAGAAATCATTCCAACACATGTGTCTCCCACGTGGGGGGCGCTCTTCTGAGGTCTAGGATTACAAAGATGACTCAGTCTCACAAATATGAGTCTGTCATCTAAAAACAAGGTTAAATCACACCGGTACCCTGTGCCTGTGAAGCAGGGAGTGTTAAAAATGTTTCCATGCAATACTGTATTCAACCTTACGGTTTCAAGAGCTGCCTTTGAACTATCTGGGAGTTGGCTCCAGTACCGGGTTCCTGTAGAACTGATAATGGGAGCGATACTGTGTCCCTTTATCTTCCCCAAGGCACATGGCAGGAGGGTGGTATGTTGTTAAAATGTGTTTCTGAGACCCTGACGTTCCAATCAGACCTCATTCAATGCCTGAACACACACATGAGACGTTACCTTCAAGAAATACACGCTCTAGGTACAAAGACAGTAAATGTGCACACAACAAACACAGAAAATAAGGCACAAAAAAGAAAGTGGTACGAAAAGAAGAGGAGAAAGGTGAACAGGATTATAAATAGGACAGAAACTCCAGAATAGAACACACAACCAACCCCAGACCCTGAAAGTCAGGGCCATCTCGTCAGAAACTGTAAAACGAGGTATGAAATTCAGACATCAATGGTCTCTGATGTTCTTTCAAAGACTATTTAAAAGTCAAAAGAAGGGATGAAGAAATTCCTATTAAAACATAAAACTGGGTGGCAGGATATAGCCAAGGCAGAGTGAGAAGCTCAGCGTCGCTGAAAGTAGTTTGTATCATGGAAGTGCACGGCGGCGGGAGCTTAGAAAGGCTGACTCAACAACATAGAATGTGTCCTGCACAGGGGATCCGCTAGCAGAGGTTCAGGGGAGATGCAGGGAAAAAGCATGTCTGTAAAGTGTAGATCGGGCAGCTCCATGGAAAAGACACTAAAGGGCAAGAAGCGAGGAGTGGGGAGTGGAGACTACTGCACCAGTCCCAACACAGTGACCGGGCGCAAGTGAGAGGGAAGCGGAGAGTCCTGAGAACACTGAGGTGGGAGGGAGACTCAAAGGCACTCAGAAACTCTGAGTATAAAAGCCACAGAAGACATAAGCTAACGAGAGCCCCACGTTATCAAGCTTGAGAGGCTGGAAATGTTACTGATGGATGGGAAGAATGATCTGATGCGTGGGGAAGAGAGCAAACCCCCTTGGAGCATACTGAGATGGCAGGATGCTGAAAGGGGATTCACTACAGCAGGCAAGCGCAGGAGAACACCCAGTGAGAGCCGGACACACTGACTGCCGAAGCTATGAGAACATTCTGAAGAACGACAAAGGCCTGAGGGGTGTCCGCACAGCCTTTAAGACCCCAGCTCCTGTTGTTGCTGAGCTGACCTAAGGGAGACAGAGTAACACATCTGCACAAAAAGCCTGCCATTTCTCAAACATGCTATGCTGCTTTATGCCTCTAGGCTTGTATGTACGCAGATCGCTCTGCCTGGAATGGCCTTCTCCCGTCCAGTATCAGGAGGTTCTCCCCACCCTGTGAGTGCCAGGCCTCTGTTTAAGACAGGAATGTGCGTACACATTATTTCAAGGTTCGAAGGATGCGGAACCAGGAAACAAGGGAGCACAGAGGTCAAGGCCGGGGCACAGAGCAGACATGGGACGGAATTGGGGGCCTCACACATGCCGCTCCCTGCCAGAGCTCTCAGGGGGACATCAGGCCACCACCCAGAAGGAGAGAGGTCACCCACACCGTTTGCAAACACTGCACCCACATAAATTCACATGTGTGTCTAGGGAAAAAAAAACGAACCAAAACCTGATAAAAGAAGGAAAACATCATCAACCAGAGGCTTCAGAGAAAGCATTTACCTACGGAAATCACCACTAAGATAAGCTAAAAGAATATTTTCAGAAACAGACTGAGAGCAGGGACTCCACGTACCGGAACAGAAGCACATGCGGGAAAACCTGTGGGGAGTGATCCGAGATAAAAAACCAAAACTCCACAGCAGGGAAAGTAAGGAGCAGAGCGGCATCTGGAAATGCAGCGACAGACCCGGCATGTTTATCCTGGGAGCTCCCTTTGCAATGAGAAGTAGGAAGAAGGTGCATAATGCAGAGAAAGGAGGCACGAGGGTAAACGACAAAAATACTTCAAGGACAGATGAAGACAGAAAGCAAAGCAGAGGTCACTAAAACAGGAACCGCTGTTGCTTCCTTGGGGGAAGAAAGGCCAAAATTCTGTAAAAAGAGCGATCATCCCAAGCACACGTGAAACTGCCCCGTGCGTGCGTGCGTCTGTAAATGTGCAAGGTGGTGTGGACGCACACCCCGACAGAAGCCATCGAGCCGTCCAACACGGGGGCGCAGGCTCCGACGAGATGATGCACGTGGACAGTGCCCCCCACTGGCGGCCTGACCCCCAGGGTAATGGCACGCAAGGACACGGCTACCGCCAGGACAGGGACAACGTCCGGATTACAGGAGACACAAGGCCTAACTGTGTAAGGTGAGCACGCCCGGACCCGGCTGCAGACAGACCAAACCAACCACGCTCCACGTTTACAAGAAGGACAGACCACGTGACAGCGACCAAGCGTGTGACGCTCCAGAATCATTCTTCCCGTCTTCCGCAGACGGCCGTTACAAACCCCAACGCTGTGGCAGGGAAGCAAGAGGCCGGGCAGAGTGATTAGCAGCGCACAAGGGCCAGGAGGAGGGTGGACACCCCCAGCTTTCCCTCCCAACCCCCCTGGGCTGCTCACGGCTACACCCCGAGAGTCAGGGGTGTCCCAGGAACACCAGGCCTCACACAGCACAAAGCCCAGCTGGGGGGGATGCCAACCCCTGGCGGGCTCCCCGTGCCCGTCCCCTTCACCTGACTGCCCTCCCAGAGCAGACCTCTAGAACGGGCTTTGGGTCACCAAGAGCAGCAAAATCACGGTCCCGGTTGGCAATCGACGGAGGACACGACGCTGATGACTATGACTTCAGGCTACCCTCGTGTCCCCTGTGAGTCCGTCTGTGTTGCCCTGTGTTATCATCTCGAATGTGTTCAGGTGAGTGAAAAATGGGTCGAGAATTCTGTTGGAGAACTGGGAACCATTAAAAGAAAAATCATAAAAGAGGAGCTGTAAAAAGAAATAAGTAAAAAGCCTTAAAAAAATCATAAAAAGAAAACACCAGATGAAAACTGCAACACAGGGGCGCCTGGGTGGCTCAGTGGGTTGAAGCCTCTGCCTTTGGCTCAGGTCATGATCTCAGGGTTCTGGGATTGAGCCCCGCATCGGGCTCTCTGCTCAGCAGGGAGCCTGCTTCCTCCTCTCTGCCTGACTCTCTGCCGACTTGTGATCTCTGTCTGTCAAATAAATAAATAAAAATCTTAAAAAAAAAAAAAATACAGGAGACTCCATGGGGCACGATGAAAAGGTGACCCGAGAGCATCTGTGTCCGAGGAGGACGACAAAGGCAGGCGGCAAAAGCCGTCTCTGAAGAGACAACGGCTCTGGATGTTCCCAAACTGACCAAAGGCATCAAGCCACAGGCAACAAGCTCCAAGCTCCAAGTCTCATCTAGAGAAGAAAACTCGGCCCGAGCACATCGGAGCTGAACCTGCTGGCCCCGTGGCAGGGCACGCAACTCGTGGTCTCGGGGTTGTGGGATCGAGCCCCCCTCGGGGGTCCGCGCTCAGCGGGGAGTTTGCTGGCGATTCTCTCCCCCCAACCCTGTTCCTCCCTCCCTTCTCTCCAAAAAAGAGAGAGACGGAAATGTATGTGAAGACACAGAGAGCAGCGGCAGCACATGGGCCGGGGGCCCAGAGCCAACCCTCAGTCTCGACAGGGGCCTACAATGTTTCTGGTCGGCGTCGAGGGAACAACGAAGAGAAGGGCCAAAACATATCCCGGGGGTAGAGGCAAGAAGCTCCAACAGTAACGAGAAAGGTGGCCTCATCAGGATGGGGGGAGGGCACAGAACTAGCCGGACCAGGAGGAAGCCAGGAGTCAGAAAGTCCATCTCAGTCAAACTGTACATGTACATAAGCTGAATATTCTGATTAAAATGCTGATATTGGGGGCACCTGGGTGGCTCAGTGGGTTAAAGCCTCTGCCTTCGGCTCAGGTCATGATCTCAGGGTCCTGGGATCGAGCCCTGCATCGGGCTCTCTGCTCGGCGGGGAGCCTGCTTCCTCCTCTCTCTCTGCCTGCCTCTCTGCTTACTTGTGATCTCTCTCTCTCTCTGTGTGTCAAATAAATAAATAAATAAAATCTTTATTAAAAAAATAAAAAAATAAGATGCTGATATTGTCAGATCAGGCACCAAAATAACAACAACCGGCTGCTTAGAAGAGACATACCATCTCACGGAGCTGGACATAAGAAATCGGAACGTAAAAGTTTGGAAAACAACAAAGTGAGCAAACACTAAGAAAAAAAAGCTAATCCTTTGCAAGAAGCATCACTGTTTTTTATTTGTTTGTTTTTAAGATTTTATTTGTCAGAGAGAGATAGCGAGAGGGAGAGCACAAGCAGGTGGTGGCAGAGGGAGAAGCAGGCTTCCCGCTGAGCAGGGAGCCCGATGCGGGGCTCAATCCCAGGACCCTGAGATCATGACCTGAGCCAAAGGCAGACACTTAACGCACTGCGCCACCCAGGCGCCCCAAGAGGCATCGCTGTTAAACAAAGAGCTGTTAAACAAATTTCATGAGGATTCACCAGAAAGAGAAAAAAATCCCACAGCTGCATGCGATAACATGGCTTCAACACACATACAGCAAAAGCGACGGTCCCCGATAGAGGACAAGTGGATTACCATGGGAAAGCGTGATCTATACAAGACCAAGCGACACCGCGCACGAGGGACCCCACTGACCTCTCACCAGCCCCAGCACGTACGTGGTGGGCCATAGGACGGCAAGCAAACTCCAAAGGCTTGAAATCGTCCAGGCTATATGGTCTGCGACCCAGGGCAGGGGACGGTATTAGAAATAACAGAATAAACCTGAAAATCACTAACATTTGGAAATTAAGCAGTCTACTTCTAAATAACCCACGAGGTACAATGAAGGCGCCCTCGTTATTTTGGACTGAACAGTCATGACAAGACAACATACTAACGCTTGCATAATACAGCTAAAAGCTTACAACCTACACCCACAGGTCCGGAATGAAAGAGAATTATCACTACAAATCCTACAGAAAATGAGGATGACAAACAACTTTATGCCTGTGAATTTGGAAAGTTAGATGAAACCGAAAAATTCCCAAATTGTCAAACTTGACACAAGAAACTAAAGATCGGAGAAGTTCTACATGTATTCAAGAAAAACCTGCCCACAGAGAGAACCAGAGTGTTATTTAAAAAAAGAAATAACATGAATCCTAGCTAACCAGTGTCTGAGAACACACAAGGTTGAGATATATTCCCTGATTAATTTCCTAAAACCAACGTAATCTAAACAGCAAAACATGACAAGGCATGACAACAAAGGGCAATTTTAAGTCGATCTCACTCATGAATATAGATGCAAAAATCCTCAACAAGTGGCACCTGGGTGGCTCAATGGGTTAAAGCCTCTGCCTTCAGCTCAGGTCATGATCTCAAGGTCCTGGGTTCGTGCTCTCTGCTCGTCGGGGAGCCTGCTTCCCCCTCTCTCTCTTCCTGCCTCTCTGCCTACTTGTGATCTCTGTCTGTAGAATAAATAAATAAAAATCTTTACAAAAAAATTACAAAAAAAAATCCTCAACAAAATATTAGCAAGCAGAAGGAATCTAATAGTATATAAAGAGACTATCTGGTCCTTCTCAGGTCATTTAGATACTCAAAAATATATATAATTCACCATGATAATAAAATAGCCACACAAAAAAAGAAAATCACACTATCATCTCACTGGGTGCTGGAAAAACATTTGATAAATTAACATCCAATCAGGATTTTTAAAAAGTTCACCCATTCAGGATAAAAACTAGGAACAGAAGGAAACTTCCCTTAATCTGATTAAGACTAAAAACAATACAAAATGGAAACAACCATCATTCTTAATGGGGAAATGTTGAAGCTTTCTCTCTGGGATCCGGAAAGACACAAAGATGCCCGTCCGTGATCACCACTTTTCTGAGGGTCCTACACAGCACAATAAAGCAAGGGGAAAAAAATGTGTCAGAACTGGAAAGGGAAACAGAAAACTGTCATTATCTGCAGACAACATAAGCGTGTTCACAGAAAATCCAAAAGAATCTTCAGCTAAACTGTTATAACCGATTAAGTGATCTTGGTAAGATTTTGTTTGTAAAAAACATGACAACGGGGTACGGAGGACCGAGTGACTCCTGATCTCGGGGTTGAGTCTGAGCCCTGTGACGGGCAGACAGATTACTTAAAAATAACATCTTTAAAAAACAAAACATGACAACAGTATTTCTACATAATGGCATCGATCACGAGACAATGCTGGGCCGCCTGGGCGGCTCAGCTGGTGAAGCCTCTGCCTCCGGCTCAGATCCTGATCTCAGGGTCCTGGGATCGAGCCCCACATTGGGATCCCTGCTCAGTGAGGAGTCTGCTTCTCCCACTGCCCCTCCCCCGTGCACGTGTGCACACGCGTGTGCTCTCTCTCTCTCAAATAAATAAAATCTTAAAAATGAGAAAGAAAAAAGAAAACAATGCTGAAACCACCATTTAATAGCATCCAAAAACCCAAATACCCCAAAATAAGTCTAACAAAAGATGTACTGGCCTCTACAGAGAAAACCAATCAAACACACTGTGAAAAATTAAGAACAAAGTCAGTGGGTATACGTGAACCAGAATGTCAAATATCTCAGTTCTCTCCCAGATCTCTCAGTTGATCTGCAGAATCAACAAAATCCCGAACAGAATCCCAGAAAGGGTGGGAGTGGGCAAGAAACTGACAAGCGGGTTCTAAGATTAATATCCGAACGCAAAGGTTTTGACAACTACAGCGACACCCTAAAGAATGACAAAAATGAGAGCGCAGGCCATGCTGGATAGCAGGACTTACCAGAAAGCTGGCATGACCGAGACAGCGGGATCTCAGCCAGAAGATGGACGCATGGACCACATACAGAACCATGGGCTGAGCATGAACTTAGGAGCACATGACACATGCCATAGAGAAAGGGCTCTACCAGGAAATGGCACTGGGTCACCTGGACAGCCATCTGGGAGAAAGATGAATCTTGCCCCCATCTCACCCACTATGGAGAATCCAAGTCCAACTCCAAGTGGAAGCGGGGCTAACCCCAAGAAAGGCAGCATCACTTTCCCCTCTCAGACCAAGGGTGGGAGGAGAGTGAAGTCAGGACCTTTGCCTCCCACCCGGCCAGGTCCCTCCCTCTGGGCGGTCAGGAGGCCCCAGCTCTTAGGGGGAAGGCCTCCCCCCACAGCCCCCCTCCCCCAGCTGAGGCAGCAGCTCAGGCCCATCTTGTCCCTGAAGATGGAGGTTGTAGCATGGGCCCGGCCATCGCCAGGCGAGGACCCCACCAGGCCCGGCCCGCACCTGTCCACGGAACTCTGCTCACGTGTGGGTAAACTGTCCCCTGGTTGAGCTCTCACGACACCCGGTTCGAGGACCTTCTGTCTCCCGCTGGAATTGGACCACATCAGGCTTTACTCAGAAAACCTGAATGCGTGAGTTAGACAGACGTGTACTCCAGCATGCAGGATTTCCCCTCCTTATCCACAGAAAGGCGTGCCTGTGTGCCCCAGGGATGAGCCCCGGACTGGGAAACACAGATGCCCAAAAAAGCATAAAGTGGGTCAAGAAGCTTGGTACAGTACGCTCTAACAAGGGGAACGAAATAACTCAACCTTCTTAATTTCAGGGCCCTGGGACCCTCTTAGAAATCAAAGACTCCGAAAACCTTCTGCTTTATATAACTATATATGTATTACCAAGTTTTTGCAATTGTGTATTTAGAATAACAATACATGTTAACATCAATAGCATTTCTCATGAAAAATAACCATGTTTTCTGAAATCAGAGCGAGAAAGGTGGTGGTGTTTCGTGTTTTTGCGGTCTTTTTTATTACGGGGCTTCACAAAAATAGCTCCATTTTCATATGTCTTCACATTCAACCTGTTGTGCTATGTTGTCTTGGTTGAAGCGTCTGAAGAAAAAATTAGCCTTACAAAGATACTTAGTTGGAAAAGGAAAGTGCAGTTTAACTGCCTTTTCACGCGATTGTGGAGCTACGTCCTTGATGCTGCATCAAAACCACAGAAGTGAGAACTGGTTCAAGATCTGAGGCAAGGTGGCGTCTGAAATCCTAACCATGAACTTGCATGCTGTTTACCTACATCAAAATCCACTGGCTTACCCTGCCTGTGGAAAGACTCTTTTACCCCTCTGTGACTTTGTAACAATGTACACATCATTTGGAAAACACTGGCTCAGGGGCGCCTGGGTGGCTCAGTTCTTAAGCATCTTTGGCTCAGGTCATGATTCCAGGGCCCTGGGATCGAGCCCCATGTAGGGCTCCCTGCTTGGCGGGAAGCCTGCTTCTCCCACTCCCCCTGCTTGTGTTCCCTCTCTCGCTATGTCTCTCTGTCAAGTAAATAAATTTTTTAAAAAAGATCTAAAAAACAAAACCATTGGCTCAATGAATTATACAAGCCTTCCTTTTTCTTTCTTTTTTTTTTTTTTTGAGATTTCATTTATTTTTTTGACGGAGAGAGACACAGGGAGAGAGGGAACACAAGCAGGGGGAGTGAGGAGAGGGAGAACCAGGCTTCCTGCCGAGCAAGACGCCCCATGTGGGGCTTGACCCCAGGATACTGGGATCATGACCCAGGCCAAAGACAGATGCTAAACCAACTGAGCCACCCAGGCATTCCTAGGCAAGTCTTCCAAATGATGACATTTTGCTATTTGACATTAAAAAAAAAAAAAAATCAGTCATTAGTATCACCATCTATCTCATCAGCAAGGGTTTCAAGTGATGACAAGCTGTCACGTTCACAGTGATAAAACAATTTCCCTAAATCCTAATTTTTTTTAAGATTTTTTTTTTTTTTTTTTTTTTTAAATTAGAGAGAGAGAGTGCATGGCAGGAGAGAGGGGGATGGCAGGGAGGGAGGGACAAGCAGACAAGCAGGGAGCCCAATGCGGGACTCTATCCCAGGATCCTGGAATCATGATCTGAGGGGAAGGCAGATACTTAACCAACTGAGCCACCCAGGCGCCCCTCACACAGTGTATTAAAAAAAGTGTACTCCAGGATTGACATTTAATAAAATCGATCATCTCTCCTGCTTTCTCAAGGTCGTTCTCACGTGCAATGATTAAAATGACCACTAGTATAGCCCAGGGTCCCTGCCTCTTTTTGTGGTAAGATACATGAGGTTTCCCCATCATTACTTTTCTACCATCAGTTGCATCACCACCAGTGGAAAGGGCAAATCATGTCTTCAAATCATCATGAGAACAGTTGTGCCCTCACGGGCCCCCTGGAAGAGTCTTAGGGAAACCTTGAGGGTCCACAGGCCACACCAGGAGAACTTCTGAATTATACCAACGAAAAGCAATAGACATGAAACTTAAAAATTTAATACTGAGTGAAAAGGAAGACACGAAAGCCATACACCATGAGACTCATTCTTGTAAAAGTTCATAAACAGGAAAAACTAAACTATATTGGTTAGGTGATGCATACTTAGTTGATAAAACACACCAGGGGATTTGAAAACACTTCTCAGTAATTAAGAGAGCAAGCAGAGAAAAATTAGCGAGGAAGATCTAAACAGAATTTAAGAGCTTACCCTGATGGCCACAGATGGAATCCCATAGCCAACAATAACAGAATTAATGCTCTTTCCAGACACAGCGAACGCTCACCAAATGAGACGACTCATTACATTAAAGCCTCAACAAAAACAAGGAATGCTATTATGTGAACTATGTTCTTTGACTGCAATGCAATTCATTTAAAAATCAGGAGCAAGGGGCGCCCGGGTGGCTCAGTTGGTTGAGCGCCTGATTCTTGGTTTTGGCTCAGGTCATGATCTCGGGATCCTGGGATCGAGTCCCGTGTCAGGCTCCACACTCGGTGGGGAGTCTGCTTGTCCTTCTGCCTCTCCCTCTGCTCTCTCTCAGAAATAAATACATAAAATCTTTAAAAAATAAAAAATAAAAATCAGTAATAAAATAACTTTAAAAACTCACATTCAGAAATTTTTACAGTATCCTTTTAAAGGGCTCACAGGTTAAAGAAGAAATCCTAACAGAAAACAGAAAATATTTAGGCCGAGTAATAAAAACGCCACACATCCAAATGTGTGAGGTGAGCTAAAATCCTTATTAGAGGAGACATTTACAGTTTTCAAATGCTTTCATTAGGAAAGAGGATGAAAATTCATGACCTGAGAAGTTGGGAGGCCAGCAAGAATCCATCCAAAAAAAATATAAGGATTTAACGAAAGTACACCTGTTAGCAAAGTAAGCTACATAAGTGAACGCACGTCAGAGCTCATCTCTAGAAAGGGGTCCAAAAGGTCCTCCTAAGTTACTACGGGCTCTACATCACTGCACCTCTGCTGTTCCACCCGACCTGACTGGGGTCAGATCCCAGGTCACATCCCTCGCGATCGTGGTTCCCTGCAGCCCCACTTTCTTACCAGGATTCTTTAAAGTCAAGTGCTCCAACGCCAGTCTTGGGTGGGAACCCCTTCTCCCACCCCCACTAACTGCACACACCACTGCTCCAAACTCCTGGCTCTGCTGGGACCTTAATGCTTCCAGAAGAACTCGGGTCGCCCTTCTGTAAAGAGTAAAGGGGGGCCATGCTTTGAAAAGAAACTCAGACATCATTTGGGGTTCCTGAGTTCAGCTGGGGAAAAAAAAAAAATCAAACTCAATAAAAGACATCTGCAAAGCCTTCGAATCCTCTGGAGGAATGGCCACAAGTGAACAGAAGTGTCTTTCCGCTGATTCCTTCTCTTTGGCCCACAGCCGCCTTCCCTTTTGTATTTCCTCCTCTCTATTGGCCTTGCAGGAAGCCTCAAGGTCCAAAGCGGGGAGTCAATGGGGAAGGGGCTGGCAGAAAGAGCTCCGGCTCCCTTCCACACTGCAGTCCCCCAACCCCGGTGCGGTCGCATTTCCAGCCCCAGGCGGCACCCAAAACTCACCCCCCCCCCACCAAATCTGAGCCATGAGCTCCTGATTGGACACATCGCGCTCCCTCACTCCGCAGGTGCGGCCGGGCGTGGTGCCGCACACACCTTGTGGCGTGGTCTCGGCTGGTCCCAAAGCTGCTCCCCTGTGCTGTCCTCACCAGCGGCTTCTCCTCCCCAGACCTCTTCCTTTCTCAAGCTGTCTTCCCAACCCTGCTGCCTTACTCCGCTGCGCCTGACCTCACGGAGGAAAAACAAAAAAGAGAGGCCATGAGGCTTGACCGTGCCTACTTTGGCAAAGGTTAGGGAAGAACTACCCAGTTCTCAGAGCTTCCCCTGGCTAGCTGCCTCCTAGCAGAAAGATCCGGCCCTAACACCACCTTCTCGAAGAGCCCTTCGTGGGCCCATTCGTGGGTCATTCCCCTACTTATTCTATCCCACAGCCTGGCTTCCCTTCCTTATAGGGTGTATCAGGATGGCAGGGACCTGGCCTGTCCTGTTCACCACACCCTCCCCAGCACCTAGAACACAGGTGTTCAGGAATAGTCGCTAACGATGCTAATAAAACTGGCCCGATCTGCAGAAGTTCTGAAGGGCCTCGAGCCCCAGCGGCACACCCTTCATCAAAACCCAACCGCTCTTCTCCAAATGTGGACCAGTACAAAGCCACCTCTTCTCTCTGCTTTTCATTCTACGTTGAAGTTCTCGATTGCCTCCTTTAAAACACTGCACCTGCGTTTAAGAGTCCCTCAAAGCCATTTTGTTGTTCTAGAGCTTTCTGGCACCTGGCTGGCGTCTTTCCGCGCTCCCGCCCCCCCAACCCCAGTATGTTCGATAATTTCTTCCACACGGTCAGCGGCACCGTCCGTGACAACAACGCACGTGTCAACCACTAACCACAGGACGACCCAGTCTCAATCCCGCTCCGAACGGTTTCCTCTGAAAAACCTCAGCATCCCTGTCCCCCACTTCCCCACACCGGGGATCCCCATACTCGCGCTCCAGGCTGAACCCCCGGCCCTGGCTTCACGCCACACTCCAGGACACACGTGCCACCTGCATCCTACTGTTCATGCAACTCTCACCCCGGCCCCCGATATTTCCGCCGCAGGCTCTCCCTGTCCTATCACGTCCCGGCGAACCCCTCCAACAGGTCTCCAACTGCCACATTCATACACTCGACTGCAGATCGGATCAGGCACAGTCACGTGTGACGACGTAAGGCAGGGCAAGACTCGGGTAAGCACAGGATAATCGGTCTCTGACGCACACAGCAACACGGGGCAGAGCACCCAATGGGGTGGGTGCCCCCCACTCTCATCGACCCGGCCCGTCCGTGTCGGTTACACGCATTCCCGAGCGCGACTGGCGGGCGTACTCACGTAGATCAGTCCCGAATAGTAGCGGTCCTTCAGGTTGTGGAGGACAGAAGCCTCGTTCAAGCACGTCAACTCTGCCATGTCCTCCACCTTGGAGAACTTGGGCGGGTTCATCTTCTGAATATCGTCTTTGTTGACCATAGCCTTCTTCCCGTTCTCGGCCAGTTCCACCATAACCTCATCTCCCCGCTCCTCCTTGATACTCGCTGCCTCAAAACCATGGCGCTCGGACGGAATCCACACAAGCTTTTTAGCCGTCCAGTCAGCCTGGGTGGCAGGGTTGTAGATGACCGCCCTGTCCACAAAGAGGTACCTCTCTGGGTCTTCGAGTCCAGCTCTCTGGGCCATTGTAAACAGGAGGAGTCAACTACAATTGTCTCTAAGAGAAGAGGAGGAGGAGGACAAGGTTAGAGGTTCAAAAACATACCACGATGTGCAGATTCTCACTCTTGGCAGGGTTTTAAGAGAGAACCTTTCTGTCGAGGAGCAGGGCAGTGATGGGCTCCACCGCCACGCTAACCGAGTGTCCCGGGGGAATTTCGGGGCTGACCACAAATCGTGCCCGTGGTCAGCTAGAGACCACGTGAGACGCGCTCTCAGTTACCGAGGGCTGAAAAACCACCGGGGGGAAGGCAGGGCTCCATGGGGACTTTCATCCTGCCTTGCACCCTAACCAAAATTAACCAGGGAGTTAAGAAGGCAAAGGGGATGGAGGATAAAGAAAACAAAGGTGCGAAGTAAAAGATCCAGGCGTGGCCACGAGGACGGAGCTAGGAAATGCACGGCCAGCGAAGGAGAGCAAAGCCTCAGGTCTGTGCTGGCCCCCCTTCTGACAGGAGACTCAGAGCTCCTCCGTACAAACACCCCAACTCCGTCCCCCGGGGGGCTTCTCTGGGGGTGCGAGTAGTCTCGATGCCATTAGATGATGCCACGGTGTGACCTGGCTTCCTGGGACAGCTACACGAGCACGCTAAGGGAGCTCTCCAGGCCTCACCCCTACCCTGCAGCTGCTCCCCCTCCTTGCAGCTGCTCCGCTCTCTGGCTCCCCTGCGGTGCGCCATCATTCATCAAGACTCCCTCCACCACCCTGCTTTCTCGCCGCGGAACAGACTCTGGTGTGCCCACGCGTGCCCCTGCAGGCCGTGGGGCCCAGAAGCAAACACGGAGTGTTCCCGATAATGATCTGACCCAGGCAGAAGAAAGAGAACCACTAACCTCAGCTCCATCGAGAAACAGTTTCTGGGGTGTTCACAATGAATGCGTCTCAAGACCTAACTGGTTTACTGAGCACTTGTTTGCCATTCGCCCGCTCATCTGTGGCCCCAGACACGCTAGTCTCAGCTACCTCTGGTCCTGACCTTCTGGATCAAATGACGGCATTTTACAGTCATCACTCACCTTTCCGAGGTGACTCTGGACTCCTGCCTCACAATGTCTTTTTGGAATCTGATACCATCATTAAACACTTTTGTGATCACCCCAAATTCTAGGGTAGTACAAATCTCAGAAGCATGGTCTCCAGGACCTCATGCAAGGCCAGGCAAGAAGCCAACTGAGTAACTAGTTTTCTTCTGTTCACATCTTCCCGGGTTTTGCCGCCACCACCCCCCTCCCCCAATGGATGAGGATTCTTCCTAGGCAAAAGACAGAAGGCTGCAAGGCTAATCATGGACTAGCCCAGGGGCACCTGGCTGGCTGGCTCAGTCAGAAGGGCATGGACTCTTGATCTTGGGGTTGTGAGTTTGAGCCCCACGTGGGGTACTTAAAAATAAAATTTTATTTTATAAAATAAAATATATTTTTTAAGATTTTATTTATTTATTTGACAGACAGAGACACAACGAGAGAGGGAACACTAGGAGGGGGAGTGGGAGAGGGAGAAGCAGGCTCCCCATTGAGCAGGGAGCCCAATGCGGGGCCTGATCCCAGGATCCTGGGATCATGACCTAAGCCGAAGGTAGACACTTAATCACTAAGCCCCCAAGGTATCCCCTAAAAATAAATTCTTTAAAAAAAATAAAGTAGTCCCAAAGTTATTATGAAGCTCTCAGCCTTGAGTCCACAAACTTCAAGCTCCATAAAGTCCCTGAAATGGTATAAAAATGGACACTTTAGAAAGCATTTGCTGTAATGTAATGTGTTATAAACAGGCATGGTTTTTAGGTCATGGTTCTTAGACAATGGTATGGGCATGGGCGGCATGTAGGAGGCTTACAGAAGCACGGACTGGAGCCCCTTCTCCAGAGTTTCCAATTCAGCAGGGTCTGGGGCAAAGCCTAGTAATTTGCATTTCTAACAAGTTCCCAGATGCAGTGGAGGAAGCTGGTCCTGGGACCACACTTTGAGAACCATCATTCCATGGTTTCCGGTTGCCATGGTGAGCCAATGTCATTAACAGGTATGCTGGAATAGGAAAAAAAGGGTTGAAAACCAATGTTCTAGACTAATTCCTAACCTGATTTAAGGGCTATGCTCAGGTTTTTTAAATGATGGACTTGAACAAAACAAACAAAAAAATCACACAACAAAACCCCCCAAAAATCACATAAAGAGGAAACAGTAAGACTTCTACAAATAAAAAGGCTAACACGTTTTCTAACTCAACTTTTATTTGCCTTTTTAGGCATTCGCTTGGGGAGGTGGGGCTGGCAATTCAGAAAATATTCCCAGGGCACATGTACATTCTGGAAAATGGTTTCCAAAGCCCATCATTACCTCTAGGGACTGGCTTTCGTAAGACTATTAACACACTTTCTGTCTTTCCAAACTTATACTTTGCAAAACTGCTCAGGAGAAGGGAGGCATGACTCTAAGGTGGGAATCGTCCTAGATAAATCTGGACACGGACAACAGGACACGCATTCCGCCTTTACGATGGATGGCCTTCTAGAAGAGAAAATTTCCCGTGATCACAAAATACGGTAACAAGTTACTCTTGTCGTTAACAGGTAGGAACTGTTTATCTCGCACGACACCTCGGAAGAGGTCTTGTTGCCAGCAGGCGTGTGCACACACATTTCTTTAATTTTACATTGGGCATGTAATTATATGCTTAAATTTCGTGGACGGCTGTAAATTAGAGCAGCTCAACAGGTCATTTCTGCGGCAGGCTTAAAAAAAAAAAAGTAAATGATACATTTAAAAATTAGTTCACCAAATTGGTACATTTAAAATTTATCGGTATTTTTTTCTAGGTGAGGAAATTCTGGTAATTTCAGGGAAAGAAACCAACAGGTTGCAAAAAACGTAACTGCAAAATGCTCCCGCCTTTGTTGGGGGGAGGAGGGGAGAATTACATATGCATGTGCCTTTTTTTTTTTTTAAAGGAATAGATTAATTAATTAATTAATTAATTAAATAATATTTTTAAAAAGGAACAGACGGTCATTGGGTCTCCACTGGATGGTGAGATTACAAATTACTTTTACTTTTTACTTTTCCAGAGCTTTCTATGACTGATCAGACACTGAGAGGACAGCTTCCTGTTCCTGGCTATCTGGTGAGCATCTAGATGGCTCCTGGGTCCTCTTGGGATTGGGGGGATCTCCACCTCCTGAGCAAGCCTCGCATGCATGGTCCTCACCCCCACAGTAAGCCTTCAACTTCTCCACAACCAAACACCTACCCCCTCCTTCCCATCCTGCCCCAAATGCCACCCTGAGAAGTTCTTTTCAGGTCTGGTTTGACAGAGTTTGGGATGCCCGTGAAGAGGTTTCCTTCACTTTAACTCTTCACCTGTGATCGCCCGATATGCGGTATTTTTTCTATGCCATTGCACATGCGGTACCCGAGCTTGATAATGCCAGTGTTTAACAGTGAGCCACTCCCAAATGCCTCATTTTACACCATGGGGGGGGGGGGGGAAATACCACGATTTTAAAAATAGCAAATACTGTTCTGTATCATTAATTATGGGCAGGCACTATTCTAAGCAGTTTACCTTTACCAACTCGGTCCTCCCAACAGCCCTGTGAGGCACGTACTATTAATATCTCTATTCTACAGATGAGGAACCCAAGGTAGAGAGAAAGCCCATAGCCAGCCCAAGGTCACGGAGCTCACCAGCAGCAGAGCTGGGCTAACCCCAGAGTTCCCGCAGGAATGCAGGCTACAGCAATGGTAGGTGAGGCGGGGAGCGGATTTTGCAGGGCGTGGAGTGCTCCCCGCTGCCTCTCCACTAAATAAAAATCCTATCGATTACGGTTCCAAGAATGGAGGCTCAGCATTGAACACACCAGCACCATCTGGCAAGGATTTTACATTTAATAGAAAAAACACCTCTATATTGGAAGAAAGGGAGTAAGGAGCAAGATCTTTGCTGCAGACGGAAAGATAATCTGAAGGTTTTTGGTGTCATCTGAAATGAGCATCTGCTTATAGCTAAGTCATTCATGTGTCTAGGAAAGAGCCCCCTACAGAGCCAGAGCCCATCCCCTTCATTGGTTTTGGACACACCCTGGGGCTCTGTTCCCCACCCCACCCCCACAGCCAAATTTTTTTACTTCCAGTGAAATGCCACCAGGGAAACATCTCTGCTGCCTCCCAGCATCTACTATGGGTACAGAGAGGGGCAAACAACCCAATTTTGAGAATATCTTGTGTATAACTAGCCAAACGAAAATGATGGATCAATTATCCGCGATAGCACCGCCCTCTGTAACAGAGGAACTACACCAGAATCGTCCCACTGGGTTTACCACCACCACTGCAGCCACTCAAGACGACAGGGACCTACAAACCTATTCATCTACCCAAATTCATCTCAGCCAAAAGAGCACGCACGCGCACGCGCGCACACACACACACACACCCCAGACGCTAAAGGGCACCATCTCTCAGGGAACATCTGCAGGCTGGGTTAAAATATTTCCAAAATGCGGACGCAAGGCCAGGAATTTCAGTTCCCTCCTATAGGATGAGAAAGGACACAACCCTCTGAAGCACTGGGTCTCCCCCCCCCCCCCCCCCCCCCCCCCGCAATGTGCCCTTCAGAATTCCGTTCATCTGCTCTCCCAGTCTGTCTGTCTTCATTGTGATGATTTCCCTAAGGAGCCCAAATAAAAAGCCAGCCTCTGGGGTCACATCCCTTCGCTGCCGAAGCTCGGGCTGCATATCGCACAATGACAGCATGTGCCGTCTCCAGATAAGGACGGGCAAGAACCAAATTTAAGATGCAACCAAATTTAAGATGTCAAGCGATGCATCAAATAAAATGGCCACTTTTCCAGAATCCGAGACAGACAGGGCATACTTCAACGTCAAAAGCGCGGGACTACAAGAATACTCGGTCGGGACAGACCCAGAAAGGAAATAAAACAATAAACAGATGAGAGTTTCCCAGACTGAGCGACTATGGAGAACGATGAAGCCCGACTCAAAGAATCCTCACTTCCAGCGTTTAAAAACAAAACAAAACAAAAAAAATACCCAAACCCAAAAATCAAAATCTCGGCAACGCCGAGGTATTACATTTAGTATATTATATTATTCAGCGAAAAAGCAGCCTTTGTTCGGTTGGCAGGCTGGATCTACCCCGCCTGCTCTCCCCTACCCCACCCCACCCCACCCCCTTGCATCCACCGCAGTGGGCTCGCAGGGAGCCGCAGAGGCCCGAAGACACAGATAACGGTCACAGGCGGAGGCCACGCCAGCCCAGCCTCACCCGCGGAGCCCAGACCCGCCGCGTCGCCAGCCTCTGTTCCCAGGCCCCGGCGCCCAGGCCGGCCAGACAGGGGGCCTCCCGGGTCCCTGGGCCGCACCCGCCCACCGCGGGCCCACAAAGCGCCCGCCAACGCCACGACTCCGCCGCTCCCACTTCACCCCAACCCCATTCCAGTCCCATTTCACGGGATCAGGGTGTGACCCCAGCTGCAGAAGGCCAGCAAGGGAGTCCGCGGCAAGCCGTGCCCGGATCGCTTACACAATAAAGGGATCCCGAGGCGAGGGCTGACCCTCCCCCCCGCCCGCCCGGCCGCCCTGCCGCAGCGCGCCCCCGCCACATTTCCCGCCCCGTCCCCCCACCCCACCCGGGCCTCGCCGGGCGTCCGGCCCCGGCCCCGGCGGCCCCCGCCCGCCCTCCCGCCCCCAGCTCCTCCAGAGCCCACCTTCCGCGCGCCGGCCGCGGCTCGGACCCTCGCCCGCCGCGCGCTGCCGGACTGTGCGGAGGAGCCCCTACCCTTGGGTCCCCCCCACTCCAAGGCGCCGTCCGCCTTGCCAGCCCTGAGAACCCCCGACCGCACCCGGGCTGCCCGGCCGGCCTAACCCGCCTGGGAACCCACCCAGGGGCCGGCCCTTCCTGTCCGGCGCCCCCCACCAACAGCAGGGTCGCTCTTCCCAGCCCGCCCCAGGGCTCCCTCCCCTCCCCGGAGCCCCGAGACCCCCACCAGGGCACTAGGCCTCCCCGTCCCCCGCGCCCCCACGGACCCGACACGCCGAGGGCCAGGTCCCTGCATGCCCACCCCCCCCCACCTCGATCTACATCCCCAACCCCCAGAGGTCGTCCCCCAGCACACCCAGGCCCTGATCCCTGCAGGGGTCTCAAGCTTCAGGACCCCATTCCCCGCCCTTCCAGAGCTCTCTCCAGCCGCTGGGGTCGGTTACCTACCCCGCTTTCCTCCCCAGGGTCGATCCCCGCATGAATCTCCCGCCCCGCAGTGCGAGCCCTCCACGCAGAGCCGCCCGGGCGTCCCCGTGCTCACGCTTCGGCTCTGCTCTGCGCTCCAGAGTCCCTCCCTCCTCCGCCCCAGCCCGGGACCCTTCCCTCCCCCGCCGCCGTCCCCCCGCCGGCGGCCGCGGCGCTCGAACGCGGGCAGCCGCACCTCTCACCTTCAGCCGAAGATGGTGGCGCCGGCGCACGTCCCCAGCCGCGACCACAGATCCGGCCCCTCAGTCCCAAACCCACCGCTGCCTCCGCCGGGCTCCTTTAGCACTGCCGCTCCGCGCCGCCCCACCCACTCCCACCCTCATTGGGCCAGCCCCACGCCCGTCACCGCCGCCCCCAGACCCACTGGTCCGTTTGCGCGCCCATCTCCAAGGGAAGACGTTAGCAACCCGAGCGAAGCTACCTTCCCGAGGGCCGCTCCCTCCACCCACCTGGAAGGACGCTCATTGGCTCCCGCTGCCCGCCCCGGCCGCCGGCGCCCCGACCTCATAGGCCGCCCCGCGCGCCCGTCATGGACTCCGGGAGGTGCGGCCGGGCCGGCGGCGGGCGATTGGCCGGCGCCCGCGGAGATGGACAGCCGAGGCCGGCCGGGCGCCGGCGAGCCCGCGGGGCAGCGGCTGCGGACGCCGCGGGGGCCTCGGCCGTGCGGCCGCTGCGGCAGGTGACCCGCGGCGGGAGCCCCGAGCCGCCCCCGGACGCGCCTGTGCCGGCGTCGGGCCGCCTCGCCGGCCCCTGTCCCCGCCGCAGCCGGCGTGTTCCGCAGCGGCACCGGCTGCCACCGCCGAGTCGCGGGCCCCCGGCGCTGCCTGCAGGGGCGGGGCCGGAGCGCGGTCCAGAGGCCTTACGTCACCCCCGGAGCCGCGGGGGGCGGGGGGCGGGGGCCGCGGCTCTGCGGCTCACCTGCAGTGGGCGGGGGCGGGGCTCGCGGCGGCTCTGCCCATGCGCGCGGGCTCTGCGGGGGCCCGTGCCGCGCTCCGGCCGCGGGGTGACGGTGCCTGGGCCGCGGAGCGCGGGACGCCTTCCTCCGCTGCGGCAGTTTCGGGGTTTGCGAGGGGCGGGGCCTCCCTCCCCAGGCTGCGGGCTGCGGCGGGATTCCAGACGAGGGGCGAGCGGCCTAGGACAGGAGACGTGGGGGAAAGGACTTCGCTCACCTCATTCATTCGTTCCTTATTTCATTCATTCGTTCATTCATCACGCGGAGCTCCCTACGCGGGAGGGGCCTGTGAGGAGGTTTTGCCGAGCTGTCCTCACCCTTGGGGCCTATGAGCCCCTCGGAGGCCTTAGAAAACGTTTGAGAACTGGGGGGGCTGGAGGGAGGCTGGAGGGGGGTGGGTCAGGCTCAAAATAAGGAAACTGGAAAAATAAATTGAAGTCAATGAATAGTTAATGAAATATCCGCAGAAACGAGTCAGCTGCAACAGGGCTCTTATATAATGACATATAAATACAATACAGTGTAAGTCACGAGATCAAAATGAATTATAAAACCGGCACATCATCAAAAAAAATTTTACAACAAAATGCAGTTATTTAATGTGGGAAATGGGTGCGCTTTAATGCGTGTGATATGATACATGGAAACTTCCAGTCTGGTAAAAAGTGAATAAGGAAAAAAAAAAAAAATCAGGAAATGATAAGGAATGGTTGGTGGAATTCAGAGAAGGCTCCAAGAGGCAGCTGAGTGCAGAGTCCTTCCTGGGGAAGTCGGAGTCAGGTCCTGTGTCTGTGCTTTGTCCTAGTATAGTAGAGTGACTCTCGTCTGCCACCCCCACCCCCACCAGCATGCTGTGGGGTAAGCTGCCCCTTGTCCAGGCATCTTGTGACTTGTCCCCATGAATTGGACTGCCCTTAATGCTGTGTACGCATGGAGTATGAGTGAACTGTACAAAATATCGGAGTGATATTCCTCTTCTGAATCTTTAAGTGTGTTCAGAGAGGACCAAAGACTCTGTCTGTAACCCATCTCAGCTTTGTCGGCCACTGGACATTTCCCCATGCGGTGTTCCTGGCCAAGAGCATCCATCCACACACACACAGCCCTGTTAGCCACCAACTCCAGGGGTGCTCACAATTTGAAAACAAACCCTGGATCATCAGAGAGGGCAGGAAACTCACCAGAATTAAACATCACAAAGATGTTAGTCTTAATGAGAAACCAGTCATAAAAAGAATGTCCGCGAATGTATGTCTAGTCCTGGTGACACTCCCAACACTTGGGCCCTCTCTTTTCTTCCCATTTTTTTTTTTTTAAGATTTTATTTATTTGACAGAGATCACAAGTAGGCAGAGAGGCAGGCAGAGAGAGAGAGAGGAAGGGAAGCAGGCTCCCCGCTGAGCAGAGAGCCCAATGTGGGGCTCGATCCCAGGACCCTGAGATCATGACCTGAGCCGAAGGCAGAGGCTTTAACCCACCGAGCCACCCAGGCGCCCCTTTTCTTCCCATTTCCACTTCATCCCGTCACCCAAACTCACCCTCTCCTCAACTTCCCTTTGTCTGTTAATGAAACCAGCCTTGAAACCCCTGATTCCTTTGTCTCCAATGGCTCCAGTATCTTATCCCTCTCAACCCCCATAATCTAGCCAGCCAGGCTCCTCTGTATCTCACCCCATGGACATCTATTCCAGAATGTGCTGCTATTTGGATGAGGAAGACACAGGATTTTTGAACCAGGTAAACTTGGCTTTGAATTCATCTCTGCCATTACTAGATGTTGAAACTTAGACCAATTCCTTACTGTCATCTTTAAAAAGGGGATAGGGGCACCTGGGTGGCTCAGTCATTAAGGGTCTGCCTCCGCATCTGGCTCCCTGCTCAGCGGGAAGCCTGCTTCTCCCTCTCCCACTCCCCCTGCTTGTGTTCCCTCTCTCACTGTGTCTCTTTCTGTCAAATAAATAAATTCTTAAAAAAAATAAAAATAAATAAAAAGGGGGATAGGAATGGAGACTTAAAAGACTCATTCAAATGGATATTAACAGGACAATGTAGTGGGAGGGAGGGGGGAAGAGGCATCGAGAAATGCAATAGGTTGAAACTTGTTTCTTAGTCTACAAGTTCATTCACAAGCGAGAGAGGTCTTTCTCCATAGTAATTTTTCCTGGCAGTCTAGGCTGCTTTGCCCCCAAATGAGAAAGTTCACAGACCATTGTTTTGCACAGTCTAGGTCATAAGTCCAAACTCTTTCCCTCTGGGTGGTTCCAGCCCATGAACCTGTTTTGTTCTAAACTGTTTTGTTCCATCTGCACAGGGCTGATATGAAGCATTTTTTTTTTATTTGAATGAATTCCAAAATTTGCAAATCAAGAACTATCCAACACCATTAGCCAGCAGGGAAACACAAACCAGAATCATAAGGAGATACCACTTCCCAACCACCAGAATGACCAGAATCAAAAAGACAGACAATACCAAATGTTGGTGAGGACACAGAGACATGGGAACGCTCAGTCGTTTCTGGGGGGAATAGAAAATCGTGTAGGCACTCTGAGAAATCATTTGCCACTTAAAAAAAAAGATTCTATTTATTTATTTGACAGAGAGAGACACAGCGAGAGAGGGAACACAAGCAGGCGGAGTGGGAGAGGAAGAAGTAGGCTTCCCGCTGAGCAGGGAGCCCAGTGCTCTGTGGGGCTTGATCCCAGGACCCTGGGATTATGATCTGAGCCAAAGGTAGACGTTTAATGACTAAACCACCCAGGCACCCCCACTTGCCACTTTCTTAAAAAGTTAACTATAGGGACACCTGGGTGGCTCAGTCAGTTAAGTGTCAGACTCTTGATTTGGGCTCAGATCTTGATGTCCTCATCGTCCAAGCCCCAAGCTTGACTCTGCCCTGGACATGGAGCCTACCTAGAAAAATAAAAGGAATGCAACCGTGTGCGTGAACCTTGAAAACATTACCCTCAGACACAGACACCATGTTTTGTAGGATCCCATTTATATGAAATATCTGTAAAGAACTAAACTTGGGAAATAGCATCACAGTAGTTGCCTGGGGTGAGGGCCAGGGTGGGGAAGGAGGGACAGCATGGGGATTAGCAGGAAATAGACATGAGGGTTCCTACTGAGATGATGAAAATGTTCTAAAATTGACTCGTGATGGTTGCCCAACTCGGTAAGCTTACTAAAAAAAAAAACAAAAAAAAAAACAACCCACTGAATTTTATACTGTGAGTGACATGATTTGCAAAATAAACCTTATTAAAGTGCTTTTTTAAAAAATAGGGGGGAAAAGAGCTATCACATGAAAATCCACATTTCCGGTTTCCCATGAAAAATCGGAAGATCAGGAAATTCGAGGACAATTGGGTGGTGCCTGAGCTGCCGCTCCTTCTTAGGCAAAGCACGTGGCCCCAGCGCTCCTCAGCCACCACGAACCCCGTGGTCCCTCAGAGCTGACCTGCTTTACTCAGTGACATTCTTTGCCTGGTCTTTTTAAGTATCGATAAGAGGTTTTCAGTCCTTGTTATTCCTGTTGAGGAATTTCAGGCCAGATCACTCCAGAGAGATAGAAGAGTGGTATTTTTGAGTTGAAAAGCTGTTTCCCTGGGGGCACTGGCCGGCTAGGTGGGTGGAGCACTCGACTCTTGGTCCTGAGTTCGAGCCCCACGTTAGGCAAGGAGCCTACCAAAAGGAAATAGAAAAGAAAAGAAAAAGAAGTGTTTCCCTGACGGTGGTGAAGAAGTCAGAGGTTTAAATTTGAGTGTCCACAAGAGTTACTGATAGGGGTCCCTTTTCAACACGATTCTTTGGCCAGGAGTATCTTGAGGCACAAACTATTGTAATGACCACGACACAGCTCTTCTGGGGAATAATGCCGGACGGACCCGAGGGTTCAGTGCTCACCTGTGGACATCTTCAATCAGCACGAGTAATGGGAAAACCATTGCAGAGACTCCCATGAGCTGAGAAAGAAAAAATCCTTCTAGAATTTTCTTGGGCCTCTTACACTCTGGAATTTTGAGGGGAAAGAAAAAAACCAAACGAGCCTGAAATTTCCTCATGTAAGACTTCTGTCCAATCATGCAGGATAAGGCTAAGTCAGATCTAATGTGATTTAGAAAAATGAAAGCATGAGAGTTCCTGCATCCTAATGTCTTAGGGCAAGTCACACCTGTGGCAAATACTTTTTTTTTTTTTTTTTGGCAAATGCCTATTGAGTGTCTTTTGTGTCTAGGGATGGTGCCAGGTACCAAGGAAATGACTATGTCAACATAGGCACAGTCCCTACCCCTAAGGAGCATACCATCTAGCAGGAAATATGAGCAAATAGGCAGATAATTATAATTACAGATAACGATATGATTATAGAGCAGGGGTTCTTAATCTGGAGTCCATGGAAACCTAAAGAATTTAATTCTATAAAACTTTGAATTGTATGCAACGTTTACTGCACGTTTTTGTCTTTTCTTTTTTTCTGGGGAGATCTACAGATCTTTTGCAGATTCTCAGACAGGCCTCTGGTCCAAAGAGTTTTGTGGGAATGCAACATGGTATGACAAGTACTATACTATGGGAAATACAGCAAAATCCAGGGACCCCTAAGAGGGACACTTAACTCAGAATGGTGGCAGGGGTGGGGATGCGGAAAGTTCCAGAAAGTTTCCCTAGAGAAATTTTTTCTTTTGAAAATATAATCTGAATATGACGTGAGCCAGACAAACAGGGGAGGAAAATTCTTTCAGAGAAAACAGCAAGGGGGATGACGGCAGAGTTTTAATTTGAAGAGTAACAGGACCCATGACCGGGTCTGTGTTTTGGAAGGATCACTCTGGTTACAGAGATTGAACCAGGGTACGAGGCTGCTGCGCCAAGGCTGAGAGATGCTGGTGACCTGGTCCCAGCAGGCTGGAAAGATGTGGTGGGTTGTGGGGATTGGTGGTGCGAGGATTAAGGGAGGTATTTTAAATGCCAAGCCAATGCATGAATGGATGGATCACAGTGCCTTTTACAATGCTTGATGCATCATAAATGGATTCCCTTCCTCTTTCGTGTCCTGAACTAAAAACCCTCCCTTGCTGAATCCTGCACACACATTTTTATAGAAAGACCTATCTAAAACTCCTTATGCATTTTTGCCTTCGTCCCTGTACCCTCCACCAAGACCAGTGCTGTCCCATGAAAATGAAGGTGAGCCATTCACACACACCACATATGTCAGCTTAAGCTTTCCAGGAGCTGTATTCCAAAACTAATGTGAAATAACTGAAGTTGTTTAATTTTTTAAAAGTAGGCTCCACGCCCAACATGGGGCTTGAACTCATGACCCTGAAATCAAGAGTCTCATGCTCTACCGACTGAGCCAGCCAGGTGCCCCTGGAATTAAGTATTAACCCACCGTGGAGAGACTATTACATCTCCACATGTAGTCAATTAAAAATCATTACCAGGATGTTATACATTCTTTTCCTTGTGCTAAGAGTCAAAATCCAATGGGTGTTTTAGACCTACAGCATATTTTATTCCCGACCTGCCACACTTTAAATGCTCAAGAGTTGGGGAGCCTGGGTGGCTCAGTCGGTTAAGTGTGTGACTTCGGCTTAGTTCATGATCTTCGGGTCCTGGGATAGGGCCCCACGTGGGGCTCCACGTTCAGTGGCACATCTGCTTGCCCCTCCCGCCCCTCCCCCAACTCATGCTCTCTCTGTCTCTTATTCAAATAAATAAATAAAATCTTAAAAAATAAAATGCTCAAGAGTGACCTGTGGCTAGCGGTAACCATAGAAGACAGAGCACAGTGCTAGATGGCAAACTCCTTACAGGCAAGGCCAGTGTGTTCAGCTGGTGTTCCCAGGAACTAGCTCAGGGCTTGATACAGAGTCAATGCCCAGAAACTGCTTGTTGGACAGAAGGATGGATGGATGGATGCATGGATACATGGATGAAGGCATGGATGGAAAGATGGATGGATGGATGGATGGATGGACGGACAGATGGGTGGATGGATGGATGCATGGATGCATGGATGCATGTTTGAAGGCATGAATGGAAAATGGATGGATGGATGGATGGAAGGATGGATGGATGTATGGATGGAAGGATGGATGGAAGGATGGATGGATGGATGGAAGGATGGATGGATGGATGGATGGATGGACGGACGGACAGATGGGTGGATGGATGGATGGATGGACAGATGGAAGGATGGATGCATGGATGAGGACATCCCTTCCAGCTTCCCAGATGTCACTTCAGCTGAGTCAGAGAAGGTGTGCAGGATCGCAGCAGTTGAGAATGGTGGGCTGCCAGAGCCAGGAAGCAAGGGACCAAAGCACAGGCAAGGAAAACCAATACCGGGAAACAGTGGGAAGTAACAACATTTGACTAAAGTATGGGCAGCACGTACTTTTTACCAGAAAAGAAGGTGGGAGGTGATCTTGGAGTTTGCTGAAAGCTGACAGCCAACCCTACACATCTGGAGATTCTCAAGCTGTTTTTTTTAATCAAAGGCGTGTTTTGTTTAAAATATCCTGTCTGGGGGCTCCTGAGTGGCACAGTCAGTTAATTGTCTGATTCTTGGTTTCAGCTCAGGTCCTGATCTCAGGACGTGAGATGGAGCCCAGCATGGGGTCTGCCTGACATTCTCTCTCCCTCTCCCTCTGCCTCTCCTGCTCATGCTCGCTCCCTCTCTCTTTCTCTCGCTAAAATAATAAATAAATAAATCGTTTTTAAAGATTAAAAAAATAAAATAAGGCCAGCTTGGTTGGCGAAGTGTCTGCCTTCGGTTCATGTTATGATCTCAGGGTCCTGGGATCGAGTCCCGCATTGGGCTCCCTGCTCAGCAGGGAGTCTGCTTCTCCCTCTGCCTGCAGCTCCCCCTGCTTGTGCTCTCTCTCCAACCAATAAATAAAAAAATCTTTAAAAAAATATATCCCTCTGATACAGGGAGGATCCTTAATCTCTCTGAGCCTTAATTTACTTGTATGCAAAACAAGGACACCACCACCCACTTCACAGGGTTGCAGGAGGGTTAAACACAACATGTGGCACATGTGAAGCTTTCAGCACCAATTAGCAGACAGAAACATTGCTCCTTATTATTACAAGCACAGTCGTCATCAGTATCATTCCCTTTCTAAAGGACTTATACACAACCTTTCCCCAGGAGTTGACAGCGTTCCTCCATGGCTCTCCACGGATGTATATTAAAAAAGATACATGAGGGAGCCACCTGGGAGGCTCATTGGTTACACATCAGACTCTTGATTTCAGCTCAGAGCATGATCTCAGGGTCGTGAGATCGAGCCCTGCGTCTGGCTCCACGCTTAGCAGGGAGTCTGGTAAAGATTCTCTCTCTCTCTCTCTCTCTCTCTCTCTCTCGCCTCCTCCCTCCCACTCTGCTTGCACACTCTCTTGGGGGGAAAAAGATATATGATGAATACACAACCTGCAGAGAAAGAAAACCATCTAAAGCTATCAAAGTTCTTACAAAAGGTAAATGAGGAATGTAAGATAGACAAACATGCTAACTGGAAGTAATATGCAGACCCAAATCACACAGACAGCTGCTACACAAAGGTCCAATCTGACAGACCTGAAGATACTGCTACAGACTTAGGAGCATTTGCTCTGTATATTTCAACAAGAGAAACATGAAGGGGTAAACGATAACTCCAACATTCACAATGCACCTTGATGATGCATGGGGCCTTTCACAGCGAGTAGTGTGACACAGTGGGAGACTGTCTGGACTCAGCCATCAGTTGAGTTGGCTCTACCCCTCACAACAACGTGACCTTGGCCAAGTGACACGGCCTCTCAAGGCCTCAGCTTTTCACCTGTAAAATGGGGAGGATGATAGCATGAAACCCACAGGATTGTCCAAAGGATTAAATTAGACAATGTTTGCAAAGTCTTGGCTGAGCATTGACTACTAGAAAGTCTTCTCAATAGAAGCTAGCTTTTCGGGGCGCTTGGGTGGCTCAGTCAGTTAATCGTCTGCCTTCGGCTCAGGTCATGATCTTGGGGTCCTGGGGATCAAGTCCTGCATCGGGCTCCCTGCTCAGCTCTCCTGCTGCTCCTGCTCTCCCTCTCAAATAAATAAATAGTCTTGAAAAAAAATCTAGCTATCCTGCAGTGCTCAAACTGGGATCTGATCAAGTCTCTGGGTCCAACCATCAATTTACAGAAAACACAGGGGACAGAAGAACACGTTAAACCACACCAGAAGAATGCAGTCAGCAAAACCCAGACTGTGGGCAACATCACAGGACAACCCAGCTGGTTTTCTTCAGCATAAAAACTGCAAAGAAAAAAAATACTCAACAACAAAAAAATGAGACTTTGCTGTAGATTAAAAGAGATCTAAAAGGCATATCAACCATGCAAAATGTGTAAACCTTTTCTGCATCCTGAGTCAAGCAATCAAACAAACTCTATTTGACATATATATGTACATATGTGCATAATATAAAATTTATGATCCGAGTGGAAATTTAATGTTGACTGAATACAGAATGACTATGAATTATTATTAAACTTTTTATGTGTGGTGGTGGTATTATGGTCATGTAAAAATAAAGAATCCTTTTGTTTTAGAGATGTGCATGGGAATATTTACAGATGAAAGAATATGGTGTCCGGGATTTACTCTAAGATGACAAAGGTGGGGAGGCACCTGGTGGCTCAGTTGGGAAGAGCATGGGGCTTTCGATCTTGGGGATGTAAGTTCGAGCCCCATATTGAGTGTAGTGATTACTTAAAAACTTTAAAAAAAAAAATCTATGGGGCACATGGGTGGCGTCAGTAAAAAGACACTCAGTTTAAGCATCTGCCTTCAGCTCAGGTCATGATCCCAGGGTCCTGGGATCGAGCCCTGAGTCAGGCTCCTTGATCAGCGGGGAGCTGCTTCTCCCCCTCTTGTCCCCTGCTTGTGTTCTCTCTCTTGCTGTGTCTCTGTCAAATAAGTAAACAAAATCTTTAAAATAAATACATAAATAAATAAAAATAAACATAAATTTTAAAAAATCCAAGAAAACAAGTAAAGTGGCAAAGGGACAGAAGAGAGGGCATAGATGACTGTCCCCGAGTTCCTGAGTGGGGCGCTGGGCAGAGGGGGTTCGTGATTACCTGTCTTAGTCTAGTCAGGCTGCTCTAAAAGGATTCCATGGAATTGGTGGTTTATAAACAACAGAAATTCATTTTGCACAGTCTGGAGGCTGGAAGTCCAAGCCAGCAGATTTGCTGTCTGGTGAGGGCCGCTTCCTGGTTTGTAGACGTCATCACATGGTTGGAAGGGCAGGGAGCTCTCCGGGGTCTTTAAAAAGGGTACCAGTCTCATTCCCAAGGGCTCCGCCCTTTGGACCTACTCACCGCCCAGAAGCCTGCTTCCTAGCCCCATCACAGGAGGGGCTACGATTTCAACATACAAACTTGGCAGGGGAGCGTAAACATTCATTCTGCTGTACTACTGGTCTCTCTACGTTTGCATATATTTGAAATCCTCCATAACTAACATCTACAGATCCTTTCTTAAAAAAGATTTTATTTATTTATTTGACAGAGAGAGACACAGCGAGAGAGGGAACACAAGCAGGGGGAGTGGGAGAGGGAGAAGCAGACGTCCTTCCGAGCAAGGAGCCCGATGCGGGACTCGATCCCAGGACCCTGGGATCATGACCCGATCCAAAGGCAGAAGCCCAACGACTGAGCCACCCAGGCACCCCTCAAAAGTCATTTTTGTTGATATGACTTATACTGGGAGGGCTGGATCTTAGGGGAAAGGACATGAGATCCTAGAGAAAATAAGAAATTATTCAGCGTGATGTTCACAACCCCGCCCAAGGTGGTCTCAACTTACCTGTCCAAATTCTTGTCTCCTCCCCTTTCAACAGGGTGGCTTTCCCCATAATGGCCTCTTCTTGGTCTTCCCCACCCACTTTGCTTCTTTCTGGCCATTTTCTCTCCTTTGCTGGTGCTGTTTCCAGTTGGAGAGGCCCCTTCTCTACTCAGCCACCGGGTCAGGTTCTCCCCAGCGTATGGGCTGAGCCAACTCCCCTCCTCCCCGAAGCTTCACGCAACACTCCAGCCAAAGTTTCTTTGGGTTCCTGTTGTCCTTAAGCCTACTTTGTTTCCTGCCTGCTCACACCTCTCCTCTAAATTACAATTCAAGCTTCTTCAGGGCAGTATCGTCCCTCCCTGAAGGCAGAACACAGAGTATGGCCCCGTCCTCCAAATATGTAATCAATAGCCGATAATTGGTTCAGCTCGTGATCCCAAATCCCCCCAGTTGCTCTGGTATTCTCATCTCCACCTTGTCCTGATGACTCAGCAAACTGGATTAATCCTAATTCCTCGAACATACCCTCAGGCTTGGCCACCAACCACCCTGATTTGGTCTCAATGCTTTCTCTCTCTTTCCAGGGCCTTCCCCAGATCTGTACCTACCAAAATTCCGTCTATTTTTGGAAGCTTGTCTCTTGTACCTCCTCCTCCAATGGGCCTCACCTCTGCTCCCCATCCCCCCTCCCGCCCAACCAAATGTAATTATTATTTTTTTCTTTTTGTTTCTAGAGTCTCAAATTCTGCTAGAGTTTTGGCGGGAGGAAATCACCGCACACTTTGAGACTCTCCCGGGACCTGTGGACAGTCTCTCCTCACCCTTCAAAGGCACAGGTGCACACACGACGTCATAGTTAATTTTGTGAGGGAGGCTCATGGACCCAGGTTCCGTTCCTGCCCGGGTCCCTTCCTTATAACATTGATCATAATCTTTCCAGTGCTCAGGTTATTCAAGACTTTTTTTTTCTGGATTACAAGCATCTTCAGGGGACAATCAACAACAACAACAACACTCCTTGCTTAACTTCATATCCCCAAGGCACCTGGCAGGTTGCCTGAAAGATGTCTGTTGGGATCCCGTTTGTATCTGAGCAGGAATATTCCAGATCCCCTGACTCATTTTCTTCTTGAAAGAAGTCTGGCCACAGATGGCTGCGAAGCCATCCACGGGATCACGGGATGGTGTGGCAGGAAGCCTTGCGGAAACTCTCCTGGGTGAGAAACACTGCTGGGGAGCTCACGCGAACGCCCTCACTACCCCCCCCCCCCCCCCGCCAATGTTAAAATCAAGTTTTCACAGTTCGTTGTGCAGCATTTTGGGCCCATTAGGAAATGGTAGCTCCTGCTCTGCCCTTAGATGTGCTCATAAAAGGAGATTTCCTAATTTCCTTCTATTGAGAGCATCAATGGCTGTGAGCCCACTGATAGCAATGCGACTTTCCGTTGAAGGAATCTGGACCTTTACGGGTAGAGGAGGCTGTAGGAGGCCCTCGGTCCCGGGTTCACAGATGCGGTACCGAGTCAGAGCCTTGCCAGGGAGCTCACAGCAGGTCAGGCTGAGCCAGAAATCTCCCTTAACCGCTTGCCCACTCTCCACCCGGGGTTCTCTGCACGTCGGCATCGTCGGCATTGGCAAAAAAGTAGGGCAGAGCATCTCAGGAAGGGTCACAGAATTCCCGAGTTGCTAATGTGTTTAGGTGGGGGGTTGGGGAGGGTCGGGAAAGAGCGCAGGGAAATGGCGCTGGTGCTCAGTTTGGACAGAAGTATGGAGAAGTGGGCAAAGAGCGTTAAGATAGTGGGAGCTACATCGAGAAGCCTGAGGAAGACTCAAATAGAAGGATGCCCATTCTTCTCCCCAAAGTGTCTATTCGTGAATCAAAGAGACCTCCAGTTATCTTCCCTACAATGCCTGACAGCCTGTGAAAATGCCTAAAACTTCTTCCAGATCCCTAGCTGGGGGCCAGATGCTGGGTTTGTGCTAGAAGCAGGTAATATCCAGGGAACATTTAGCATACTGGTTAAACAGAGACGCTTTAGAGACGCAGCATGAGCTCAAACCTCAGCTTGGGAGGGACTTGAACTTGGACAAGTCCCTCAGCCTCTCTGGGTCTGCATCAACTTCCTGCACGTCAGGGTCACGATGTAGGTTCAGGGGCGGGTAAGCCTGGTGCCTGGCAAGCAGGTAACCCCTCAGTAGATGACAGCTATTGTCATTCTTGCTCCCTTGTCTCCCTCGTCCCAGCTCCTGAGTCAACAGGAAGTTGGCCGAGAGACAGATGAGCTCTCCTGGACACACCTGGAGTCAAGGTCTATTAAAAGTTCCTCTATCTCTCTTCATAGCTACATCTTTCATTGCAGGGGGCAGAATTTGGAGGAGCTAAACTGGGAACGGAAAATTTGCATCTGACAAAAGGTATGTGCAGACACATGTTTGCGAGTGAGGTCAAGGTTTCAAAATACCCCTGCCCTGACAGATGAGTCAAGCCCCATGCAGCGGTCTTACTGTTTACCACGCATGACGGCACATTCTTGCAGCAGCGACGGATGGGGTCGCTTGCCAGGAGTTATATTGGATGGGGTTACTCATTGGAAAATGTGGCTCCGATGGAGATCTGAACTTGGACGTCCAGGGATTTTACCCAAAATAAGCTGAATTCCTCAGTTATAATTGTCAAAGAAACACAGCCAAGGGCTCTGGGGGCCAGAGTGGCACAGAGCGGTTCCTGCTGGGGAATGTGGGTCCAGGCAGGGAATGCTCGTGGCTTTCAGCAGGAGGGCACGGGGCACTGGGCTTGCCTGACCCTCTCGTGGCGCTTACCGTGACTGCCGAGGATGGTTGTCAATGGGTTTGCCCTTTGTCCTTTGATTCTGTTTTCACTCCCTCCCTCAGCAACTACTTTGTGATCCCCTAATAATGACGGCTAGCGCGTGCTAGGTACTCATTACGAGCCGGGCGCTGTGCTGAGCCCCTATCATCCTTCCAACAGCTCTAGCAAGTGGTATTGGGAGACAGCTGGGCTGATGTTTCTAGCGCTACTGCAACTGAGAAGTGTAAGAAGACGGAAATGTGTTATTCTATCTATAACGAATCTGGTCTTCTTCCCAAGTCTCTGGCCGGCTCCGTTCACCTGTGATGGGGTGAAGTGAATTAATCCAATGGACTCTCTGTCTGATCTGAGGATTTAAATAGTCCTTGGCGGGGGGTGGGAGGGCGTGACTCAGCTGGTAGGACATGTGACTCTTGATTTTGAGATCCTAAGTTCGAGCCCCATGTTGCGGCAGGCAGGGAGTCATTATACCCAGCAATGAATTCTGTTCTCCTTCGAGATCTCTCTTTCCTTACTGTTTCATCAAACTGCTTATATCTTTTGTTGTTGTTGAATTGTTTAAGCTCCTTTGGGGGCACAGATGGTGCCTATATTCTGTTGAGTTCTGCAAACTGAATCTGGAGTCTAGTCTAGAGAAGGATGGCAGGTGTTGGCAGACAAAAAGGTTCATATCTCTAATCTATTAGGAGCTTCTTTTTTTTAAGATTTTATTTATTTTTTTGAGAGAGACAGAGAGAGAGAGAGAGCATGGCAGGGGGAGTTCAGAGGGAGAAGCAGACTCCCCATGGAGCTGGGAGCCTGATGTGGGACTCAATCCTGGGACTCTGAGCCGAAGGCAGTTGCTTAACCCACTGAGCCACACAGGCACGACAACTTTTAAAAAATTTTGATCATAAAGTGTATGCTATATACATATATATGTATATGTAATAAATATTTTATAGATTTATAATATGTATTTTTTATATTATATATATTTAAGTACCCAGAGGGAGAGAGAGGGCTTGGGGTCGAGAGACAAGGAGAGAAGTTGGGCTTTTCTAAATATACTTTGTTTTGTAGATATGACTTTGGAACCAGGGAAATACTTGATATAACTATAACCAAATGAAAGTTTTGGGAAAGAGTCATCGCTAAAAACCTACAGTAGATAAAAGAAATTAACCTAACTCTTTGTCCAAGGCATAACCGCATAGAGAAAAGCTATTTGAAGTAATTCGAAAGCATAGAAACTTGAGTGTACTCTCCTAGGGGGATAGTCCAAGGACAAAAGGATTGTCAGAAGAAGAAGGAGGAGGAGGAGGAAGAGGAGAAGGAGAAGAAAGGACGGAAGGAAGAAGGGGGAAGGAGAGTAATCCTGAACCATTTCCATAATCACACTGTCGGTGGTAGTGTTGATGCTCGGTTCATCGATGTAAGGGCAACTCTGTTACATTATCCCGAACCAGGATTTCCGTGTAGGAGATCTGTGTAGGTTCACAACAGAAGACAGACAAGGCTAAGGAAAAACATTGCAATATTGACTTTGAATCAGAAGTTTTAGCAAGAATTGATGATAATATCTTGTCATTAAAAAAAAAAATACAGCTGACCCTAGCACCACGGAGGTCTGAAATGTGTGGATCCACTCACAGGTGGAATTTTTTGATCATCACAGTACAGTTCAGTACAAGTATTTTCTCTTCTTTATGATTTTCTTCACATGTCCTTTTCTCTGGCTTACTTTATGTAAGAATACAGCAGAGAAATGTAGGACATACAAAGTATGCGGTAGTTGACTGTTACTGGTAAGGCTTCCGGTCTGCCTCGGGCTAAGCCTCCATTACCTTTCTTGGGAGTCAAGAGTTATGTACGTGTGTTTTCAACTGTAAGGGGCTTGGGTGCCCCCAACCCCTGCATTGTTCAAGGCTCAGCTGTATTTCCTGGCTCTGCCCGCCAGAAAAGCCGAGAAACAATGAGCACACCCGGGGGGGCGGGGATACAAACTGCAGTAAACACATACCGTTTCCCATTAAAGAAAGCAGTGCTCCTTGAAGAAATGACCCCTTCCAGGTCGGAGGCAGGAATACACAAGATGAACTTGGAAACATAATATCAAAGACTAAGGCTACGGCAAAAGGACTCAGAATTAAATTGGGAGGCACAATTTTAATTCACCAGGCGTCCTGATAATGATGTCAGTGCATCGAAACATGTTAAATACGAATTTAGATACATGAGTTCATAGAGATGAAAACAACCAAAAAAGGGAATTCATTGGTTAACTGTGAAGACTTAGGTAAGCGAACAATGTCACGATTTGGAAAACAGAGGTAAAATAGAGGTAAAAAAAAAATCAAGTGTTCCTCTTGCCTTTCCTTGTACGAACCGCACCTTGGGAGACAGCCTAAGAGTGGAGGAGCGAGACGTTTTCTCTTTATAGAAGTATCGCAGTGAAAAAATGACAAAGGATTGATAGAGCTGGAATGGTGCTTCTTTGCGAGTCCTGAAGACATCGGATGGAGGCAATCGTCGTCAATGGATGTGAAGTCACAAAGAGGAAAGCAACCCACCTTGTGTCTCGTGGTAGAAGTGTGCGATCCAAATAAAATATACACCGTAACGTCATATGTACATCACCAACCTAAATCCAATTGAGCTTCTGGGTCTCACTATCAGCTTACCAGAAATACAAAGAACAGACACGAATGTTAAACATCACCACAGGAAAGCAATCTGCAAGATTCGTGCAAGTTTGTAGGACTGGGGACACAGTTTCTTCAACAATAAATTGTAAGGAAATTGAGGAGAAGGGAGCAAGAGGGATCGTAAGATCTGTAGTTCAGGGTCAAGAGATGACCTATCAATAATCATAACGTATGGACCTTATTTGGAACTTGAGTCAAACGAACTGTAAAAAAAATTTATATATAAATATATGTTAAAAACATATGTATGTGTTTACATTATATACAAAAAATTGGGAAAAATTGAACACTGATTGGCTATTTGATGATAATAAGGAATCATAAATTTTTTAGGTATGATTTTGATATTGTGGTTATTTTTACAAAGAATCTAGAGATACATACTTAAATATTTAAGAGAAAATAATACAATATTGGAACTCACTCAAAATAATCTGGGAGAAGGAGTGGATAGTCACTGTTGAACCAAGTTTGTCCATGAGTTAAGAATTGTTGGGGCACCTGGGTGGCTCAGTCGTTAGGTGTCTGCCCTCTCCTCAGGTCATGATCCCAAAGTCCTGAGATCGAGCCCCACATCGGGTTCCTTGCTCAGAAGGAAGCCTGCTTCTCCGTCTCCCACTCGCCCTGCTTGTGCTCCCTCTCTCACTATGTCTCTCTCTGTCAAATAAATAAATGAAATCTTAAAAAAAAAAATTGTTGGAAGCTGGGGGACTGATAGGTAATGGGGGGTGGTTCTTACCATACTATTCCTCTCTGCTTTTGCCTGTGTTTGAATTTTTCCATAATACAGTCAAAAATAAATAAGGTTCCAAAAAGGTATTTTTGATTACATGAATAGTGCGTGCCTTTGGAAAGATTTAAATACGACAGAAGTGGAGAAAGTGAAAAGCAACACTTCCTTCACTCCCCAGCACCACGACCTCGGGAGGAATGACCAGGGCTCAAATGGCTTCTGGCGTCGTGTTTTGAATTACCACCACACATCGTCGCTGTGCTGCTCTGAGGAGGGGACCCACGCCCGCTCCCTACTCATGTCAGGCTTAGACTTGGACTCGTCTGACCAATGAACCTATGAGCAGAAGTGACCAGTCCAATGAAGAACCAGCACATAGCTCTCTTTTCTCTCTGCCACGAGAGGAGTGATGCTCCAGAAGAAGGTTGAATCCCAGAGTAAAGACGACAGAGCCATACCCCACACACGATACACTGCGTGCGATACACAGTAAACCTTTACTGATTCATCACTGGGATCTATCCTCCCCTCTCCCGGTTGATACAGTTTCCTTCCATGCCTTTTGCTATGCAGCCGTACATAAAACTTTTCCCACAAATGTTCTAAGTGTTGCTCTCTGGTTTGCTTTTTTTTCTTGAAGCTCAATAATGTATCACGGGCATTTGAGTCTACCCGGAAATAAAACGCATCTGAATTCTCAAAGAGCCCCCAAACAGTTTCTTAATGCCAGCAATTTCTGTTTCTTTGAAATAGGGGTCAGTGGGGTGCCTGGGTGGCTCTGTCAGTTAAGCAACTGATTCTTCATTTTGCTTCAGGTCATGATCTCAGGGTTGTGAGGTCGAGCCCCGTGTCGGGCTCCACGCTGGGTGTGGAGCCTGCTTAAGACTCGCTCCTTCCCTCTCGCTCCGTGCCCCCCACCTCTGGCTTGGGTGTGTGCACTCTCTCTTTCTCTCTCAGAAAAAAAAAAAAATGAAAAAATAAAAAAAATTTAAGTAAAAAATAAATTAAAAATTTTAAAATAAGTAAATAAATAAAAATGCAGCCTCTTTAAAAAATAAAATAAAATAAAATAGGGGTCATTGGAGAGGTTCTCCAGTAAACACTCCTGGGGAACGCAAGCTGAGCATGTCAGACGGGGGGATCTGACATCAGAGGCCTCTGTGTCCGTGGTATGGCCAACAGCAGACTCTGCATTTACAAGATTCCACATGCTTTTCTTGGCCAACAAAGGTTGGAAACCTACAGAGCTGACACAGTGCCCGTCTTTCTCTTTGTAATACTGAAGGCACTGCCTGTGGTCAGAGCCAAATCCTGGGTTTCCGCAAGAGCTTAGAGTCAGATGTGACTGTGTGATGCCTGCAGCCGGGGGACTCCCGACACCCGGCTTCTCAGTGATGCTGTCAAGCTCGATCGACACCGGCCTGCTCAGTCCCCTCTGTCTGACGATGGCAACACCATCCTGCCCAGTACACAGAGCGGGAAACGCGGTGTCTCGTCTGCGCTGCAATCCAGCAGCTCGTAGAGCTCCGAGGGAGCAGGGGTTCTCTGTTTCCTGCTGTGTCCCCCCGACTGTGACATTGTCCGGCATGTGGTGGAGGAGAGACTAGGCACTTGCCCGGGTCCTGTGACTTCTCCCTCTCTGACATATCTTTAATCCGTCATCTCTCATTCCCACTGTTATTACCTGCGGTGATGAACGATGGCCATAATTTGCTTTTAAAGATGACTTATTTGAGAGAGAGAGAGAGAATGAGCAGGGGGAGGGACAGCGGGAAAGGGAGAGAGAGAATCTCAAGCAGACTCAGCACTCGGCGGGGAGCCCGACGTGTGGCTTGATCTCACGACACTGAATCATGACCTGAGCCAAAAGCGACTGAGCCACCCAGGTGCCCCAGAGATGGCTGCATTTCTGGAAATGCTCCCACTGGGGTGCAAAATCCATGCCCCCACTCCAGGGCATGGAGAGAGGGGGACAGAGAATCCTAGGCAGACCCTATACCCAGGGTGGAGACCAGGAGGTCTCGATCCCCAGACGAGAGAGGACACTGAGTTACTTCAGCTAATAGAATACAGTAGAAGGGATGTTGTGCTTGTCTCCAGGCCCAGGATTTAAGAGCTAGGCAATGCCTGCTTTCTGTCTCTGAAAACACTCTCTCTGAGAGCTGTGGGCTGCAGACAGACCCTGTGACGCATAGAGAGGGAGAGGAGCCCAACAGAGATCAGCCGTCCAGCCACTCCTGCCAAAGAGCCAAAGCAAAGTGAGAAGCTCTCTGGGACACTCCAGACCTTCCAAGCCCACTGGCTGAACCCCCCTGAGTGACTTGGGCTGGCGTTATGGGGACTGACAGGCAGCCTGGGCGGGTCTGTGCACCTGTAGCTGAGCCCGAAATCCCGATCTCTAAAACTATGAGATATAATAAAACTGTTATCTTTAGCCATTAAATGTTGGGGTGATTTGATAATGCAGCAACTGATAACCAGAACATTCCCCCACCTGAGCAGGAACTTACAGCTTCTTACCCACAACACTGCTCCCTGTGTTTAGTGTTTAGTGTTTGATCCCTGCCCTTGTGACCACACTCTACTCGGTGTTTGCTTCTGGGGACACCACGCGAGGCTCCTGCTTTAAAATAAAAAGTTACTGTCGGGGCGCCTGGGTGGCTCAGAGGGTTAAGCCTCTGCCTTCAGCTCAGGTCATGGTCTCAGGGGGGATCAAGCCCCAAGTCAGGCTCTGCTCTGTGGAGAGCCTGCTTCCCCCTCCCCCTCCACCTGCCTCTCTGCCTACTTGTGATCTCTGTCAAATAAATACATAAAATCTTTTTTAAAAATATAAAAATAAAATAAAATAAAAAGTTACTGTCAACAGAATGCAGCCCAACCCCTTCCGCTGGCCTCACTGGTCTTCCACGACCTGTCCCTGAGCCCAATTTTCAAGGCTGTCTGATTCCCCTCTCAGATTTCTTTTTTTTTTTTTTTTAAGATTTTATTTATTTATTTGACAGACAGAGATCACAAGCAGGCAGAGAGGTAGGCAGAGAGAGGAAGAAGCAGGCTTCCCACGGAGCAGGGAGCCCGATGTAGGGCTCGATCCCAGGACCCTGGGATCATGATCTGAGCCAAAGGCAGAGGCTTTAACCCACTGAGCCACCCAGGCGCTCCTCCCCTTGGATTTCTTATGTTTCACGGCGTGTAACTTTTGGCCTGCCCCCTTTGTCACTTTATGGCTTTTATTTTGTTCAGGCAGTTCCTCCTCTGGGAACGAGCCTCCATTTAACATTATAATTTGGAAACATGCCTTTAGCCTTCCTCATAGAGCAGGGAATACTAGCAGACAGGGCCCCCTTCTTATTTACTTACTTTATTTTAAAATTTTTATTTTATTTTGACAGAGAGAGAGGGAGTGTGAGTGGGGTGGGGAGAGGCAGGGGGTGGGGGGAGGCAGAGTCCCAGGCGGGCTCGCACCTAGTGTAGAACCCAACAGGGCTCGATCCCAGGACCCTGAGATCATGACCCAGAGTTGGATGCTGAAGGAACTGAGACCCCCAGGTGCCCTCTTACTTATTTTAAACTCATGATCGAAATGAGCAAAAACAGTAATAAAAAGATTAAAAGAAACTGGCAAAGAACCTGGCTCTGGGAAGACCCCGCATAAGTCTTTGTTGGACAGACAGGTGGACAAAGGGATGACTGGGGTCTCATTCTGTTGTCACATCCCTGTAAACTACTGGTTCCCCTCCCCCAGCCTGGCGGGGCCAGATCCAACTTTCCCCCAAGCCTGTTGCGGGGCCTGGGTTCTCTCCCGTTTCTCAGCCCCCTTTTCCTCCGTCTTGGTTTCTTTCAGAAGCAGGCGCTCCCAGGTGGCGCCACAGATGGGTCCCCGGCAGCCTCACACTTACACCCCCCCGGTTTAGCAACCCCCGCGGAAAAGAACGCTTCTCTGTACCAGGAGTTCCAGAAAAAGTCTGCGGATGAGGATCCAGCAGACACCCGGGAAGCCTTTCCAGAGCCAATCGCGGTGGCCGAGGGGAGGCTGGACCGCGCGGATGGCCCTGGTCTGGGGTTTTCAGGGGATGCCCGGAGCCGGAGTGAGGCGGTAGTGGGGGGTGATGGGGTTGTCACCGAGGGAATGGGCACTGGAAGCAGGGCAGGGAGAGCAGCAGATGGGAAGAGATGGGAAGCTGTACAGAAAGAGAGTAACCTTCCTTCCGACTGGCCTTGGGCACCTGCTCTTTATTTTAATCACGGAAGTATAGGTAACAAGGTCATGTTCCACACCTGTTCTTTACTGGACCCTTTCAAAAGAGCTGCCCTGCCCGACCAGGGGACAGGGTGTCGGGGCCGTGAAAGCTCTGCACTGGCGCTTCCCACCTCCTCCATCCCTGCTCCTCGTCCAGACTAACTTGACTTTGTCTCTGATTTACCTCGGTGCACCTGACATGCTTTGATCTCACCTTTCCTGGCTCTTAACATCTATGAGCAGGTAACACTGGGCCTCCCTGCCCAAGCCTCCACGTCCCATCCCGGTACGCTCACGCCCTGGGGCAGAGAGCCTCTCTGAGCAGTCAGGAGACCCCCAGTGATATTGCTGAGCCCCTCAAGGTAGCCATAGCCCCATGGTGGGTGGACTTGGCGTTCTCCATGAAGACACAGTGAAGCCCTAACTCCTGGCACCTGTGTGACTTGACTTGGACATTAAGATCTTTGCAGGTTGGATCGAGCTCATCGGAAGCCATCCAGGGTCCTCGTAAGAAGCAGAGACAGATACTTAGGGAGAACGCCATGTGACAACCCAATGTGCGGTCATTCCTTCAGGCTTCCTCGGAGGAAACCTACACCACTCCTGTGTTTCTCTTTTCGCCTCTCACGACCAGCACACACTCCCTGACACCAGATGTGGGGGTTCTCGCACACCTAGGGATTCTCAGGGACCACCTGGGCATCTCACAATTCAGCTCAGTTCTGGCACTTATCCACGCGAAGACCACATCAGACCCCCGAGCTAAGGGGTAAGGGCTCAGCCCCCCAAGTCTACCCTGCAGACTCTGCTTCCGATGCACCTGCTGGAGAGTGGAGGCTCCAGCGACCCCTCCTTGGGTTTGAGCACTTTGCTAGGGAGGCTCAGAGAACTAGAGAAACCTTTTATTTACTCGATTACCGGTTCATTATAAAAGGACAGAACTCAGAAACAGCCAGATGGAAGAGACACAGAGGGCCGGTGTGCGGGAAGGGGCTCAGACCTTCCATGACCTCTCCAGACCCCTCCTGCTCCCCAAATCTCCATGTGTTCACCAACTGGGAAGCTCTCTGGAAGCCCCTCTTTCCTGGTCTTTACAGAGGTGTCATTACAGGCAGGACTGATTAAATCCTGGGTCTCTCACAGTTGATTCAACCTCCAGGTCCTCTCTCCTCCCCAGAAGTCCGCGGTGGGGTCGGCGGGGGGTGGGGGGTGCGGCTGGGGGGGGGTGCAAAGTTCCAACCCTCTAATCACGTGTTGTCCTGGAAACCGCCCCTCTTCCTTAGGTGACCTAGGGGCTTTTCAAAAAAACGTAACAAGACACTGTTTATGGCTCTCATCACTTAGGTAATTCCCAGCGTTTTAGGAGCTTTGTGCCAGGACCTGGGACGGAGACCACATATATAATTCTTATTGTAAGTCATAATTTCACAGCAGCCCTAGCAAACTAATACACCTCTCGTTTCCTCCCCTGTCCTGTGAGCCAGTGAATTCCCTGGTTTCTGTTACTTACCGCTAACGTCCTAAATAATACACCGTATTACCTACACTTTGTTTTGGAGATACAGGGACAAATTAGGCTCTGTCCCTACCTTTCAGCCATCCACCCCGTGGCTCTCAGCTAAGCACCATCTAACATCACTGGGGCCAAAACTAGTGAGGAGGACCAAAAAAAAAAAAAAAAAAAAAAAAAAAAAATCCCATATAGTACTGGAAGGCCATATCTTACCCCTGATTAATGACAGTAATTCACCAGGGACAGCTCAGACTCCGATCAAAAATGTTAATAGCTTCCTGTCCCATGCAAGACAAAGGCCAAACTTTGCATCCTGGCACTCAAAGCCCCAGGCTGTATTTCCACCATCTCCTACTACACTTGGCTGCCTCTACCCCGTTGCCTTTGTTCCAGCCACAACCAATTAATAATTATTCCACAAGGACCCCTTCTGCGTTCAAAAGTCCCTACATTTGCTCCCAGCCACTCTGTCTGCAGAGTGATGTCTCTTTCCTGCCTCTCATGGTCCTACCCAACCACACTGGTTTCCTAGGACTGCTGATCAATTACCACGAGCCAGGGGGGCTTGCATGGACAGAAATTTGTCCTCTCGTGGTTATGGAGGCTGCACATCTGGACCCGGGGTTTCAGTAGGTCTGTGCTCTATCACCCTGAATACTCCAGGGGACAATCCTTCTGTCCTTCTTCCTAGCTTCTGACGGCTGCCGGTAATTGTTGGAGTTCCTTGGCTGGTACACATGTCACTCCAACTTTGGCCTCCGTTGTCACATGGTATTTCCCCTGCATGTCTGTGTCGGTGTCCGGATTTCCCAGTCATTGGATGGGGGCCCAGCCTAATTCCATGTGATCCCCTCTCTTAACTTGATCATACATCTGCAGAGACCCGATGTTCACCCAAGGTCACATTGGCAGGTATGGTGGTGAGGACTTGAGGAAAGTTTTTTGGGGGGCCATGCTACGTCCTGCAGAAGTTCTCAGCACCTACCTGGGGCTCAAACATCTGGGGCTGCTGAGAAGCCCCGTTGCAGCCTTGTCTCGCCGCCCCCGCAGTACAGGCACTTGTGAACACCCTCTCACTCGTGAGCCTCAGGACCGGCATTTAAACCTCGGCTCAATGCTCCAGAGCCCTCGGCGAGTACTTCTTCTACAAGTCAGCAAATAATCGAGAAGTGTTTGTCATTTCGAGTTGAGCTGATAAGGAGAACAGCGGTAAGATGAGAGACGAGAGAGTGGCTGTACCGGGCGGGCTAGGGCAGTTTTGAAGCCGTCAGAAGGGAATAAAGTTAAGTCGGTCCTAATAACTGAAATGTCCGTTTCTCTTACCCTCTTTTGCCTGCCGCTCACCGACCCCTGTTCCCCACTTGCATCCTCTGGGTCGGAGGGCTTTGGAATGCCCTGAGGACCTGGGAAGAGTCTTTGAGACCCAAGAGGGGCCCTTCTCCGGGTGCGGAGGCTCAAGGACAGTGAAAAATCCCCCCTCCCTATGACTCTGTGACAGCCTTCAGTCCCAGTCTCTGACAGCCCAGTTGAAAACCCAAGATCAAGAACACAGCAGGAAGACCCGTGTGTCGTAAAACCCGGATGGGGCGGTGTGGAGCCCACATGCTTCACAGGGAACCTGGGGCAGGTGACAGGGCCCACACAGGGCTGCTCCCAGCACCGAGCCCCGTTCTCCGGCCCCCGTGGTCTTCAGCTTGAAGGGAGGTGGAGCTATTGCTGTCTGCCTCAGACAAGAATAACACCGCGGAGACATACTCATCCTGAAATAGCTAAGAAATTGTCACCCAGTTCCTTGATGCCTGTCTTTTGGGGGGAGGGGGGAGACTTGCAGAGAGTGGTCCAGGAAAACACAGCTTCGTTTACTCCTCTTCATTAGAATGTTTCAATTAGACCTCGAATCAGGCTGGTGGGGGGGGTGTAGAGTGGAGGGGTAGGGATGGGGCGGAGAGGGGGGATGCTCAGTTCCACCAATCTCTCAGGGTTTCTCTCCGGTGTTTTGGTGGCTCATGCTCAGTTGGACCGTTGATGTACGGACTGATCCTAAATCAGGGTCTGAGAGCCCCAGGCCTCCCTAGGAAAACTACCAAAATATTCAAGAGGAAAAGGAAATATTAATAGCAATCCTAATATAGCACTGGCATGGCCTTATCAAGAACTATTTCAAGCATTTTCCATAGGTAGGTACTGTGGCAGACTGGTAGGATCGCCCCAGATATTCTCTGTCCCTCCTTGTGGGAGAATTCTATCTCCCCCACTACGTTGACATCAAGCTCAGCCAAGGAAATGCAAACAGAAGCAACACAGGTCATTTTCAAGGACAGGTGTTAAGAGCTATTGCGCTGACAGACTATCGACCCCCATCCCCCGCTGCCCTAACACCAGCAACCTTCCGGATAAGAGCTGCTCCTCCAGTCTCGTCCCAGGGGAAGAGCCCAAGCCAGCCTGTAATGCAAATGTGATACGAGCAAGAAATAAACCTTTATTTCTTTTGTAAGCCACAGAGTGTTCAGAGCTGTTTGTTACTGTAGTGCAGCTGAGCCTAAGGTTTTAGTCTCGTGCCCACTCCACAGAGGAGAGAATGAAGGTGCCCGGAGACTGTGCGATTTGCCCGAAGTCATGCAACCCGCACTGAAATCCAGACAGCCCGGTGGAGTCCACGCTCTTGACCACTTCCCCACATCGTCACCTCTGAAAACGTCTTGTCGGTTTCCTGCAAGACTCCTTTAGCTGCCAGGATCCCCGTGCACACTCTGTTTTTCTTCATTTCCCAGGGAGGTGATGAAGACTAACCAGCAGATCATTTGGTCCTTGGGGGTTGACAGCAGACTAGGGAGATACAGACTCTGAGCAATAAAACACAAGTGGTTCTTGAGTGAGCCAGACTCATTGGTACAGAAACAGGAAAGAACTTAATTTTTTCCACACTCAGGAATCAAGAAACGATTTCATCATTGGAGATTGAGCATCTGAAATCAAATTTTGCGTAAGAATTCTGATCCATTTAAAAGCTTGTCTCCTGCCCCAGGTTTGGGAATCTGTAACAGGGAAAGGGGTCACGGGGTAGGGGTAGGAGTCCCCCTGATTTCCTCAGGCTCTTGTAGAATAGCTTTTGGGGTGGCATGGGGAATGAGAGGTGGTGGGGGGAGGTGTCTTTCTTGGCTTTAGTGTCCTCAGCTTGTGGCAGGTGGTCAAATGCCAGCTTTTTGTGACACCGGTCTCTTGCATGAGTTCCCTAGTCTCCCACTGGGGACAGCCCACAGCGAGACTTTTTGGCCTGGATAAGGATCCACCTGGTTAACCGCTGAGGACTTAGCCCTCTTCTCCACCAGCTTCTTGCTCCTGCCTCTGTCTGCTGAGGCAGAGCTCTCCACAGAAGACCCTCCTACCCAGAGTCCTTTTTCGGTTAAACAGCTTTATCGGGATGTAGTAGGCAGAGAGGCAGGCAGAGAGAGAGAAAGGAAGTGAATCAGGCTCCCTGCTGAGCAGAGAGCCCGATGTGGGGCTCAATCCCAGGACCCTGAGATCATGACCTGAGCCCAAGGCCGAAGCTTTAACCCACTGAGCCACCCAGGTGCCCCAACTCACCATGATTCTTTTTAGGTTCTTTAGGGAGGCCCATTTCAAGTCATGTAAGCCTGGCCACTTTCCAAGGGAAAGCCCACTCACCAGTGTCCTGTCACACGGTCCAAGAGCGGCCCCTCCCAGGCATCTGAGCCATTGTCCCACCTTCATTTTCGAGGTGTGGCAGGCTCTGGGGTGAGGCCGCCCTGGGGACACGGCCAGGCTCTTGAAGTACTTGAAGATCCATTTTGCTTGGCTCATGGTTGCATCTGATCCTAATGACTCTGGTGGAACATTCCCCATCCAGTGTCCCATGCATAACTTAGCTCCCCCTGCACGACCTGCAAGGGCTGATGCTCTGAGGGTCCCCCGACCAGTTTCTCAGATCCCTTTAGTGAGTTCTACATGATGGTTTGGAGCCTTTCTTTAGAGGATGTGGGCACCTGACATCCTATGTTCTCAGCTTGGGGGGCTCAGAGACGACAGGAGAAGTTGCATGTTAATGTCCCGTGTGACAACTTGGAGGTTAAAGGACGCTCTTGTGTAGCAATGTCCATCTAAGCGTTCTGCACCTGATTCTGACGTTGGTGTGTATGTGGTGGGGGAGGGGGACCCCACACTAACAAGTAATTTTCAGACACCAACTGGGTATCCTACAATGCAACTCAGTTCAGACACTAGCCACAAGACAGTCCCCTCCCCCGTGACTTGAGATACCAACGGCAAGTCCAAGTTATCCTCTGTGCTTCTGACCAACCTGCAGGAGATCGGAGGTTCCAGTGACCCCCTCCTTGGGTTCGATGAATTGGCTAGGGCAGCTCATAGAACTCGGAGAAACATTTTTATTTACTAAATTACCGGTTTATTGTAAAAGGACAGAACTCAGGAACAGCCTAATGGAAGAGGTGGCAGTGGTGGGGGAGGTAAGTTGTGTGGGATGGGGCTCAGAGCTTCCCCGTCCTCTCCGGGCACCTCCCTCTCCCCAAATCTCCTTCACCTGTTCACCAACTGAGAAGCTCTCTGAAGCCCATCCTTTTGGGATTTTACAGAGGCTTCATTACAGAGTCACGCTTGATTAAATTATTGACCTTTGGCTATTGATTCAAGCCCCAGCCCTTCTTTCCTCCCCAGACGTGGGGGTGGGAATGGAAGTTCCAACCCCCCAATCTTAGGGCTGGTTGTCCTGACAACCGCCCCCCTCACAGGTGTACTCCCCGGAGTTGCCTCATTAAAACCAAAGACACCTTTTTATGGCTCTCTTTAATTAGGATATTCCTAGAGACCAAACATCTATTTTATTATAAGTCACAATATCACAGCCTTTAACCGTGATGCCTCGAGCTTGACTTGAACCCCAAGTATGGCAGATGCCACCTGCTCAGGAGGTCACATGGCACTTCAATCCCCAAATTCCAATAGCCCAGGGCCCCTGCCTCCCCGGCCGCAGACTTTTACGAGGTTCCCCTCTGCAAGTTTTCTAGGACTCCAGAAGCATTCCTCACAAGAACTACAAATCTGTCCTGATCCCCAATTTCATCCCAGCCAGCCCTATGACTCGGGGTGACTCCTTCACTCCCCTCCCTCCAGGACCGCCCCTCCCTTAGTACAGCTTGACCCAAAGTGTGGCGTAGACCTTTAGCAAATAAAATTGCAGGACCCCCAGTCAAATTTCAACTTCAAATAAAAAACAGATAATTTCTCTTGGTGTAAGTACGTCCTATGCAATATTAGGAACCACCTGAAATTCTAATTTAGCGGAGCATCCAGGACAGGGAACCCTGTCCTCCCAGCACTTTAGCTGGGAACTCTGTCCCCTCCTGGTGTTTTTCTGTGGGCCTTATTCCTATCCCCCATGGCAGATTTCCACTCAACCTCCCACAGTGGGAGTGAATGGGAGAAACCCTCCTTCCCCCGGGTTCAGGCATTTCAGTTCACAAGGCTCCAAGAACAAGAAACGTTTTCCCCTTGGAAAGCCTAAGGCTCTCCTTCCAAGTTCCTATTTTGGGGGCCCCCAGGACCATGACTGATCACTGGGACATCTGTTCATTTTAGGGGAAACCCCATCCACACCCAGAAGAATGGGGTCTTGTCCTTTGTTCCCAAGGGTTCTGGAGTCAGCACATTTCCTGATGTCTAGATGCCACAATTGTTCTAGAATAATCTAACTTATAAGGAATTGTAAGGGGTGCCTCAGGTCATGCCTGTCTCATTGCCTTTAAGGGACCTCTGTCACCTGACACTGAAGATAAGCCTCTGGGCATCCCTCTTGGACTGTCTGATAACTGTTCCCAGTCTTGGACAAGAACGTACCAGGCATCTCCCCAGAAGACACAATTTCAGACCTGCCTATCCACAGCTCTGTCCCCGGGGGAAGACACTGGTTCACATTGTCTCATGCAGGGAATTAAAACTCCCCATTCCCTGGCAGGTGACATGTTCACAGAATCAAAGACCCAATTAGAGCGTTTTCCTTACACCAATGCAGCAAGTTGCCCTGGGGTTAAAATCTCAGTTTCAGCCTACACCAGAGGATGGCCTGTGCTTTGAAATGTTGGTTTCCCCTGCACAGAACCATCGAAATTTCTTCAAATCTAGGAGTTAGTCTTCCCCAAGACGTCACCTCTCCCCTGCCCCTGTAGACACCCCTGGGCATTCATCCGTTTGATAGATTTTTTTTTTTAATCTTTGAACGTCTTGCTAGGTTTTTTGATTCAAAACATAACAGCGCTTCTCTCATATAGTTCTTCTGGCACTCAATTCTTCAAAAACAGGTTAAGTTTTCCAGGTAACTGAGGCTCATCTTTACAAAAACCAACACCGTTCATTTTAATTTCGTTTTGATTGGGGTCTGTCAAACATGTCACAGCACAGTACTACGTGGCTTTTTAGTAGTTTTTCTGTGTCCCCTATTCCCCAGGGCAACCAGATGGTTTAGCACTCTCTCTATCAAGTCCTCTCCCTGTCACTCTGTTGAGAAAGATGTGTTTTTTGGGAAAAAAAAAAATAAAGGAGGTAAATAGAATTTCCAGGGCTCTTAAACACTTTTCTCACAAATGAAGCTCTGGTCTTTAGTACGGGACTTGGTTAAGGTTATCTAGGGGCTCTCGGGGTTTTGTTTGGCTTTGTGGCTTAGTTTTACATTTCCATCATTTTGAAAGGCTAACATTTCTTCCCTTCTGGATCAGGGAGATGTTATTATCATGAAATCTTCAAGTTCCTTTAGAATGAGCTCGGGCAGGCTATAAAAGTTAGAGCCGTTGCCAAGGGAACCAGGGAAAGCTTGCTTCATGTATAAACCTGGTTATTATATTTAAAATTCAAGTAGCAGCCAGAGAGTCCTAACCAGATGAGGGAAAACTCTGCTTTTGAAGAAGAAAGTGGGAAATCACTCCTGTCTCAGAGGACAGGACAGTCCCTGAGGCTCATCATTGGTGGCCTGAAGGCAAATGTAGGAGACCACTCTTTCTTTTGTTTCTAAGGAGGACAGGACTGAAAGGCAAGCCACCCTTCCAGGAGGGACCAGGAAGAGGGGATACCAGCATCCCTGCCTTCCTGATTGGGGAGGGAGAGGCAGTCTGCAAGTTAGACACCAACTCTGGAGACTGGGCCACTCTAAGAAAGGGAGAACTGTCCCGGAGCCTTTGGATCCTGAAGCATGAAGGTCAGGGAAAAAGCTAACTATCGTTTTCCCCCTTAAAAGGAAATAGGCCTTTTTTTTTTTTTTAAGATTTTATTTATTTATTTGACAGACAGAGATCACAAGTAGGCAAAGAGGCAGGCAGAGAGAGAGAGGAGGAAGCAGAGAGAGAGAGAGGAGGAAGCAGAGAGAGAGAGGAGGAAGCAGGCTCCCTGCGGAGCAGAAAGCCTGATGTGGGGCTCGATCCCAGTACGCTGGGATCATGACCTGTGCTGAAGGCAGAGGTTAACCCACTGAGCCACCCAGGCGCCCCAAGGAAATAGGTCTTAAAAAAAGATATTGAGACGGAAGGAAAACAACAGTAAGTTGCCCCTACTTGCATGCTTGTGTCTCCGACCCAGACTTGCCCCTTTCCCCCCTCCCCCCATGCTCTATCCAGATGCCCCATCACATGGGAGGGGGACCCCACTGAGTCCGAGAATCTCGGCTTGCAAGAGGTCATCTGGTTTATCACTCTTAATTAGTTGCTGCAGAAACTAGGACCACAGAGGTCCTCATCAGGGAGGAATGTGAGTTCTAGCTCCTAACCTGGGATGCTTTTTCTCTGAAGCATTTAAGGCATGAATGTTCCTGGAGAATGTTCTCGCTTCCTAGCGCTCCCTCAGAGTTATAAAGAGCCCCGATTCCAAAGTGTGTTCCACGGAACACTAGCTCAAGAGATGTTCCAGCAATCACTTCTGGACATACGCCCCCAAAGGATTGAAAGCCGGGACTCAGACAGACCCTTGGTCACCGGTGATCACAGCAGTGTCATACACCATGGCCAGAAAGGTGGAAACAAGCCGAGGATGGATGAACGGACACAGGAAATGTGTTTTGTGTGTGTAATGGATATGATGCGTTCCTCCTTAAAAAGGAGGAAAAATTCACACACAGATCAATGTCGGGGACATTCTGCTGAGTGAAAGCAGCCAGTCACCAAAGGACAGATACTATAGGATTCCGCTTACAGGCGGTTCCTAGACAACTACAGATTTATAGACACAGAAAGAACAGTGTTGCCAGCGGCTGGGAGGGGGAAGGGGAGTTACTGTTTCATGAGCGGAGTTTCCGTCTGGGAAGATGAAACAGTTCTGGAAAGGGATGGTGGTGATCGTTATACAATGTGATTTTTTCCCCGGCTGTGTCTGCCTTACCGCACACATACAGAAAGAGACGCTCTCCTACTTAGGGGTATCACAGAATGACCCAGCCGGAGGAGCTCTGCATCCTCCCCCACTATGGTCCCCTCCCCCACAGCCTCTGCCCTGGCCAAGCACAGTGCATTCATAAAGGACTCAGATCCTAAATCAAAGACTGTTTAATTCAATTTAATCAAGCATTTCCTCAACTGAATACAGACCCTTTTATTTTCACGGGACGCTATTCATAGCCTGCATGATGGGCCACGCTCTGGGAAATGCTGGTAAAGAGCTTCATAGCCGTTCCAAGTACTTCTATCACTGCCAGCAAGCCCTAAAGATAGTCCCTAACAGTCAGACCTCAGTAATATTTACTGGTTACAGTACAGTCGGTGAGCTTGGGAATCGCCCCCACTTTCCCGCTGAAGAAATAGGGCTCAGAAAAGTCCCACTCTGCCTTGAACCTCCCCAGAGCGACTCTGCCAAGATCAGTGGCAGAGATGAGTCAGAACCCGTTTCTTAGACCCTGGTCTGGAGTATGTCCCCCAGACCCTGTGCTGATCACCTGCTGCCCCTTCTGGGTTCCCGGATCTGTGAGCAAGTTCATCAAAGAGACTCAGAGCCCCTGGGCTGCTGATCAGCCAATGGGAGACCCCACGGGGGACAGAAAGACCCCAGCATGGCAGGCTCCCTGTTCCTGACATCACGGAGCCCCGCAAGGCTGGTGCTCCCAGCCTTTCCTCCTCTCTTTCTTTCTCTAAAACAAGGCAGGGGGAGTTTGGAGATGCCCCATCCCTTCTGGTAATTCCTGAATTTTCCCGAGTAAGACTCATGGGGGTCCCGACTAAAACAGAGTCCAGGGAACTAAGACAAACCGAAAAACATTGCACGATCTCCCTTACATGTGGAATCTAAAACCCACCAAATTCCTAGGAACAGAGATCAGATTTGGGGCTGCCAGAGGCTGGGGTGGGAGGTGGAGGGACTGGGTTGAAGTGTCCAAAGGTACATACTTCCAGCTAGAAGACGGATGAGTTCTGGGGGATGTCATCGACAGCAGGACTGTAGCTAACTATATCGTACACAGTAGATCCTAAAATTTCTCATCACAGGGAAAACAGAAGTTTTTTTGGTAACTATTCAAGGTGATGGGTGTTAACCTACTGTGATCATCACTTTGTAACATGTATATACATCGCGTCCTTCCGCTGTGCCCCTTGAACTTACACGATGCTGTGTATCAATTATACCTCCATAAAGTGGGGTCAGTAAATAAATAGAGCTCCAGTACCCCTTTCTGCTAAAAAGTTAGATATGTGATAAAATAAGACACAGATTCTCAGGCCCCTTCCCTGGAGACTCTGACTCCGTAAGTCTGGGGTGGGACTTGGGAAGGTTTGAGCATCCCAGACCATAGACTGAAAGGATTTCCTCTGTTTAGTTCTCAGATATGAATTTCCACAGAGCTAAAGTGATCGTCCAGATCCACACAGCTACTTTTTCTAGCTGCTTTTAAAACAGACACAGAAGCAGAATATGTTTTTCCTTGAGGAAAGATACAGGCTTGTCAGTTTCTGGATACAAATCCATCTGTAGGGTTCTCTCCATCCGACCCAGCAAACCGACCCCGTTCCTTCCCTCCCCGCCCAGGGGAGACCATCTTTCTCTCTAGGTTCCCCTGGGAGGTCCAGCCACCCCAGGAAATGTCCCGGCTGCCATCGTCCTCGCTGCAGACCCAGTTCTCCCTGCAGCGTTGACCCAGCGCTCTTCCTGCACTCTGATGGAGACCACATGGTGTTTGGCTCTGCTTGCCCACCCTACTTCCTTCTGAGCACACAACTATGTCAGGCTGGAACTATGCTGCAAGAGGGAGCTGGCAGCCTGGAGCTCCCCCTCTCTCAGGAGCTCACCCCCACCCAGCCCGGCTGCAGAACCTGAGCCCCAGGCCGACGCAGGACGCCGGAGACAGATGAGCCGCGACGAGGCTGGGCACACGCACAGCATTCCGTGGTCACTTGGCAGAGCCTCCTCAAAGAGCAGATGGAAAAGTCTGAGGACACTCAATTCTCCAAATTCCTTTTCTGAGAGCTCTACCCCGGCTCAGCCTCAACAAGTTAGTGCATTTCAACCCTGCGCCTCCCCACCCATATTGACATGAGTTTTCTATCCTTCGGCTCCCAGGACAGGGGCAGCCCAGAGATCCATAGATCACTGGGTGTGCTGCCTGCCTGTCTTTGCCGGTGGGGTTCCTGCCGCAGATCGGAAGAGCCCAGGCTCAGAGCTTGTCCCACGGGGGCCTCGATGCTGCACTGGGTCCTGGAGTCCTTGCCAGGAGGAGGAACATGGCTGGGAGCCACAGACCTGGCTTCCAACCCTGGCTTTCTGGCTGCCTGGGGAGAGCGCTGAACCCAGCTAGGGCTGTTTTCCCGTCTGTAAAATGGGGATAACAGTATCTGGTTCAGGAGGAGAGTATTAAATGAGAGGCTGTGTCCAGAGCTTGGTGCCCCGCTGAATGTTCCCGGGATGGTAGTGATGACAAGTTTCCCTGAGCTCTCAGGACATATCTCACTTCTCCACGGCTCCACTTTGCCACAAGGAATGCCACCAAATACGCCAAGATGGGCCCTTGACTACAGGCATCACAGAGTCTAAATATTGGCCTTCAAGAAATACTCAATTCATTTAACTAAAAATTTACTGCACACACACACACACACGCAGGCCATCCAGGGGGTCTTTTTCTTTTTTAAAGATTTTATTTATTTGACAGAGAGATCACAAGCAGGCAGAGAGGCAGGCAGAGAGAGGAGGAAGCAGTGGGGCTCGATCCCAGGACCCTGAGATTATGACCTGAGGCGAAGGCAGTGGCTTAAGGCAGTGGCTTAACCCACTGAACCATCCAGGCGCCCCATCCAGGGGGTCTTAATGTGTGGGGTTTCCCATAAAATAAACACGGAGAATATAAGAATACCTAGAATTTGACCCAAGAATGTGCCATTTGATTTGTATTGCTGAATCACTTTCCAGAAAGGCTGCATCCATTTACACTCGGGCATAAACCTGGGAAAGTGCCTGTGTCCCTTCTCCTTCTTCAGTGTTGCTTATAGGAGGACCGCTCGGCTGGCTCGTCAGTTCCACTCTTGATCGTGAGGTCATGAGTTCGAGCCCCATGCTGGCTGTGGAGGTTACTTAAAAATAATAATAAAAAAAAACCTTAAAAAAATAATGCCTACAGCAACATTTTTAAAGGCATCACGGGTTTGACAAAATATCAGCTGCCCTGATTGCCGAACCTGCGATTATTGGTGTGGCTGAAGGTTTTTCAAATTGACCAGACTTTCGTATTTCTTCACGTGTGACTTTTTTTATTCATATCCTTTGTTTGGTTTTCTGAGGCTTTTTCACTTATTATCAAATTACCATATTGGAGTGCCTGGGTGGCTCAGTCAGTTAAGCAGCTGCCTTCGGCTCAGGTCATGATCCCGAGGTCCCGGGATCGAGCCCCACATCGGGCTCTCCGCTCAGCGGGGAGTTTGCTTCTCCCTCTGCCTCTGCTGTTTCCCCTTCTTGTACTCTCTCCATGCTCTCTGTCTCTCAAATGAATGAATAAAATCTTTTTAAAAAATCTAAAAATTTTTACAATATTAATTTCCAATTGATTTCTTAATGTATAATCATCATATATTAAAAAATGAACCCTTTGGGCAGCTGGGTGGCTCAGTGGGCTGAAGCCTCTGCCTTCTGCTCAGGTCATGATCCCAGGGTCCTGGGATCGAGCCCCACATCGGGCTCTCTGCTCAGCAGGGAGCCTGCTTCCTCCTCTCTCTCTCTGCCTCTCTGCCTACTTGTGATCTCTGTCAAATAAATAAATATAATCTTTAAAAAAAATAAAAAATAAAAAATGAACCCTTTATCTGTCATATGTGAGGTAAATTATGTTCTTTGTCTTTTAACTTGTCCTAGTATATTTCATGTATTGTGGCTCAATGTTTTTAGGTAGTGCCAGGTTTTCTTTTATGATTTCTGCTTCTGATATGATACCAACGAAGATTATACCCCAAGAGTATATTTTACTTATATTTTATTCCAGTTTTATACGTTTAGCCTGTCTAGAACTGCATTGTTCAGTATGGGGGCCTCAACCACAAACAACTATTTAAATTTCCAACAATTAAAATGAGCAGTTCAGGGGGGTGCCTGGCTGGCTCAGTCGGTCGAGCAAGCGACTCTCGATCTCGGGGTTGTGAGTTCAAGCCCCATGTTGGGTGCAGAGATGACTTAAAAATAAAATCTTTAAAAAAATTAATTAGAATAGAATAGAACAGAATAGAATAGGTAGTTCAGGTCCTCGGTGCACTAACCCCACTTGAAGTGCTCGATACCTAGGTGGTCAGTGGCTACTACAGATACAGATTATCTCTGTTATCACAGAAAGTTCGACTGGACAGGTCAGATCTAGAATTTATTTTGTGAAGGATGGAGAATGGTAGGAAATCCAACTTTCTTTCAAAACAGTTCAGGTGGTTGTCCCAACATGTCCTAATAACTCCTTGCTTTGCTCCTGATTTGAGCCATCACATTCACACTATCTGGACGTCTGGGAATGAATATTTGGGCCCATTTCTGTATTTCTTGTTCTATTCCTTCATCTTCCTAATCTTCGCCAGGACCACACGATTCCCAACCACTGCGATTCTATATTGTAATATTTAGCGAAGCAATATTTCTTCTTTCCTCGTTCTTCTCCTTCAGAAAGGTTGGCAATCCTCACACTTATTTTTCCCGGCGAACTCTGGAGTCGCTTCATAGTTTTCAGCTGGATTTATGTCCTCACAATCACGAAAGGTTCTTATCGGACTTCTGTTTTCTCAACTTCGTCTCTCACCAAACCCTATGCTCTCACTAGCCTTAGCTATGTGTCCTCCCACAAACACACTCACACTCTGTTCCCCGTCCCTGTGTGCTGTGTCCTCCACCTGGAAGTTGCTCTCCTGGCTCGTTTTCCCAGCTCAAAGCTCCCTGCCTGGGAAGCCCTCTGTGATGGCCATGGGCAAATGTGTTTTATACATTCCTATGATTATGATTGTGCATCTGTCTACAAATTCGTCATCTCACTGTGAAAAACAATTTGAGGACAAGCACTATAACCTTTCAACTTTGAATTGCCATCACCTACCACTGCATTTTGGCTCATGGTCTTTCCTCAAAAAATATATATATGGAATCAAAGAGCATCACAAGGGCAGTGCTGGAAAAATTGGCTGGCGCATGCCGTGGAAGGCATTAGAACATAGAGATCGGTGGGCTGTGAGCTGGCCTGGGCCAGGCCAGAGCTGTACTGTGTTAATTCCATCTGGCAGAGAGGCAGTGACTTAATTGGAGAACAGAAGCAAGAGAAAGCCAGGAGACCCGTGAAGGGCCCATTACAAGATTTCAGGGCAGACGGAGTCAGGCCTGAATAAGGGTGGGTGGCTGGGGCTTGGAAAGGAAGGGACATTGTTTAGAAATGACGCAGTTAGAATTACCAGGAGACTGAGGACGGGCAGGGCCAAAACTATGACCAGGAGCTGAAAATTCTCACGGAATTTTCAGTGCTTTTAAGAATTTTATGTCATTTGCAAACATTACAACAAGTTTTCCTATAAAATATAAGTTAATTATTATAATGTTACCAATGATGGTTCTGGAACCAGTGGGGTTGCCTCCACCAAGTCTTTGGAACTGCTTCCTGGCCTGTGAAATGGAATCCTCATGGCACCTCCCCTACAAGGATGGCCTTGGAGCAATGCCTTGCACACAGTAAGCACTCCATAAGTGTTGGCCATTAAAAAGTGATTATTCGTACCTTTCCATCCCTGCACCTAAGTAGCTCCCTACTTGTGACAAAAGCAAGTAGTCATCCAATGGCTCATGGAGCCTCATGTGGGGCAACTCATCAAAAGCTTTCTGAAGGGTGTGATTAGGGGGACTAAGGGCCACATAGACGAAGAGGGAGGGGAGGTCCCCAAGCAAGACCCACTCATGTCCCAGGAGTGGAACGGGAAGCTATTTTCCCACATGGCTCCGCATGTCAATGGGGAGAACGTGTGTTGAATGGGAGGCATGGGAACCCATAGCTCGCTTGCTCTTCCTACCCGTGGAGAAGGGTGTGGGAGGAGCCACGATACCATGTTATTTAGAAACTGCTGGTACCAGCAGATTTTATCATCACCAGGGTTCAGGTCACAGGTGCTCTGTGGACTCCTCAGAACTGGTGTAACATTGGCTGTGTTGGGTTCATGCTACCCATTTCTATCATTCATCCTGCCATCTTGTCCATAGAGAAAGTGAGATGTAGCACCGTGTGTATTAGCTCTCATCATCTCGTGAGAAAAATGCAAACCATCCCAGTAGACGTCTATTAGAGATTCCACCATCTTGCTCATAACAGAAGTGAACATGGCTCCGTGTTTGGATTCTGGTCCTCTTGCCCAGATCAAGAGTGAGAAGTGCCCCATGGTCTGCATCCAAGCTTCCACTGGTCCTCCCTGTGAATGGAGGCTGAAGTGGCAATGAGTCTGCCGAGCTCTTCTGGAAATCTCTCTCCATCCATTCTGCCCTTGCCTTCAGACTTGCTAGCCTCAGTTCTCCAGGATGGGGATTCTGACGCGTTAAGGTCTTTGGTTGGCGCTGCCATGTTTGCGAGGGGTCACACTCACAGTTAATGCCTTTGTGTTGGAACAAGGTCTCCACTGTGCCTCTCTGGGTGAAAACAAAATCCCTGAGACAGAGAGCTGACTTCCAGAAAAGGCTCCCGTGCTCAGTCAGCCAACAGACTCCACAGCTAATTGGAACCAGATGTGAGTACTTTCACTGAAATATATTGCAGGTCACAGATTTATTTTTTGAGAGTACCTATAATAACAATTAAAATCATAAAATGTGTTTTCCCTAGATATTTTCTCCTAGTCAACCAAGCAATATAGTCTGATAAGTTGGGGCTAACCTACGCCAAAACCAACATATTTTCTTTGTTAGAAATCTGCAGAATGTGTCTGTCTGCGGAGGTGTGCTCTGGTCAGGCTAGGGACAGCTGCCAACATGCGAACGGTTTCCCAAAATATCCGTGCACGCAGAAATGATAAGCAGACTCCATGGATTTGTGGCTGAGAGGTGGGGAGGGAAAAGCCTGGGGGAGAGGCACAGAGTAAGTGGCATTAAGCATAATTCATGTAATGTGGCAGATACTTCCTGTGTTTAAAAAACGGGGTCTCCAAAGAGCCCCGCGGCTGACAACATTCTCCACACCAGCCTCTCTGCCAAGGTCAAACGCTGGGCTGATGGCCACCTCCGGGAAGCATGACTAGCAAGTTCTGGGGGTTGTTCCATCAGAGAAAGTCTTGTACCAAGACACGGGTTTGCTTATTTTTTTTTTTTTTAAGACACTGTCCGCCTTTCCCAGGAGCTGATCCTCCCTCCCCGCTCTCAGCCCTGGGTCCCACTGGGGTCGGTAACACCCATCCCTAACCCATACACATGCCCAGGCACTTTGTGGGGTAGGGGTGGCACATGTCCTAACCCTGGCCAAAGGATAGGGATAGATTTGATGAAGTCATATGATCAGGAGGTTTAAGACGTAAGATCCTTTCTTTTAAAAAAGTTAGCTTTTCTTTTTTTTTTCTTTTTAAATATTTTATTTATTTATTTGAGAGAGAGAACACAAGCCAGGGGAGGGGCAGAGAGAGAGGGAGAAGCAGACTCCCCGCTGATGAGGGAGCCCGACGCATGACCCGATCCCAGGATCCTAGGATTATGACCTGAGCTGAAGGCAGACACTTGACCAACCGAGCCACCTAGATGCCCCAAAAGTTAGCTTTGAAAATAGTCAATACATTCACCTGGTTCCAAAAAAAGTAATGCTTAAGACACTAAATAGTAATGAAATAGGAAACTATGAATCTGTACGTGAATAAATGAATACATTGAAAATGTGAGATGGCACAGGACATTTACATGGTCTCAGAGGATGTCCCCACAAAATATTCATTAAAAAGGGATAAAGAGTAAGTCTACGGTGGAGAATCCTGGCAGATGGCACCTTAATGAAGTGGTTCAGGTTAACGACGGAGAATCACATCAACATGGGCCTCCCGGTAGAACACAATGATGAGACGATCACATATCCCTTTGGTTGATAGTCCTACGCAAGATGCAGAACCCAGATCCGTGCATGGGGAACATCAGAGGCACCCACATCTGTAGACCTTCTGTAGGATAACTGACTGTCATCTTTATGACTACGAGAGCTGAGGAGACATGAGCAGACTGCTCCAGACTGAAGGAGACCAAAGACACAGGACAACTCAAAGCCACACATGATTATGAACCGGATTCTTTGATTTTTAGGAAGGACACTGTTGGGTGAGACATGAGTGGTTGAAATGTGTGTAATGTCGATTTCTTGATTATGTTGATGGTGTGTGGCTGTGTCAGAGGAGGTCTTAGTTATAGGGCATCCACACCAAAGTGTCCGGGAATGAAGAGCATCTTATCAACAGCATAGTCTCAAAAAAAAAACCAATTTTTTAAAACCTACTTGCAGCTTTTTTATACATTTGAGATTGTTGCAAAATTGAGACCTTTAAAATTACCTAGTAAAAATTTTGCCTCTGATCCCTGAACCCTCTTCCCGTTCCTAATAATAGGTAACCATAGATGCTGGTGTGTCCTTTAGCAATTCTCTTTCCCCTGGGCATTTAAGAATGGAGAAGCCAATTCCCACAACTTAAGAGGCACTATTCACTACCAGGGTCTCCTAATTGCGATCTGCTGGAGATCTTAAAGCTTGGCCAGAGATCAAGACCTGGTTGGGGGACCTTGTCCCTCATCCCCGTGGCCTTTGGGGACTTCCGGTGTGGAGTGTGGAGCACCCAGCTTACAGCTGACCCCACCCAGGTCACACTGTACTCTTCTTCAGTCCTCTTGCTCTCTTCTGTCATCCAAAGTCATACAGGCTTGTAGAAATAAAAGAGATTCCCACTCAAAGAGTTCTTCTGTCCAAGACCACCAACCCATGGGAAACATATAATATGGGAGAATCTCCTTTGGGGACATGGAAGGACATTTCGATTTTTTTTTTTTTTTGAGACTGACATTTCAAAAAGTTTGTATCGTACCCAACGCATCAACTGATTCCAGACTTTGCCTAACGTTAGGTTACTGCAAACAAGTAAAATCACCAACAAGATGTTTTCCCTCTAAGTGATGATAGAGACAAGGACACAAGGCTGAGAGAGAAAGAGGTTGAGAGACTATTTTCCACACATGCCCAGGTGGGAGCTCTGCTGGGCTCTCCTGACAATGCTGGCTTCTAGCTAATTCTTCATGCATGACCTGGGGTGTGGGGAGAGGGGATCTCTCAGAGGCTTTTCCCACAGCCTCTCCCACAACAGAGCTTTCTCCATATCTCATCTGTGATAATTCCTCATGGACACTCACTTCAAGAGCTGGATGACTGTTCCTCAGGAAGGAATTCCTCGTGGGCACCATCTCTCCCATCATGACACAATTTGTGTTTTTATTTTTTTATTATTTATTATTATTATTATTATTATTAGAGAGGGGTGGGGGCAGAAGGAGGGAGAGAATTGGAGCCTGACATGGGCTCGATCCCACGACCCTGAGATCATGACCTGAACTGAAACCAAGAGTTGCATGCTTAACCCACCGCACCACCCAGGTGCCCTAACAGATCATTCTTAATAAGAAGATAACCCTGGGGCACCTGCGTGGCTCAGTGGGTTAAGCCTCTGCCTTCGGCTCAGGTCATGATCTCAGGGTCCTGGTATCAAGCCCCGCATCGGGCTCCCTGCTCCGGGGGAGCCTGCTTCCCCCTCTCTCTCTGTCTGCCTCTTTGCCTACTTGTGATCTCTCTCTCTCTGTCAAATAAGTAAATAAAATCCTAAAAAAAAAGAAGATAACCCAATTTTAAAAATGAGCAGGAGACTTCAGTAGACACATCCCTGAAGAAGATATTTGGATGGAAAATGAGCATAAGAAAAGATGCTCAACATCATTAGATGTTAGGAAAACACACCTTGAAGCCACGATGACATGTTCCATCAGAATGGCTATGGTCAAAAATTTGACTGATGATACCAAGTGTTGACAAGGACGTGAAGGAACCGGAACCCTCAGCCATTGCTTGTGGGAATCAAAACGACACAGCCACTTGAGAAAGCAGTTTGGTAGATTCTTAAACATCATAACATAAACTCCCCAGATGACTCAACAATTCCACTCTCAGGTGTACACCCAAGAGAAATTAAAGCATGTGTTGGTGCCAAGATTTGTACCGGAAGTTAAGAGCAATGATTTTCCTAACAGCCAAAACCTGGAAACCACCCAGATATTCATCAGCTGATGAATGAATAAACAAAATGTGGTTATGTCCACACCGTGAAGAACTACTCATTAATAGTATGAACACAACATCAGTGTGAAGTACTGATGTATTCTACGACACCGAAGGACTGCAGAAATATTATGGCAATTAAAAGAAGCCCCATTATATAGGATTACATAGAGTTTGATTACACTGATATGAAGTTTCTAAGAAAGACAAAACTACAGAGCCAGAAAGCAGATCAGTGGTTGCCTGGGGCTGGCAGTGGGAACAAGGGCTGACGGTAAGTAGGCACAAAATAAACCTTGGGGTGATGGAAAAATTTGAAAACAGGGCTCTGGTGATGGTTGTACTATTGTATAAATTTTACTCAAATTGTCTGACTGTACCTTTAAACTGTGTGAATTCTATGGTATGTAACTTATGCCTTAATAAAGCTGTTTGTTTATTTTTAAAGATTCTATACATTTGTTTTAGAGAGAGAGAGAGAAAGGGAGAGAGAAAGCAGGAGAGGAAGTGTCACAGCGAGAGACAGAGAATCTCAAAGTCCTCACTGAGCATGGAACAGCCCGACATGGGGCTTGCACCCAGAACGCTGAGATCATAACCTAAGCTGAAACCAAGAGTCAGATGCTTAACTGACTGTGCCACTCAGGCGCCCCTTAATAAAGCTATTTAAAAAGAGAAAAGTCATTCACTGGGGGCAAGGTTGAAGACAGAAGACTATTTAGAAAACTCAGAGTACCTTCTCTGGTGTTTGTTCCTTCAACTCTCATCTTCAGAAGTCAAGCTCCTTTAAAAATAAATACGAAACCACCTCTCCGTAGAAAGGCCAGAGTAGTGGCACATCCTTATGCAGTCTGACTCAGCGGACACAGAATGTGGCACGAGGAAACCACCACAATTAGCAAAGCATTCAGGTTGTGCGAACTGCTCAGTTGGTGTGAGAATGGATGGGGTACCTGCTTTATACTTGCATGACATGGGGTCAATTCTAGTGTGTTTTTCCAAGACAAACAATGACAAAATGCAGTTGGCCTCAAAGAGAAACTGCAAGCTCCCTCTTCAGGAACAGAAAAGTTGTTCCTAATTTTTAAATTGCAGTCCCCACTCCCACCCCCTCAAAGTTTCTAAATTCATAGAGTCTCTCCTCCACCCCTCCTTCCGCCCGTACTCCTCACTCCATCCTGCAGAGGGAAGGCGATGGCCAAGCATATATCAAGGACCAAGCTGCAGGTCCCCCCACACTGTTCTTCTCTTCCTACCCCCAGCTCCATCCTACACCATGAGGCGCCTCATGTACATAGCTGCGGACAGCCCCACCTTCACACCCAAGCTCCACTTTATTACACTGCCATCCCTACAAACAACCTCACCTTGGCCAGCCCTCAGACCTTGGGCCACACAGCACCCTGGTGACCAGATCCACCCTTGAGGGCACAGAACCAGGGAAGAGACTGGCGTAGACCCTGGAAATGGACTTAGGGCCATCTGGGCAGGTACTTTTGGAGCCCCGATACCGAAAGTGTGGTCTAATAGGAAGGAGGAACACAGGACAGGTCTTCTTGGCTGAGAAGGGAGCAGGGCTTCCTTATTCCCACCATAACCTGGCGGTCAGGGTTGGGGGCTCTGATGTCGTGGTCCGAGGGCAGTACTGATTATCTTGAGAGATTGTATGAATAGGCTTCTGATATCCATCCATCCTGGTGATTCTGGAATGAACCCTGCTTAGTCATGGTTTTTGATATGCTGCTGGATTCTATTTGCTAATGTTCTACATAGGAATTTTCCATCCATATTCATAAGTGACATTGATCTCCCGTCTTCTTTATTTGTGCTAACGTTGTTGGGTTTTGATATCAGGGATATGCCAGTTTTGTTAATTGAATTGGGAAGCTTTCCATCTTCTTCTGTGTTCTGTAACAGTTATTTTGTTCCTTCTAATATGCTAGGCATTTATAAAAAAACATACCCACTGTAAAAAATTCAAACCATACAGAAAAAGCAAAAAATTCTCCTCGGCTCTCCTTTCATACCTGCCCCTGCTGAGAAGTGACCCATTATCGATTCACTGTGTGTTCTCTTTGTTTCCATACATTCATGTATCTATATATAACATGGTACTTTTATTTATTTATTTATTTATTTATGTAAATGGGATTAAGTTCTACATACTGAATTGCAAATTTTTGAGTTTTATGTTTTCTTGTGTGTGTGTGTGGTTTTTTTTTTTTTTTTTTTACTTTATAACTTCACATCTTGGAGAACTCACCATCAAGTCAGTCCATATAGACCTATTTCATCCTTTTAAAATTCTATGTAAAGTTTATAGTATGGGCATATTTAAAACTATTTCCCATTTGAAGGACACTCAAGTGGGTTGGAACTACTTCCATGAGTAATACCCGAGAAAATTCACTTCCTCTCTGGCCAGCATCTGCCATGAATACATGTAAGTTTTTGCTCAGTTTAGGAGTGAAAGAATTGCATCTTCTTGCTGTTCTAATTTGCACTTCTTCCTACAGCCAATCATGTGTTTATGTGTTGGCCACGTGGAAATCCTTATCTGTGAATTACTTGTCCCCATTTTTCTCCCATTGCCCACTTAGCTGCTCATTCTTTTCTTATTGGTTTGTTGGAGATTTTCTTTTGCTTTGGAAAAAATTGTGGCCAATATTTTCTCCTAACCTGTTGCCTTTCCCTTAATTGTGTTTTGAGTCTGCATGAAATCCATTATATTTTAATGAGTCAAACTTGTGAGTTTTTCCTTTATGCTTTTTCCCCCTAATTTGAATGCCTACTATCAGACCCACCTCTACGAATAATGAGAAATTTTCATATTCAGTCATCAAGAGGGCCCTTCCAAAGTGCTATTCTTTAAATACTTATTGGACTTTTATTAAGAAGACAGAAAGAAGTTATTTTTCTTTTCTTCTCATTATAGTGGAACACAGCTTTCTTCATATACCACATAAGGGATTTAGCCCATGTGCTGCCTGTCACAGAGCATCTTAGCATATAAGCATTATCTGTCTGTTAGTCTTCTTTTGCTCACAGACTCACAAAGGATGAACATGACCTACAGGATTATATAAAAGCCAGCTTCAAGGCAAGGGGGCTCAGGACTCCGAGGAAAATGGGCACCCACAGGGCCCATGGGAGCACAGACTACCAATGTGGGTGGAAATTGTAGCTCCCCACTCTTCCTTATTCGCACCATAACCTGGTATCTCCCAACTACGTTTGTTTGGGGGACAAGGCACTAAAACATGGATTAGGTGTTGGACTTGAAGTTTGTTTGTTTATTACAGTCAGAGTTTGGGTTCCATTGTCTAAACTTCTAAGCCAGTAAATTGAACTTCTTTTATTTCTCTCTTGACAATGCCATCCCAATTTAAGTTAGCGCTAGATGCTCAGTAGCTATCTGGCAACAACTCCTGGGGCACCTGGGGGGCTCAGTTAACCATCTGCCTTGGGCTCAGGTCATGACCCCAGGGTCCTGGGATCAAGCCCTGCATCCGGCTCCCTGCTTGTTGGGAAGCCTGCTTCTCCCTCTCCCTCTCCCACTCCTCCTGCTTGTGTTCCCTCTTTTGCTTCTCTCTCTGTCAAATAAATAAAATCTTTGAAAAAAGACAAAATAAAAAATGGAAAAACAACTTCTCCTCCCCCTTCTTTCCCCTCCCCTTCCATTTCCTCCTCCTCCCTCCCCTCCTCTCTCTCCTCCTTCCAGATAATGAGCAGCCCTTTTGAGGAAAGGCAGTGGTTCTGAACCAGAGGATGCACCACAGATTCAACTGAGCAGGTAAAACAAACAAACAAACAAACAAACGAAAGAAAGAAAAGAAAAGAAAAAAGAAGCTCCTGGGCTCTACCCTACATTTGCTGAAACAGAACCACCAGGGACAAAGGCATGAATTCTGGAATGTTTAACATGTCCCCAGGTGACAAGCGCTGTGCAGCCAGGGTTGAGAAGACCCAGTACTTGAATTTGAATGTATGATACTCTCCTTGAAGAGCGGTTAAATCACCCAGTGGGGATACAACCAGCCAATGTGACAAATTCTCCAGGACGGATGACCCAGTTTCTTCAGCAGCAAAATGACATGAAAACCAGAACAGGGGAGTGGAAAGTGTGATAAGTGAAAAGACTTGAAACATGTCAGTTTGATGCTCTGTGCAGACCTTGCTTGGGCCCTGATTCAAACAAACCCCAAATAGACATTTCCTGAGACGACTAGAGGAAACAGCATGGATTATTTCATAATAAGGAATTATTGTTAGTTTTGTTGGATGTGATATGGGTATGACGGTTGTTTAAAAAAAAAAGTCCTTATCTGCTAAAGATAAATACTGACGTATTTATGGATGAAATAATACATCTGAAATTTCCTTTAAATATTCCAGGGGGGGAAAAAGAAAGCGTGTGTGATGAGGCAAGAGCCCAGAATGTTGTTAACTATTGAAATGGGACGGCATGTACAAGGGGGTTCTCTGTACTATTTTCTCAACTTTCCTAGAGGTTTGAAAATTTCAATAATGAAAACGTTTTTAGTTTTTTTTGCTTGTTATTTTTTTTTCAGTTTTATTTATTTAAGTAATCTCGAAACTCCACATGGGGCTTGAACTCACAGCCGTGAGATCAAAAGTTGCAGGCTCCCCTGACCGAGCCAGCTAGGTGCCATGTGAAAACGTTTTAAAAGGACGATTGGGGCGGTGGGGGTGGGTGGAAAGGTGGGGGACACCTGGGTGGCTCAGTCGGTTAAGCATCTGCCTTTGGCTCAAGTCAAGATACCAGGGTCCTGCGATGGAGCCCTGAATGAGGCTCCCTGCTCAAGCTGGGAGTCTGCTTCTCCCTCTCCCTCTGCCCCTTGCCCCCACCCCACTGCCATGTGCTCTCTCCTTCAAACAAATAAATAAAATCTTACAAAAAAAAAAAAAAAAAAGGATGGACCATCGTATCCATGAGGATCTGGAGACCAGAGCTGATCCCACGCCTGGCATTCCTGACCGCACCTCACCTGGGCCTCGCCAGTACCTCCATTCTCTGGGTGAACCTGGTTCCTGAAGCTTTAAAGGAGTTCCTCCCAAGGTTCCCTTACCTATTTCTTCCTCCTCCACCCAGAGAAGTGTCTCGTGGCTGACATTTCCCATCCTCCATAACGTACTGAGACCCTCGTCTGCCCTGGAGCAAGAAGCTTCATGGTCAGAACCATGGCAAGCATTGGCCCCTTTGACCTTCAGACCTGACCTTCAGACCTAGCCTATGGTGTCCCCAGTGCTGCCTCCATGGCCCCCTCCACTGGCTCCTTTCGCAGTGCTGCAGAAAGTGCTGGAATGCAACAACAGGGAAATGAGTTCCAAGGGTGGCCAAAGAACTGAGCCACAGATCTCTCGGAAGGGAAGGAGGAGTGTGGCCAACAGATCAAGTCAGTGAAGCAAAAAAGCAGAGTTGCCTCGTGCTGGAATCACCGAGGTGGGGAAGGACAGGAACGTGGGAGTGTAGCCTTTGTGCACCGGGAACCAGGGGCGTCTGTGTCTTGCCTTGTAGGGATCTTGTTTCTCAAAGTCGGGTTTCTTGATTTAACTTGTGCATCGTACGTGTGAATGCTTCCTAAAAATGACGAGAGGGGAGGGTGTTGGATTTGCAGCGACTGTTCGAACACCCCGACACGGGTCCCGCTGAGGCTGCCCGTACTCCTTGCAGGCAGAGTGCATCAGAGGCCATCATCCGCCTCTTGAACTCTCACCTCTCACGTCCAAGTCCATTGGGTCGACAGATCACACTCGGGAGAACCCGTTCCCCTGGCCTCCCTCACCTGACCGCTTGCCTTTTCCTGGACTTGCTCATTCCGGTGCCCACGCCCCGGCTTGCTGCATCTGCCCGCACTCCCTCGCAACACTACCCTCACCTCCAACCCTCTTCCAAGCTCAGATTCCTCCGCCTTCTGATTTTGCTCAAAAGCAGGTAGAACGGGGAGTGGCAGGACTCAGGGAGGCTGAACCTATAGGCCCCCGACTTTCTGGGTTGGCGACAGGCCCCCTCTCCACTTGGCCATCCTCCTTTGGTTTGTTTTTTTTTTCTTTTCTTTCTGTTGGGCAGAGAGGGGCTGCGGTCTTCTCTCAACTGGCTGACATCATCTCACCTTTGGGCCAACCATTGTTTCATGCGCTGATCCTGTGGAGAAGCAAGCTTTGAAACCCCTTGTCTGGCAGCGCACAGCGGCGGAGGGCAAGGGGGAGGCACCATGTGGTTTGTACCAAAATCGAGCAGTGTAACGAAAGCTTTTCTCTCCACGACCTCAAGCATCCTCCCCGAGCTGGTCCTGCCTGGGTCAACCTTGACATCCCCGAAAAGACAACCAGCAATAAGTCTGGGGTGTACCCACCAATTATGTTTAGGCGCGTAAGCTCTGGAATTATGTTCCTGCTACCGCACATTAAGTAGCATTAAGTAGTGTTGGTGGGACCTCGGCCAAGTGATTTAGCTCCTCTCAGCCTCAGTTCTCTCATCTTTAAAGTGGGCAGATTAGTAGAACATGTCATGACATGTCTTCAGCCCCCGGTATTGGGGGGGGGCATGGTAATTGTTCAGTAGCGTTACCACAATGGAAGTCATCTCACTGGTCTTCAGAGAACTGCTCTAGCTCCAGAGTCTGTGGTCAAAGAGACTGAGGTTTTAAGAAATGAGGAGCATCGAGTAGGTGCCTCTGGGAATTCAGGGCAGAAACGGGTGGGAGTCCAGGGCTCAACCTTCCTGGCTTCACTTGGGGGACCTGAGGCTGGTCCAGGCTGGGGGATCAGGAGCTGGTGGGCTTGAGTCAGATGCCCCAGGAAGAGCCAGCTTGCTTTACAGCTGTGCACACAGCAGATCACCGGGGAAGCTGGGGGTGTAGCTGTAGATGACAGCACAGGACCGAGACCTACCCCAGGCCATTATGCCAGAAGGTGCCAGAGCTGGACACCCGCAGTTTATAATGCTTGTCTTGGGTTTCTCAAGTCAGCAGGACGGGGCACTCCCTGTGTACCCGAGGCATAGGGAGTGCGGTCCTGCAAGAGGCAGTCCTTATTGTCTGGAGTAAATAGAAGACAAGGGGCACCAAAGCCACCCTTCATCCTGAGTGTGCTCTGAGGCTGGCCTCTGGACACCTGAGTCTGGGGCTCCAGAGGGCTCCTCAGAAATCCTGCCACCTCGGGCTGGAAGGAGACAGTGAGATCCCCCTGCGGTGGCTCTGGGGGATCGCTGATCTTTACAATATTTACGTGGGTCTCTCAAAATCCCAGGGCTTGGCTTCTTGTCCTGCCCTTGTGGCTACCTGATTCTTGGGAGGCTGAGCCCCCAACCTCTGGCCAGGACAGGTTCTGGGAGCTGGGGGATGGCGTCTGCGGTGGCTCCCCACTTCGAATCCTGCCCAGCCTCGGGCTCATCGGCACCTGGCCAGCCTCACCTGGGCTGGAGGGGTGCGGGGAAGAAGCGTCTTCTGGCCGGGGCACAAATGAGGAGAGCCAGCAGAGGCGGCCCTTGGGGGCGGCGGCGGGTTGGGAAGGATTTCAGGGGGCTCCGAGGGAAGAAGGGGAGAGGAGGCGGGAGGAGGGAGGGTCACAGGATCCACGAAGGGAACTGGCCAGCAGATCTCTTCCCCCACATTCCTCCCAGAATTTTTTTCGTTCCCTTGGTTATAGAAGAATAGCAATTAGCAAATTCAGTAAAAAGAGCCAGAAATGGAGATTGTTTGCGTGTTTGGGGGCCAACGTGCGTTAGTGGAGGAATGTGACCAGAACTATATATAACCCCTCTCTCTGCCCACCCACCTGTCCAGCGGAGTGAGCGATGGTCTGTTTGTTCTGGGCTGGTATGTGGCTCACTTCGCTCTGGGAGCCCACCATCTGGGCCCGAGCCTCGCAGCCAGTAGCTTTCGGTGACCATATATGGCAAAATGATATATGTGATAAAATAGAAGCCAAATTCTCCAATTGCGTCAGCCCCCGGAGCACGCAGGCTGCCTGGCTCGAACCCCTCCCGGGCCGGCTCCCCGCCTCCCGCCCCCGAGCCTGGCTCCGGAAACCCCAGCGGCTCAGCGATTGGCTGGGGATGCGAGGGAGGGGGCGGGGGGCGGGGCCTCCACCCCTCGCCCAGCCCGGCCAGCTCAGGCCGGGACAGACTTCAGCCGCGTGTTTGGGTGGAGACGGTGGTTAGGGGAGGCCCCACGCTGCGGCGGTGTGTTTGATCCTGGCCCTAAACCAGGAAGATTAGAAGTTGGGTGATGAACCCACATTCTTTCCGGAAAACAGCCTAGTGTGGGGTCTGCGTATGTGGGTAATGGGTGACGGGGCACAGTCACCCCCAAATCCAAGGATATCATGAACCCTCATTCCTCGGACATCTCTGCAATCCCCGTGACCTTAACCCACCAGGAGAACGTTTACGCTAGATTGCTTAAAGAAAAAAAAAATTTTAACCTTCTCTAATTCTTTCTTCCCCTCTGCCCTGTCTGCAACAGCCAAATCTCACCGCTGGGCTCACCCCGGCGCCCTGAGTCCCCACTCTGGGCCGGGCGCTACTGCTGGGTGCTGGGGGAAGGTGACCAGCGCAGAGGAGGGCCTGGCCCTCTCCAGCAGCTCGCCCTGGGGCAGAGATGAGTCCCTGACCATTGCTGTCAAGGGACATGGAGCCCAGACACGGGGGCCGAGGAGGGTCCTGAGAGGAGGGGATACAGGACAGGCACTGGTCTCCAGGCTAAGGAGAAAGAGCAAGAGTCCGGTGAGTGTGGGGAGATGCGGGCAGAGGCCCGAGCTGGGAAACTTCTCCAGGACGCACTAAAGGGGCTGGACCTCTGCCTACTCCCCAGCCTGCTGTGGCCCCTGAGCCCACGCCCTCGAGCACAGGCAAGCACCCACGGCCAGCGGCCAGCACCTGCACACGCGTGCATGCGGGCGCGCACGACACAGGACTGTGCGCCGAGACGCGTGCTCATGGCCACCCAGTGCCCCGTCGTCCCGTGAACAAGGAAATGTAGCAGAAGGACGAAGGGCACAATGAAGTACAAATGAGAACCCAGGAGAGAAGGCGGGCCTGGGGAAGGCGCTCTGCCCGGAAGCCGGGCGCGTGGGCAGGAGAGCCGAGGTTGGAAGGGGACCTACATTCTGGCAGGCTCCTCGGGCTCCCCCTTTGAGGAAGGCACAGACGGGAATGGAGACAGCTGATCAGCAGAGGTGGGGTGCGGGGCCTAAGCAGAGGCTTGTAGCCCAGCCTCCCACCACTGACCAGCTCAGCTCAGGATGTGTGTGTCTGTGTGTGTGCAGGGTGGTGGTGGTGGGGGGGGTCAACACCCAATTTCTGATAGCCGCCACTCCTGGCGCCTCCTACAGCTCGCCTTCTCTGAGCTATGACAGAGGCTGGGACACTGGACGCAGGAGGTCCCTGAGAAGCTGTTGTGTGTAGCCCCACAGGAAAATAGGGTCTGGGGGCCCTGCCTGGCTTTCTGCCCACCAGGGTGCCTACACTGACCAGATGTGTCCTTGGACATTATTGAAGGCATGAGAGCCTGTCCTGAGGGGTGAGTGTCATCACTGACCGAGCCTTTAGAGACTCATGTCCCCTGAGCATTCAGAGAGAAGGATAATATTTTAGGGTATGGTTCAATTGCTGCTTCTTCCAGGAAGCCCTCCTTGGCTTCCCAGGGCTAGGCCCTACCCCCTCCTCTGGGCTCATTCAGACACCACAGCACAGTGGGATGTGCCCAGCGGTTACAAGGGGCAAAGCTCAGGATCTCTTATGACCCAGACCGGAAGTCACACATCATCGCCTCCACTATATCCCGTTGGCCTCGCGGAACCACTGTGATAGGATAAGGGAGGGGACTACATACAGGCACAGTTACCAGGAAGTGAGAATCTTTAAGGGCCATCTTGGAGGCGGGTTACCAGAGTCACCAAGTCTGGGGTAATTTGTTAAGCAGCCATAGATAACAAAACGGTGAATGCCCTCGCAAGGGGACTTGTGCCCAGGGTGACAGGCAGATAAGGTTGGGTGGGACTAAACTCTGGGTCTCTATATTAGAGGGGATTCTTCCCATTGCCAGAGGGAAAAAAAATTCACTTTGAGATGAAGAATAGAAGGAAATTTGTTGGCTCACGTAACAGAAAAGCCCAGAGAAATAGTCCTGGTTTCAGGAATAGCCTAAATAAAGATTTTAGGAGAAATCACACCATAAATTGCCAAAGGGCAGGCACTGGCAGGTCAGAAGTGTTTGGAGGAGGAAGAGGTCCGTCCGAGAGACAGAATGCTGGATCTTGGAGCTTCACTGCGCTATTCTGTCCATTTCTGCATGGATGTGTTCAAATGTCTACAACGGAGTGAAAACCGGCCCCCAAAAGTCAGATTGGGGATGCCTCTAGGAGGGTGTCACTTTGTGGGTCTTTTTTTGCACACTCATGGTCAACCACAGTCATGTGCACACAGTACTCTCAAAGCACAGAGAGATTCTGGGCATCGTTGCCCTAGAAACATAACTGGACACATGCCCTCTTTCCCCAGAGTCCCCAAGACTTTCCTGATGACCAGCCCTATGTCCATTTCCCTCTGACCCCCATATCTGTTCTGTCTGTCTGCTGCTACCCAATAATCGGTTTCGATTGAGGTCATCTGCCTTGCCGAAGAGCTTGGGCCACTTGGCTTCTTTGGATGCGGGAACAGATTCTGAGCACAAGCATGACGTCTGTCCCGTTGACCGTGCTCTGTGCGGTGCTCAGGACTGGGCTTGGCACACAGCAGATGCTCCATAAATATTTGTTGAATGAATAAAATATTTTCAAGAAAAATGGAGTTGGGAGGACACAGTAGGTCCAGAGCTAGAACAGGAAGGCAGAACGGAAGCAACCCCAGGGACCACTAAGGCGGTGTTACAGCCTTCCTCCCTCCTACCGCGGCTCACTCTAGGTTCCCGCCATCCTACAGCCTCTCCCCTGCTTCCTCTGCTGGCTTGTCTCCCCCACTCCCAATTCTAAGGCCCCACCTTCCAGGAGCCCCATAGCGTCCCTGACCCCCTTCTCTTACGTATTTAACCACTTCTTCCAAACTAGCCTCTTCCCATCGACATCTGAACATTCCCTGGGTTCTCCTGCTGACATAACAAACAGGTCCTCTCTGAATACACGTCCCGTTCCAGGCACCACCCACCTCCCCTTCCCAATCTGAGTCTTCAAAGGGTGTCCCAAGATATTCTGTGTTCTCTTCCCCACCTCACACTCAGTCCTTTTTCGTTTCGCTCTGGCCTCCCCCTCTGCCACCCCACTGGAATCCCAGCAACGCCCTAGTTGCCCACATCCCCATCTTACACAAACCCTCAATTGCGTTAGACGTGGCGGAACCATCTGTTCATGAAGTCATCTGGTCCCTCTCCCATCCCTCCATCTCAGCCTCCTTCCCAGGCTCTTCCCTTCTCTCAGGCTGGCGGCATTTCTCAAAGCCAGGCCCCCGAGTCCCCGTGTTGTCCCCTCCGTCCTCTCTCACCGGTCAGATCATCTGCATTAGGTATTAAGGCTCTTCTATTACTATGTCTGTCACAAGGATGGTCACTGTCCCTTCTCCTCCCCTTGCTGAGAACATGTTAGGACTTCTCCATCTCCTCGGGACATGGTCGTGAACTTGAGCATGAGCGAAATACGTCATTTCAGGGCAGAAGGTTTAAGAATCAGTATGCAGACACTGAGCGTCTGACTCCTGATTCTGGCTCAGGTCGTGATCTCAGGGTTATGAGATCAAGCCTCACACTGGGCTCCATGCTGGGTGTGGAACATGCTTAAGATTCTCTCTCCTGCTCCCTTGGCCTCTCCCCACCCCAACTGCTCACACACACACACTCTCTCTCTCTTAAAAAAAAAAGAAAAAAGAATCGTCAGGCAATTTACCATTTCTTTCTTGATCCTAGTGAAAGCATGTGTTAAGATGGGTGTTTCATCAGTCTGGGTGTGAGGGTCTATGACAAGCAAAGCCTTCCTGATGACCTATTTTGGATATATAGGATAGTAGGAAATAAATCTTACTGAACTGAGATACGGAGATCTGAATTCTATCCAGCCGTCCAACTGTCCACCCATCCGTCCGTCCATTTGTCTACTTATAATGTCTTCATTAAGCTTTGGTGTGGGGTATTGATGGCCTCATAGAATGAATTGGAAAGTGTCCCCTCCTGTTTTTTGTTTTTTGTGTTGGTTTTTTTTTTTTTTCTGACAGAGTAGTTTAGTGTGATTTCTTCCTTAAATATTTGATAGAATTCACCAGTAAAACTGTCTGGGCTTAAAGGTGTTTTTCGTTTGTTTGTTTTGTTTTGTTTTTGTGGGAAGTGTTTTGACAATTAACAGAAAAAACCATTTGGATTTTCAGTTTCATCTTGTATCATTTTTGGTCAGTTGTAAATGGTTAAGCAATGTGTCCCCTTATCTGTGTTGTCAAGTTTATTGGCATGAAGTTGTTCACAAGGCTTTCTTCCTGTTCTGTTGTCTCATTTTTATTATAGGCTCTGGGGTGGTATCTTCCCTTTTATTTCTTGTATTCATAATTTATTGTCCCTCTCACTCTTTGGTCAATCTAGTTAGGAATTTGCAGTTTTCTTGATGTTTTCAAAGACTCGACTTTGGCCTTTGTTCCTTTTTTGTTTCTCTGTTTTCTGTGTCACCAATATTTGCTACCTTTGTTATGTCCTTCCTTCCTTCCTTCTATGTACTGTGGGTTGACTTTGTTCTTCCTTTAGCTTGAAATGGAATCTCAGACCATTGCTCATACATCTTTCGTCTTTTCTAATAAAGCTAGATATTCTCTCTTGAGCACCCCTCGAGCTATATACTACAAATTCTGATGGATTCTATGTTCATTTATCATTCAGCTCAAAATATTTATTTCCTAATTTTCCTTGTCTTAGGAAAAAAAGACGCTCCAAGTGGAGTCACTTATGCTAAGCCCCACGCCACCAAACTGAGATTTAACTTAATTACAGTCTTGGTTCTCCCAGAAATGGAATCTTGATCCAGTCAAGAATCCCCTGATGGCACTAGCTGGGTCAACTGCCTGGTAGGTCCCCAGGCATCCGTTAAAGGAAAGTGATCTTGTAATGACCAGCCCGCTTTTTTCAAGTAGAATTTCCTTTCTTCTGCTCTGCATATGAAAGTCCTTTCTTATGTATGGCAACTCAGAGCTCCTTCTATCTGGGAAATGGGATGCTGTCCGGTTCACAAATTGTTGACCAAAGCCCATAAGATCTTTGAAATGTACTCGGTTGAATTATGTTTTCTACAAGAAGCAGGTGTCCAAATGATGTGAAGGGGGTCAGGGGGAGGGTGGGAGCCCGTGAAAGGAGAGAGGGCAGGACAAGCTTCGAGCCACACTAAAGCCTCAAGAGTGCCCCCGCCAGCAGGGTGGCCCACTATGCTCAGTCACTGGCGAGAAGCTACTCGGGGAGGGAGTAGCCTTGGTGTGAACACTGGGGTTGATCTGAAGTTGGGGCAGTTGGGGGCTCTCGGCCAACTACGTTCTTGCCAGGAGGGCCTCTTGAAGGGACAAGTGACCAGTCACCCTCCAGGGACACATGCCTTCCTAAACTGGATCACAGTCCTTTGTTTTTCCATTTTTAAATTTAAGTTAATTTTATGTAAGTTCAGTAAATTAACATACAGTGTGACATTAGTTTTAGAGGTAGAGGTCGGTGAGTGATCAGTCTTATAGAACACCTAGTGCTCCTTCTATCACGTGCCCTCCTTCGTGCGCGTCACCCAGTTACCCAGCCCCCCACCCCATCCCCTGCAGCAACCCTCAGTTTGTTTCCTAGAGTTAAGAGTGTCTTATGGTTTCTCTTTCTCTGATTTCTTCTGATTTTATTTTTCCCTCCCTTCCCCTATGCTCTTGTTTTGTTTCTCAAATTCCATACAGGAGTGAGATCATATAATGGTCTTTCTCTGATGGACTTAATCGCTTAGCGTAACACCCTCTAGTTCCCTCCACATTGTTGCAAATGGCAAGATTTTGGTTTTTGGATGGCTGCATAATATTCCGTCGTGTACACACACCTCACCTTCTTTATCCATTCATCTGCCGATAGAAATCTGGGATCTCCGCAGTTTGGCTAGAATCATGTTCCTTTGACCACACTGCCATAGAACCACGTTTTTCCCTTCAGGGAACTTACTTTGGTCGCCACAAAACCACCTGCGAGCATGATTTGTGTTTAAAGTTTGTCTCTCCTTGAGAACAAGGGCACTAGATTCCCTAGCCACTGTGTCTCCCATGCAGGGCACTGTCTTCAAACAGCGCCTGGGAGGGAAATGGAAGCGTGAACAGGTGACAGTTCAGTCTCTCAGACTCCCCGAGGAGGCTACGTCGGGGAGGGGAGCTCTACAGTACAAATTTGCATGCACATGGGTATTTCTAGAATGGATATCTCGGAACCTCCATGAGACCTTGTGTGTCTTCCTTGTAAAGGGGACCTCCATCGGACTGGCTCCAGAGCCTGGTCCCCGTTGTGGGAAACAGTGTAGATGTCTGTGAGTCCCCATCGGCCGGAACCAGCCACAGGCCCTTATACCTGATTTTATATACACATAATGTGTCCCCTTACTATCCCCGCTCCTTCCCCCCAAACCCGCCTTTTGTTCTGCTCTCTGAGCTGTGTCAGCTGGGACAAAGGCAGCCTCTCAGGGTCAGTAACTTCTTTCTGGAACTTATGAACATGGGATGAAACGTAGCTGCGTGTTAAGAATGTAGGCTCTAGACTCAGATCCCAACTCCACTCCCGAGCTGCAGGACCATGGGCAAGTCAGTTAACCTCTCTGAGCCTCATGGAAATAGCAAAATGGCAGAAACAAACGCCATTATGAAGGGTAAGCAGAATGTCTGTGGCTCTCTAGTTGGGGCTCATCAGTCTTCGAAAGGCTCTGAGCAATCCTGCAGAAAAGAAATCCAGCTTCCCCCAAACTTAATGGACAACAGGTCGATGCGGGCCAAGTCCACATGTGATCCTACGTCCCATGGAGAGCACTGCGGGAAACACTGCTGTAGAGGGGTTAGCTCTCATCTCTGGAATGCCGTGGCCCTTCAGAATGATCGCAGATGAGATCCAGACGGGCTTGGCCTCCTGCGGAACCATTCCGAGTTGAGTTTGGGGGGTTGCACCTCTGGGCTTTGTTGAGGGGTACTGGAACTCTAACGTGTCCCACAACTGTTGTTCTCAGGGTTGTTTGGATGACACTGTATGACCGTCCTCTCTTTAATGCCAAAGGGACCGCTTCTCTGGTAAAGATGGCCCCATTCATCGAGGCATGGGTTGTTTTTAAGTGGGGCGCACTGTGCACTATGCATTTTAAACAGGGAAAACTGCTACAAAGTCAAGTGACTTGCCCAAAGATGCGTGGAGGTAAGGGGCAGAGCCCAGAGTGTAGACCCAGCTGCCTGCCGCATATCACAGATCACGGGTGGATGAAAGGATACACGGAACATGGTACAGTCCCATCATGGGTGTCACAGAGTGCTGGGCTCTGAGGAAGATGGCGTTTCTTCTGCTAGAATGGGCCAAGTGAAAGGCCACCGGGTGGGGACTAGGAGGTCCCTTGGCTTCATCCCCCAAAGTGGCCACGTGGAAGGAGGTGACAGGAAGGGTTAGGGCTGGAGGTCGGGGGTTAATAGGCCTGAGTCCAGATGGCAAGCAGCTGGCCGGGCCACAAACCAAGAGGGCTTCCTCCCCTTTCTGGTGATTGCAGAGATGAGAAGACAGGGAAGGAACTTGACACAGAAGGGAGAGAGACCAGAGGAATTTGGAACGTGCCCAAGGGGCCCAGCTCGGAGGCTGTGAGGGAGAAACAATTTCTGCTCTGAGTGAGCGTTATTTAAAAGGAGAACAGGGACCAGGTCCTTCCCCGGGGAGACTGGTGGGCTCTGGCTGCGGCTTCTTGGCCATGACCCATCATACCAACTCCCGTTTCCAAGACAACCGGAGAACCAGATAGGAAGGACATGAATGGTGATAAGAGGAGGCTGCCGCGGGCCAGGCCAAGCCAGACAAGTAGAGCTCAAAGATCAGAAGTTTTGAGGCCAGTTCTAAATTTAGAGTCCAATTTTGGAGGGAGCCAAAATGCGCTCTCCCCACACAAAGTGTGTCAGAAGAACAGAAGATACAGATCCCGGGCAGCGACTAGGACGGAGGGGGTGGGGAGGCCCCTTTCAGCCAGAGATGCTAAGAATGAGATCAACCAGGCTCTTTCCTGTTTTGTTTTGATTTTTTTTTAAACTCTGTGTTTTCAAAGTAGGAGCTCTGAAACAGCTGCCTATCTCATCCCCCCACCCTTCTCTCTTTCCCACTGCTTTAAAAAGTGTTTATTATGCAGAGAGACTCTCAGAGCAACTCTGGGTATGTGTGGAAATGGCAAAATGGAAGCCTCCATGTCCCCGTCCACACCCAGCCCCCATCCAGCCCCCGCTGGCCCAAGCCCCACTCCTTGGGGAGGGAAGAGTGCCTGTCACCCACCGGGGCAGGCTCTTTCTGTTGGTTCAAGATGGGTCATCCCCTCATTGCACAGTGCCCCGCACTGACACCCATACGAGGCTGATGCCAATGTACCCTTCAGAGAAGTCAATGGAGCCCCAACCTTCCTGCTTCCCACCACGAACATGCCATGGTGTCTGAATGGACTCAGGGTCCAAAGATCTCGACACAGGGGCCCCACCCCTAACTTACACTTCCACCTGTTGGCCTCTTACCTTCCGCCGTTGCTAGCTGCTTTGCTAAGTGAGCTTCCCAGAAGAGCGTGGATCTTCCTCACCTGTAAAATACCGGGTTGCTGGGTTAGGTCAGACCCACCCCATGATGTTTCCTGCCTTCGTACCTGCCCCTCTCCTCCCATCCTATGCTCTCCAGGTCCAAGAGCATCATGCCCCCAGACAGTCTGCATTTAATGGGAGGCCAACCTCCCAGTCTCCCGAGAGCGCAGTCCAGGACGAGTCACTCTCCTGCTCTGGACATTTTCGTAGCTTCCCACTGCCTACAGAGTCAAGTGCAGCTCGCCCAGCCTGGTGCCCAGGATCCCCCATGGTCTAACCCCAGTCTCGCTTTTTCACCCTGTTCTTATCTACCAGCAGCCAGAACAATGACCCTCCAGAGGTCACGTCTCTGGGCTTGAACACACATGCTTCCTTGTCCTTCCCTGTCCTCCTCCATGTTTCTGGTCTCACCTACACCTTGCTGATGCCCACGGCCTTGTTCTTAGCAGGATGACCTTGAGCAAAGTGATGTGAACCCCGTTTCTGTGTAAGGATGGCAGCATGACAAAGGTGGGGTTATTGATGGTTTCCTGCGACACAGGGGCTGGGAGGATTAAACTGGTCCATCCGGGTAAAGCACGAGAGCACTGTCAGCACATCGTAAGGTCACAGTGAATGTTAGCTCCCTGTAACCTCCAATTATCTTGCTTAGACCTTTCTTGTACATCCCCAAGCCCCCCTGACCCCAGCACGTAGTAGGTGCCCAGTAAACACAGCTGAATATCAAATGTCCTCTCCTTTAGGAAGCTTTCTCCGATCTCCTTCCTCCAGAGGGAGATCACTCTCCATCCCCATGACCACTGCCTCTGTCAATGTCCCTCCTGGGGTGCAGATTACATTCAACCCCAGCTCTGGCTGTCGGTTTCCTCTGGAGACCATGAGCTCCTTGAAGGCAGGACCTTGCCCATCATACAGGACCAAGAAATATTTGTCCAGTGAATGAGAACCGGGAGCAGAGCCAGCTGCCCTTGCAGCCTCAGCAGACTTACTGGCATTGAAAAGGAGATCAAGGGGTGCGTGGGTGGCTCAGTGGGTTAAGCCTCTGCCTTTGGCTCAGGTCATGATATCAGGGTCCTGGGATCGAGCCCCGCATTGTGGCGGGGGGGGGGGTGTTTCTGCTCAGCAGGGAGCCTGCTTCACCCCCTCCCCCGCCTCTCTGTCTACTTGTGATCTCTGTCAAATAAATAAAATCTTAAAAAAAAAAAAAGGAAAGGAGATCAAGAAAGGCGGATTAGGGCCCCTCTGAGCTTCCTCTTTCTAGCTGCAATCCTGCAGCTTCTAGGTCTTCTGGTCCCATCTGTATGAACTTTATCCTCTAGGGCAGGAGAGAAGCCAACTCAGGACTCTTGAAGGAAGCCTCCCTATTTCCTGCCCCGAGAGCTGGCTGACCTCCCAGGCCACAGAAGGATGGGGTGTGATGTCACAGACCTGGGAAGGAGCTGATGACCCACCCCAAGTCCCTTCCCATCGTTGACGGATGCCTGACGTTTCACCGCAAAGTGAAAAACAATGGATTCATAAACTGTGGTTCAACCAGATACCAGTTTCTCATCTCTAAGGTTTGCCTGGTCTAAAGAATCTGATGGAGTATGAGAGAATGTAGGATTCTGTCTGGTTCAAAGACAGAAATGACTTACCTGAAAAGCCAAAACATGCAGAATCAGATGGGACGGTGGAGTTTCCCGGGTTGGGGAGGGGTGTACCATCGAACTCAGAGGTCAGCCCCCTAGGTCACGCGGCACCTCCCTTGGGTCGTGGGGTCACCAACAGAGCAGTGATAGGGCAGAGGAGAAGTTCTAGGATCTTAGGAGAGTCAAGAAGGCAACACCCAAAATGGCACCCAAAACGAAGATGAGAGTTTCCTTGGTGAGTGAGATCTTTAAAGATTTTAAAATATAAGTATAGATAGTTTAAGGGATTCCAAATCACAGCATTAATATTTTTTGGTAAAAGGATCTCTGCACATTTGGTCTTTCTGTATTTAGGGCCCAGTAGGATTTGGCCTATTTAGAGTAAAAATCTTGGAATTCCGGGACACCAGCTGATTCTATCAGAAGAGCACGCGACTCTCGATTTTGGGGTCATCAGTCTGAACCCCACTTCAGGCGTGGAAACTATTCATAAATAAACTTGAAAAACATCCTTGGAATTCCAGTGGACAAGTAAGTATGTCATTGGTTCAGATTCACAATTTTAAACTGAAAATATCTTAGACTTTACATCTAATATCAGAGTGTTTATGAGAACGTGAAGTTCACCATATTTTTAAGTTCGGTGTTTTTTTTTGGACGAATAATTTACATTTATATACTTGGAAAGATTTCGTTTGTCTTGTCAGATGCGAAAGCACATCGGAGGAAACCGGACACAATAAATGTTTACATGCAATTCAAAACGTTTGAGGGAGTTTAACTTTGTCCCTGGATCACCCATTCAAACTCCTTTCAGAAGTGAGAGTTAAAATATGTTGGACAGAAATAGAGTTGTAAGCCGAAGCTTAAGGAAGAACTTAGATGTTTTGAATTGTAAGGTCAGCAAATTAAATATGAATTTTTAAAGTCAGTTAAACCTCTGAATCATCTTTGTCCAGAAAATGTGATTTATGGTAAAACCCACCTCGTAGGATTATGGAGAGGATTACATCCAAGACACTGGGTTTAAAGGGTTTGGCATCATGACCATTACACGGAGAACACTCTATATGGCACGCCAGGGATTATTAACCCTTTCTTAAAGGACAGTCTAACAATGTTCAGAGGTAAGAGGGATGTTCGGAGACGCAGGATATGAGACAGAATGTCACGGTGGCCAGAGTAAGATGTCCACCACACACCGTTGGCCCTTGGTCCCTCTCTGGCCAGCAAGGCTCACCCTCACTGTGTCTGGGGGTCCCCCCAATTATAGCCAAACTCTCCAGCAGGGGTAGCGTTCCACTCATTATCATTACACCCCCGTCCCAGCGTCCCCTTTGCCAGTGCTCACAGGAGGCATTGCTCTGGGCTTGTTCCTTCATTCCCTTGCTCACCGATCCTACAAATGTCCCCTGATGCTTGCAACCAAGCACAGGTCTAGGCAGTGGAACATTGCAGCCAACTCGGCTGACAACCCCCGTCATCATGGGGCTCACGTTCTGGTAGAGGAGACGCACACTACTCAAAATCAACAGGCAAATCCCACAGTATGTTTTGAGAGGGTTCTTTATGGAGAAAAATCTGCGAGGCCGGGGGATGGGAGCGCCAGGGGTGGGGATGGCAATTAGAGAATGGGTAACCATCGTGGGCTCCCTGGAAGAGGAGACATCTGAACCATTTGAGCCAAGACTTTAAGGGGGTGGGAGGGAATCGTGCACACAGGGAAGAGCAATGGCACAGGCTGGGAGGGGGGAGTGTGCGTTGGGTGGTTGTGGAAGGTGGTGGTGAGGCTGGAGAGGCATGGACAAGGGGAGGGTAGGAGAGGAGGTCAGAGAGGTGATTGGGGGGCAGTGAGAGCTGACCGTGGAGGGCTTCATGCCTCAGCCAGGACTTGGTCTTTTACTTTAAATGAAGGGGGGGGGAGGGTGCCTGGGTGGCTCAGTGGCTCAGTGGGTTAAGCCTCTGCCCTCAGCTCAGGTCAGGATCTCAGGGTCCTGGGATCCAGCCCTGCATTGAGCTTTCTGCTCAGCAGGGGGTCTGCTCCCCTCCCCCTCCCCGCACCTGCCTCTCTGCCTACTTGTGATCTCTCTCTGTCAAATAAATAAATAAAATCTTAAAAAAAAAATAAATGAACGGGGGGACCGTTGGGATATTTGGGGGAGAAGTGGACAAATTCGTAAACTGTATTTTAGATATTATTTAATCTAAATCTAAATTTAATTTAGATATTATTTAATTATTAATTAATTGAATTCAATTAATTAATTGAATTAATTGTTAATTAATTCAATTCCTAATTGAATTAGGAATTGATAATTCCTAATAAATTGCAGTAAAATTCTTCAGTGTTATTGTTCTCAGAAAAACATGCCGAAGTATTTAGACCTAAGGGTCCTGATGTCTGCAACAATTTTCAAATTATTAGGAATAACAGGGGAAAAAAAAACCCTAGTTACACGTAACAGTGGTCTACTACTGCGCAATGAGCTCAGACTCAGAGGCATAAAACAGTAAGATCGCACATGTCGTATGAGGAATTCTGGGATTCCCACTGTAAAACAGCAAAGAGGCGAAAAACGAACAAAGAGTATTTTTGGCCTGGACTGTGAATCGAGCCGTGGTCATGTTCGAGCTCCTGCACGCAGAATTGTGGAGATCCAAAGAGCATCATAGGTCCTTCCATGAAAGAATATACACCTCATTCCTTTGATTCATTAAGACAACCATTGTCCGCTCTCACGGAGCTTAACTTACAGCCGAGCTAGCTAAATTATGAACAAATAAGGACATTACGTCGTGATAGGCTGTATAAAAAAATACGATGCACTTAAATCCTAGAGAGTGAGCAGATAGCTGCTTTAGATTAGGCTGTTAGCCAAGAAAGGGCTGAACAGGAAGGTCACAAAAAAGAAAAAAGAAAAAAAAATGCCAACCCTCCTTCGCTCCCCCAAAATGTTATTATCTCACCTGATTTCGGAGGGGCTGGAATCTGGAGCCGCTTAGCAGGGGGATCTGGCCCGGGTCTCTCCTGAAGTGCAGTCAAGGTGTTGACCAGGGCTACAGGTACGGGGTGACTCGTCGGAGGCAGGAGGACCCACTTCCAACACCTGCGGCATGGCTATCGGTGGGAGACCTTGGATCTTCACCCTGTGGTCCTCTCTGCGGGGTCCCTGGAGTGTCTTCACGGTGCGACAGTTGGCTTCCCTGGGGACTGAATGAACCCAGAGGGACAGAAAGGAGGAAGCCATGATGCTTTTTATGACCTGGTCTTGGAGGTCTAAAACCATCCCTTCTGCCACGTTTCGTTCTTCCAGAGCGAGCTGCTGAGTCCAGCCCATACTCGAGGGACGGGGGGCTCAAGCCATGTCTATGAGGAATGAGCAGAGATTCAATAATACTCTTGGGAAGTCCTATACAAGATTTGTGATTTTGATAATTATTAGCATGAGTGTTTTACACCGCTGGTACCTCCCAGGAGGAGGGGTACCGCTTAGACCTTCAGCTAGCCCAGGGGATCCTGACAACATCCGCAGGAGAAGATTGTGAGGGAAGGACAGAAGAAAGGGCCAAAACTTGGCCTAGAAACAACCATTACCCTCTGTTGTCATCACTTCCAAGAAGGAAGAGGCCACCGTGACATTTTTGGTGACTGCTTCTCCCTGGGATGGCCGGGGCTGCCCAGTGGGGTGGGACCCCGTTGTCTCCAGCATCTGCTCTCTGGCACCTTGCACTCGCGCTCGCACTTGGGGGTATCAGTAGGTATGTGGTGGGGGCTGTGCTGTAGGTTCTCACGCTTGCCATCTGTGCACATGGCTGAACCCTTCTTGTGTTCACTCCTGAGGCTCGCTCTTCCGTTAAGGACCCCAGTGTTGCTGGAGACAGGCATCACGGACCCCTCCTCACCAGCAGAGTGAAACAGAATGATGCTCCTGAATTCACCCAGTCACCGGAATCACAGGGACAGAAAACACCCCACACTTGCCGTGTCCCAGGTTCGGTGCGAGGTAATGTACGTACATAATGGAAATAATCCTCAGAGCGACCCTGGGTGCTGCTTGCTGTGATCTCCATTTGCAGAGGAGGACACAGGCTCACGGAGATTGAGAAACATGCCCGAGGGTGCCTGTGGCTCGGAGGGCTGAGCGCCTGCCTTTAGCTGGGGTCATGATTTCCAGGTCCTGGGATGGAGCCCCATGTGGGGCTCCCAGCTCAGTGGGGAGCCTGCTTCTTCCTCTGCCTCTGCCTCTCCCCTTGCTTGTGCTCTCTCTCTCAAATGAATAAATAAAATCTTAAAAAAAAAAATGCCGAACGCCATGGCGTTCAGAGCCTGATCCAAGAATCTGTGTGCAAAACCATCACGCTAGATTGCCTCTTAAAAATTGCACAGGTCACAGGGACACCTGGCTGAGCCCGTCAGAAGAGCCTGGGACGCTTGATCTCAGGGTCATGAGTTCGAGCCCCACATTGGGTATCAAGATTACTAACAAAATAAATAAAATAAACTTTAAACAAACTTGCACGGTTCGTCTTTAATGTAAATTGCAAGGAGGAGGCGGCACTGAAATCACCTATAAATCACCTATAAATAATTGAGCATTAAGATTTAGGAAACTAGAAAGCCCACACAGCATACAACGCTAAGCAGGCAAGAACACAGGAGACACTGGGGCACCAGTTTCACACTGGATTCCCGAGGTGTCCCAGGATCTGCTGTGGGGAGCGGGGAGGTCTGTGGGCTCTCCACCACCCCCCGTCCCACTACAAGACCCCACGGGGGTCTATCACATGTTGTTCCTCTGCCGACATCCAGGTTTGCAAAGGCCACCACAGCTGGCCCAGGCTGCCAGCGACACTGGTGGCCGGCTTCCAAACCAGGAATAGGCTGCATATGTTCCTGAGACCCCCTAGAGGCAGAAGGGCACTTACAGAGGGGAGGCGGAGGATTTCTGGTCATTGAAACTCGGGTGAGTTTTGTGCAGGGAAGAAGCAACTGACTTCCGTCCTGCAGCGGAGACCATTCTTGGCGTCTGCGAGCAAAGTAGCGGCAGCTTTCCAGACCGTCTGTCTCTGTGTCTGTTTTTGACATTCTCCTTTGAACCGGGTCATACTGGGTCCTTCAATGGAGGAGTTCAACACAATCTTGAAGATGCGTGCATTGCATATCTAAATGGCAGTCATATTTTTTTTAAGTTAAAAAAAATAAAGGTTCCTTTATGAATATAGTCTCCTTGCAGCCACTCTGGTCACCCTCCTTTTGGCCCCCACCCAGTCCATTCTGCACCCACAGGAGGCAGAGACCGCTTTTCTGAAGGCACATCTGACTGTGCTCTGCCCGGCTTAAGACTGACACGCTGTGTAGACCGTGGACAGCAGTGGGAGCCGCTATGCTGAGCCGGGCACCGTGCCTGGCATCAAACAGTGGGGCAGTCGCCAGGGAAGGTGTCCCACCTGCCAGGATGAGACCCTGCAGGCCCCCCCCGACCATGAAGCTCAGATTTCGCCAGACTTGCCTTTCTAGCACAGGACAGAGAAGGTTCGCGGGTTTTGTTTTGCTTTTCAGATCTAAAGGTCTACTCCCTTAAACCTCATTCCCCAGATCCTTGGTTTGGTGCCAAACTGGGCTTTTTTTTTTTTTTTTTTAAGATTTTGTTTATTTGAGAGAGAAAGAGAAAGTGCAAGCATGAGCAAGGGTTGTGGGGGGAAGAGGGAGAGGGAGAAGCAGACTCTCTGCTGAGCAGAGAGTCCGATGCAGGACTCAATCCCAGGACGCTGGGATCATGACCTGAGCCGAACCGGATGTGTACCCAACTGAGCCACTGAGGCATCCCCCAAACTGAGCTTTTAAGCTTCTCGCTATAAAACCAAAACCAAGTAAACTTTGACTCCGAGGTCAACCGCTGGCCTTTTGTGTCGAATTTCTTCCTTTAATACAGCCCTCTGTGTACTCTTCAGGCTAGAAGAAAGCACAGGGTCCTTGGAAGGACCTTCCCAAAGGCCCCGGCGAGATCCGGGACTGCCTACCTTCTGCCCTCCCTCTCTCTGGTACCGCAACACCGGCCTCCTGAGCGAGTCACACCTTCCAGACCCGGGGTGTTCCCATTTTGCATCAGGACAGTCTGACTCTGTTCTCACCACCGTCTGCAAAAAACCCCGATATCCATCCCTTAAGTCTCATCCCAAACATTACACAGCACCTTCAGAGTGTCTGGCTGGTTCTTTGCCCCCTTACGTGATCCTGGCACCCGCCACTTCTTGACAGCTGTGGAGCCATCATTATTTAGTTATGTAACTATTTATCACTACTGGTTTAATGTCTCTCCCAAGAGACCATAAGCCCCAAGAGGCGGAACCCACACCAACTGTTTCCGAATCTGTCACCTTCGCTTCCCTCTGCGTTTGGTGTACAGGAGGGGTTCGACTCTTTGCCGATCGGCAGGAGGGTTCTGAAGCCCAGATGTGAGGGTAGCACGTGGGGAGGATGGACGGCACACATGGGGGCTGCGAAGGGAACTATGGGTAGGGCTGGGTGGCTGCCTGGTCCCTACCTTGTGGTCCAGCCTCCTTCCCCGGAGCCTGGACAGCCCATAATCGGGTGTTTTATTCTTTGATCTCCAAGTGCGCTCCTGGGTCATTTTTTCATCAAGTCTGGGTTTTCTTTTGGACTCTTCCTCCCCCGCTGACCTTTCTTTCTGCGAATTGGCCATTAATCCTTGACATGAAAGTGCGTGTCCCCCGAGTACCTCGACATGCAGCCGTTCCAGACAGTTCGGCACTTCCTAAAAAGGGGAAACAGAGTTACCGTCCAAACCAGCAAGTCTACCCCTGTGAGCACAACCCAAGACAGAGGACAACCGACATCCACAGAAACGCTTGCCTGGGAGTGTGCACAGCAGCACCGCTCACAGCAGCCAAAAAGGAGAGTCAACGCAAATGTCCCTCGGTGATGACTGGGTATGTAAAATGTGGTATACCAATACAGCAGAATATTACTCAGCCATAAAAAGGAACGACGCATTGATTCACACGACAGCACAGATGAACCTTGGACACGTACTAAGTACATGAAGCCAAATGCAAGAAACAACAGTGTACTCCACTTATACAAAATGCCCAGAAGAGGCAAATCCAGAGAAATAGAAAGTAAGTTATTAGTTGCTTAGTGCTGGGGGTTTGGGAGGAAATGGGTAATGGGTATGGTGGGTTTTTGGGGGAGCAGGGATGGAAACATCTGGAACTGACTGGGAGGATTCTGTCAACCTGCTAAAGACCACTGCAATGTATACTTTAAATGAACGAGTTATACGGTGTAGGAGTTCTACCTCAATAAGGCTGTTCAATTTTTTAAAAAGCAGTATGTCCGGGGCGCCTGGGTGCCTCAGTGGTTAAAGCCTCTGCCTTCGGCTCAGGTCATGATCTCAGGGTCCTGGGATCGAGTCCCGCATCGGGCTCTCTGCTCAGCAGGGAGCCTGCCTCCTCCTCCTGTATCTCTCTGCCTGCCTTTCTGCCTACTTGTGATCTGTCAAATAAATTTAAAAAAAAAAATCTTTAAAAAAAAATAAATAAAAGCAGTACGTCCTCACATTGTCACGTCAGGAATCTGAGAAGAACCTACCGATGGATGTGGACTTTCTCTTGCTTCCGTCCCCCTGTCCCTCACTCATGAAAAATCCCTAGATGCGAGTACATAAAAGCTTCATCAGACATCAGGAGAGTCCCAGACAGATTCCTGTCCACTCATCAGCCCCTCAGAGGGCAAGAAGCCCCAGGGGAATGCTGTACGAGACTATCACTAATACACAGATAGTGGGTCAGGTGCACAGCTCAAATATTTCCTTCCCTCCACACCTCATCTTGGCCTTTGACCCCTCCCTTGCCACAGTCCCTCTTGTCCCCTCCCCCTCCCTTCTCAAGCTGTTTTGACTCCTTTCTTGATCAAGGGTGGAAGGCAGCGTTTCAAGATGGCGCCCGCAACCTTCACTCCCTGGCGTTACTCCCATGTTCTGTGGTAAAATGGAGATCGTCTGGATAAAATTCCTCAAATGACCACTCGCCCTCTTATCAGTCCTGGTCTGTGGTGGGAGCTATCTCAACGTCCAAATGTTAGAAGTTCCAGAGAGGGAAAGCACATGGCCCTCAGTGTGGGAGAAGGGGGAGAGAAGCCTGGAAGGGTCCAGAGCGCCTCCAGCTTGCACAGAAGATGTGGGACCCCGGCCTGGAGTCTGGGAAGGGACAGGGAGGGTAAGATCAGGTGGGTGGATGAGGGGGGGTGTCCTGATCTCAAGGGCCAACAACTAATCCCACAGAAGCATGGACTGTCCAGCTACTTGAGAGAGAGAGAAGTCGCTCCGAGAATCCTTCAACTTTCTGTTCGAATCCCGTCCTCAGCTTTTGGGCCATCAGGGGCTGTGTGTGTGGTGTGGCCTTACACATGACAGACGTGAGGATGTCCGTCTGCCTGGCTGTGTGCAGGCTGGGCTCCTTCTTGTTCCCCTCCTCCCCTCCTTTCCATCTGGAAGAGCTAACAGGTCCCACAGGAATGGTGTGTTCTAACCCAGAGAGGGAGTCTTCGAAGGTCTCCCTTCCTCTTGCCTCCCTTTACCCATAAAACACCCAGAACCCTACTTCCTGCCTTTGCTGACGAGAACCACTCATCTCGGGAACAAATCCGTTCTTTCTGCCTCAACGAGCTCTTGTCTTTTCTTGCTGCAAACGCTCTAATCGGGCCCTTCACTCCATCTTTTTCTTGGAAGGTGGCCTCCTGCGTCTGGGAGCCCAAATCTGCCCTAACCACAGTCTCGGGCTTCTTTCTGTGGGTCCTGGGCACAGGGTGGATGTGCTGACGGGCTGGGGGAAGGCGTGGGGGTCTGTCTGCGGCCGCTGCTCTCTGCTGCTCCTCAGTGAGAGGTTCTGGGGGAACCCGGGGCATTTCTGCCCCTGTCTGTGGGCTGGGGAAGGAGTCTGCGGATTTGTGGCTTTGCCTGGAATCAAGAAATCTGCCTAGACTCACAGAATTTCTTCTTCCCGGCGAGGGCTGGGCCCCTTTGGAACCCTTGAAAAGTGCCGCAGTATCAGAGTGACTTAGCCACACATGTGTGAACACGTGTGGGGTGAGATAAAGCCTGTGTGTGATCTCAGGGATTCTAAGTGTGACTCTATTTACAGCCCCCCCACCTTGTCAGTCAAGCAGGAAATCTGACACTCCAAGGGTAAGGAGTGGGAGGGCCAGGAGGGAGGGAGAGGAGGAGGGAGGGGAGTATAAGGGGAGAGGGAGGGAGAGGGAGGAGGAGAGGGAGGAGGAGAAAGGAAGGGGGAGAGGGAGGAGGAGAAAGGAAGGGGGAGAGGGAGGGGAGTGGGAGAAATGAAGCAGAGAGGGGGCAAAAGGGAGGGGAGGGGGGGAAGGGGAGGAGAGGAGAGGGTGGGGGGATGGAGGGGGTAGGGGACGGAGAGAGAAGAAGAGAGGGGAGGAGGGGGATAGAGGGGAAGGGAGGTGAAAGGGAGGTGAGAGGAAGGTGAGAGGGAGGTGAGGGGGAGGGGATGGAGAGGGATGGGGGGAAGAGGGAAGATAAAGAGGTAGGGAGGGCTGGAGGGGCAGGGAGAAGGAGGGCCTTGGCCAGGACTGAGGGCTTCCAGGCCCGCCCAGGAAGCCCGCCCAGGAAGCCGGTTCAGTGCTGGAAGTCTGGACATCTCAACCCCCACCTTAGGGACACAGCAGAAAGGGGGTTTGTGTGTTGGGGAACCCTGTGTCCCACACCCTCTCCCACCCCAGGACCCTCGAAGGGGAGGGGAGGTAGTTTAGAGACACACCCTTCCCCCCCCACCAAACCTGTTTCTGGCTGCCCTGACTTCCATCTCCTTCCAGTGAGAGTCTCGACACCCCCCTTCCCCAGAGCAGCACTCGGGGACCTCGCCCTCCTGCCCTCCCGGCTTTCCAGGATGGCCCCTGCCTCTGGCCCCTTCCAGAGAGAAGTCCCTTGGGCCAGGAACGCCACCTCCGCGGCCCTCACCTGTGCCGCAGGGGCGGCTTGAGGTAGGACTGCCCTGTAGTTCCGAGTTTCTTTTTTGGGTGTTTCAGGTGAGGGGGCGCGGGGGGTCCTGGCGAGACTCTGTGGGACGTTTGGGGGGCCCTGGAGTGAAGCCCACACCCAGCCACGTGAGGCTGGGACTGAGGCACCCTGGGGGGGGGGCCCTCCAGCCTCGCCCACCCGAGCCTGGGCCACCGGAAGCACCTGTAGGGCTGATTAAAAAAACGGGGGGGGGGGGTCTGGGCCCCACCCTGGGGCGGGGCCTGGAAATTTGCATTTCTAATCAGCTCCACCTGCCGTGGCTGCGGCTGGTCCGGGAGCGCACCTGCCCCTTTAAGTTGGTGCAGACAAAGCCAGGGCTACCTGCCGCCCCCAGCGGGATCCCCCCCAACCCCCGCAGGGAGGCTGCCCCAGTGCTCCCGGCGGGAATCCCGCAGGCCCCCTGGATTCCTCATTCCGTCCTGCTCCGCCACAGGCTTTGGAGGGGAAGCAACCGTGCTCCCGCCTGGCAGAGGGAGCCCCGGCCCAGGGCTGGCAGACCTACTGTGCATCCTGACCTCGTCATCTGTAGCCAGCGCCCCTGAGCAGGCACGCTGCTCCCGGAGACAGGGACAGTGGAGCCCCGTGGGGTTTGCACCCGGATGATGTGTGCGCGAATATACGTTTAAGAAATGCTCGTTTGTTCTTTTTTTTTGTTTGTGGTGTTTTTTTGTTTGTTTGTTTGGTTTTTTCTTTGTTTTGTTTTTTTGTTTTTTTGGTCTGGTCTCTGATCCGACCTGATAATTTGGAGCATTTGACCCTGAGTGTGAAACTTTCCATTTATCTCTACTCAGTTCTGCTAGTTTCTTTTTTCCTTTAAGATTTTATTTGTTTATTTGAGAGAGACAGAGATTCCGAGGTGGGGGAGGAGAGGGAGAAGCAGACTTCCCGCTGAGCAGCAAGTCTGACCTGGGTGGATCCCAAGATCTTGGGATCACGACCTGAGCCAGCAGACGCTTAAGGCTTAATGACCGGACCACCCAGGTGCCCCGAGTTCTGCTGGTTTCCAACCATCATTCCCGCCGGCTGAGAGATGCGTCCTTCCCGGCCTGCTGCCTAGTCCCATGTTAGCGTGGCTGGTACCACAATGCGTGTTGTAGGGTCCCAGCAGGCAGGGGAGCAGGGCTTGGCCCCTAGGTTGGGGACAGTCCTTGACTCACCACCTACGGAACTCTGACTTGGGAAGCTGCCCCAGTGTGAGTCTTTGAACCCCACTTAGGAACCCCCAACTTAAAAAAATTTTTTTTGAAGTGATAGAGGAAAGAAGGGTCCTGGGTACTCACCCCACTGCTGGTCTGTTTCTCTGTGCAAGTCCAAAGCCTCCGACATGTCAGGCCTGAGACTTGTTTTCTAGTCCCTGGGCCGCCCAAGTGACCAGCTTCAAGAGGGGATGTTTTTCTCCCCCCGCAGTGGGCCATCTTCTCCGTGAATAAGCGAAAAAAGAGGCAGAACTTAGAAACACCTTACAGAATTTAATGTTTTCAGGGAGGGGAGGGACTGAGGCCCGAGGTGGGGAAATGGCAGGATGTTCAACAGCACAAAGGCACAGGGGTCCCAGATGGCTGAACTGGGCTGACGGGACTGCGAGCTCACCGGAAACCTATCCTCTCTCAGTCTCCGCCTCAGAACGTTCTGGAACCGCGGCTGCTTCTTAAACCCGGACTTGCTGCTGTTCCTTCTTCCTCACCTCTGCCCAGATGTCCGTCAGATCCTGAATGAACTGCTGGATCTAACAAGGCCAAGGGACCCGAGTTAGCCCACCTAGCACCAGGCCACCCTGTCCTCACACGTAGCACATCTGGACATAACCTGGAAGGAGCCACTGCCCTCCTGGGACTGACTTCTTGAGGCTTTAACCTTCCCTAACTTGACAATCATTTTAGTTGAAGCAACGGGCCTAGCAGACCAGTAGGCACAGACAGGGAGCTCCTGGGGACTGACACGGTGACAGCAGGAAAAAGAACCGTGGACAGTCTGGTGGAGGGGAGAGGTGAGGGGACGCTGAGCTGACCCAGGCACTAGAAGCCTAGAAGCCTCTGGAAGGTGGGGGCCAGCAGTGTTGGGGGAAACAGCTCCCCACAATGTAATAGCCTTCAAGCAAGGCATGTACTTGGAACCCAGAACTGATGCCCATCATGACAATCCTGAGTCACGGAGGGAAGCCAGAATTCTGTTCACCAGCTTCGGTTTCAAAGAACATGGGCTCTAGGCGCCACGTGGGGACCTGGTCTCGTGACGCGGCTCTGGGGAAATCAGTTCATTGTTCTGCGACTCAGCTTCTTTATCTTGAGAAGGGCTGGCCTTGATGACCTCTAAGACCTCCGTTCTGTCTCTTCTTTTCGAGAATGTTCCTGGAGATGGGACTACACAGACCGTCCCAAACTCTTAACAAACCCGGGAATACTGTTGCTATTATGGATACAATTCCTGCTTTTGCAAAAGAGGAAGGAAAGAGTCAGTGAATTAAACTATCTTCCCCAGGGTTACAGAGGAGACGAGCCTAGAATTTCCCAAACTGTGTTCTTTTAACCAGTCATCACACACGCCCCCAGAAAGGGTTCTGTGTCAAGTTAGCTTTAGAAACGTTATCTGCGTGGAGAGTCTCAGGGCAGGACCACAGCAAAGACCATTTGACTTTGCTTCCCTGAAAGTTTCCCAAACCCATTAGCCCATGAACTCCTTTGGTTCCCCCACAGGAAACTTACCCACCTCTTGGGGTCCTAGGATTTGCCAAGCGCTATTAGGAAAATGGCACTCCAGAAAGCTTGGGTTTCGTTCAAGGAACACTCTGGACCTTCCACAACACAGTACCGTTGAATTCAGATTCAGCCTTTTGCAGAATCATGTTTCTTAAGGTGTACCGTGGGACCATGCTCCTAAATTCTAGATAAGTGGCTGCCTTCCAGAGCCCGTGCATGGATGGGTCAGGGATGTCGTTGGGACGTCAGTGCCCTGGGACGCTCTGTAGCCTCCTTGGGAAATTTCAATTGGAGTGAAGCACCAGAAAATGTTTGCTCTGAGCACAACTACGTCTTCTCATTTTGGTACCAGAACTACGTGTTGCTTTTCCTTCTTGTCATCAGGGGGCGCAGAACCAATGACTGACCCTCTCGGGCTCCTTTATACTCCAATCTGCCGTCCGTGTTTCTCTCTGGTTCCTGGACCTTCGGTTGTAACTTTCACTTTCCCGGATCCTTGTTTCTAATTGTCTCAGGCTAGTTGATTATGTGTACGTCTGTCCATAGGCTCATGTCCTATGGAAACGCAGTGGGATATTTTTAAAATAACAACTTGGGGAGTAGGAAGTGTTCTTGTAGAAGCAAACTGAGGCTATGAGCAAGTCAGAAAGCTCAGAATGGGGAGTGGGTGGGCTGGGAGCTAGGGTCTGAGCAGGGGATGCTTGGGCAGGTCGGGGAGCTGGAGATGATCACCTACTGACCCAACCTTGCTTTCCAATAGCAAACGGAGGGGCCTGAGGACCTCCAGGAGTCCCTGATACCATTCTGCCAGGGACAGGGGTCTGCAGGGGCAAAGTCCTTTTTCAATACCACGAAGACATTACTTGTCTTTTTCTCTCTTGAGCATACACGCTGGGGTGTTTCCACCATAGAAAGGCTCCATCGCAGAAGGCTGAATGTGGAAGCAGAAAGCAGAATCCATCCACCTGTCCTCAGGGAAGCCAGACATTAAACGGATTTGTGATTGTGTGACTTGGCCCACAAAGCATTGTTTCGAAAATGTGTTTTTCATCAAGCATGCCTTGATGGTGAGGGGCTTCTTCTCGTCATTGAACAATGACAATTCTTTTAAATTTTTCTGTTGGGAATTTCTAATATGAGAAATATCAGCAGATAAAAGCTCTTTGGGGGGGGTCCTCCATCAATTTTAAGAGCGTGCAGGTCTCCTGATACCAAAAAGTTTGAGACTCGCTGCTTTGGAACAAACGTTCTTATTAACTGCCTTCACGGTCTTCCAGCTGTCAGTAACTCTGCTCCAGATGCACTTTGAGCTGGTCGTACGGTTTGGGGAAAATCCCTTTTCAGGGTTGGTCAGTGGGTGAAATCCTTTACATTTCCCAAGTTTTACTTTTTTATTTTTTTAAAGATTTATTTATTTGAGAGAGAGAGAACAGACACACGCGAGTTGGGGGAGGGGCTGAAGGAGAGGGAGGGAGGGAATCTCAAGCAGGCTCCCCACTTAGCGCAGAGCCCCGTGTGGGACTTGATCTCACGACCCTGAAGTCATGACCTGAGCTAAAACCAAGAGCTGGATACTTAACCGACGGAGCCACCAGGTGCCCCAAGTTTTCCTCTTTTTGTTTTTGTTAAATAGGGCAAGAACCTTCCAGTCCATGGCTTTTATTGGCTTGTGTTTCATATTCATTCACCAAACACTTATTGAGCACCTACTGTGTGCCAGGCACTGTTCTAGATACCAAGATACAGTTAGGAACAAGACAAGCACAAATCCTCGTATTCTATTACTTCACGGCAAAGCCTGAGGCTTTTGCCCAAGGAGTAAAGACTTAGTCACGGTTCTCTGCGTGTCATGAGAAGCATGGGTAGTGCCTCTGCCTGCGCGGAGTTCCCCCATCTGTGCACGTGCGGTCGGGAGTGAGATGACTTTGGGGTAATGCTGGATACACATGGTAATGTTCGATGCACATGGCATTGAACAACTTAGAATCATACAGTGAGACATCTATTTCCTTCCCAATTTCCTTATAGTTACTTTTTTTTTTTTTTAAAGATTTTATTTATTTATTTGAGAGAGAGACAGTGAGAGAGAGCATGAGCAAGGAGAAGGTCAGAGAGAGAAGCAGACTCCCTGCGGAGCCGGGAGCCCGATGCGGGACTCGATCCCGGGACTCCAGGATCATGACCTGAGCCGAAGGCAGTCGTCCAACCAACTGAGCCACCCAGGCGTCCCTCCTTATAGTTACTTTTTAAAGTTATTTATTTATTTATTTGAGAGAGAGCGAGCACACACACACAAGCAGGGGAAGAGGGAGAGGGAGCAGCAGACGCCCGCTGAGCAGGACCCGGGATCATGACCTGAGCTGAAGGCAGATGCTTAACCCCCTGAGCACCATCCCCCACTTGCCCCTCCTTTCAGTTACTTCAAAGAGAAAACGTCAGATTGGTACTAGTAAGACCCTAACACTTCCTTAAACTTGCGGATTCCTCCTCCTACCCCCTCAACTCCCAAAATTCTCTTTTTCCAAGAATGGGCCGTTGGCGTGAGCCTTCAGCCTCTCTCTAGAATTCAGTAGGACTGGTGTGCACAAGTACCGGATTCTACAGGGGTCCCCGCCCTTCCCCGCGTTCACTATGGCCAACAGGGTCTTAACGCTAATGCGGGGGTTCTCAAAGCGTGGAACCCAGGCCAGCACCATCATCTGAGGACGTGCTGAAAACTGGAAATTCATGGGTTCTCATCTCAGACCTACTGAGTCAGACACTCCGGAGCTGGGGCCCAGCCACAGCCCCCAGCCCGCAGGGGACTCAGATCCTGCTGAATTTGAGAACCACAGCCCCAGGGGGTTCATTCTCGCCTTGGATCAACAGACGGCGGTCTCCGCTGAGTAGACCCAGCTGGCCAGGGCACTTGCGCCCCCTCTTACCATGTCCAGTTGTTTGTGCGTGTCCTCCAGGGACACGGTGGTGGTCTCCTTCAGCTGCTTGCTCACGATCTGGAAGAGGTTCAGCGTCGCCATCTTAATGGTGCCAAGCAAGAGGGTCTTCTTGGCGGCGGTGTTCTGGATGTGAGCCCAGCGAGATTCCTGGGGTTGGGGTGGGGTCAGGAGGTGAGCAGGTGTGCGCACAGGCGTGGGTGGGTGCTCCCAGCCACGCCCCCAGCCACGCCCCCAGCGACGCCCCGACCCGCCCACCCCCACCCCGCGCTCACCCAGATGATGACATCGCTGCGGGCGCGGTCAAAGCGCATCTGCAGCCGCGCCAGCTCGTTGTTGTGCTGCAGGATCTCGTCATCTTTCTCCTCCATGTAGCGTGCCAGCCGCGCCTTGGCGCGCTCGATCTTCTCCTGGCCCTCCTGCGCCGACTGCATCAGGTCATGGTGCATGCTCACCAGCGTCTTGTAGCGCGAAATCACCTCGTGGATCTCCTCGAACTACGACGGGGGCTCCATCAGTGCACTGCCGCCCCCCACCCCCGGGGCCAGATGGCGGGAGTTCCCCGCCTGCCAAACCTCTGTCTAGGGGTCTCAGCCTAGTCGGGAGACCCTGGGCCAAGGCCAAAGGGCAGAGGCCACGAGGACTTTGGAGTCCACCTGCTGGCCCTTTTGGGTTGCTAAGGGCCACTGGGACCTTCTGTTGGGGGCAGGTGCCACTGGAGCTGGGGTCCTCGGTCTGCCTGTTGGCATCGCCTGGGAGCTCTGAAAAGGACACCTGTCTGGCTCCGCCCCCAAGAGTTTTGTGTTATATATATATATTTATAAATATTTTATTTATTTGAGAGACAGCGAGTGAGAGAGCACAAGCAGGAGAGAGAGAGGGAGAGGGAGTCTGACACAGGCCGGATCCCAGGACCCCAGGATCAGGACCTGAGCCCAAGGCAGATGCTTAACCGACCAAGCCACCCAGGTGCCCCAAGATATTCATTTTAATCAACAGGTTCGAGGTGGCCCCTGGCACCTGAATTTTGCATAAAGGGCCCCCGGGTTATTCTAGAAGGTTGCTGGCTGGGGCTCGGGGGTCGGAAGGGTGCATTTTGAGACGTCTCCCAAGGCAATAATGATCCTGTCCAACAAGAACGAATGGAGAACCACTTGTAAGGCAGGCAGTAGGCTAAGTGCGAGGGACAGAGCAGGAGATAAGAAAGCCAGACCCTGCTCTTATGAAGCCTATGACTTGGGATGGTGTGGAGGGAGGACAGACAGACAAGGAAAGCATTACAACACGGGAGTGATAAGCCCTATCGATGACTGGGGAGAGGGGTCTGGTCGAAGAGGTGTGGCAGTATCTTCAGCAGAAGGCTTTCTGGAATTTGCTCACATTTGCTGAGGTCCCCTTCCAGTGGGGACAGGGGATGCCACCAGTGGGGCATGGGGCCTGCCAGGTGCAGCTACCTGCTCCAGCTGGTGCCGGGCCAGGACACTCTGACCTGACCTTGCAAGCCAGCTGTCCTCCGTAGAAGGTGGTGTGAGCGCTGGCCTCTCCATCCATAATGCCTCTGTGGGGAAGGGCCACCCAACTCAGCATCAGAGGAGGTGGGAACAGCCAGGAAAGGTTTCCCAGGGGGAAAGGACGCTGCGCTCAGACCAGAGGTATGAACAGAAGTTGGCCGGCCACGGGCACGTGGGGAAAGGTGAGGACAGGGAGAGGGAGCTGCTGCCTGCAGACCTCGGGGACGTGTGGCACATTCAAGATGCTCAAGGGAGATTTGTATGAATAAACTATGATCAAGATGGGGAGGGACAGATCCATCCAGAGGAAGTAACGATAGTGCCCAGGAGCCCCCAGGGAGAATGTGGACTTCCTTCACTGAAGGAAGAAGAGAAATTACTTGATGTCTGCATTTCGGAAGGTCATCGAGTACACACACCATGCGACAGCGCGCGGCAGTTAAAACGAGAGGAGCCACCAGGAGCACCTGTCAAGGACTTGATGCTGGTCCAGAGGACACAGGCACCAACCAGAAGAGACTCCCACTGTTTAAAGATGGGACACTTTGCATGTCCGAGAGAAAAAGTGCAAACGATCGCACATACCAGATACACCAACCATCCAGGAATTCATACTAATGAATCGAGTGCTTAACAAGCTTTTCTTTTAAGACTCACAAAGTAATCAAACAGCTGGTGAAGGGAAGATTTTCTTGAGGAAGGCTTTCTTGGCCGTAGTTTCCTAGCTAACAGGTGAAGAAGAGACAACAAAACATTCCCAGCACCCTAGAACGGTCCACCAACCCCTTTCAGCTCAGCGTCTGTCCCCACTGCCAAAGAAACCAGAACTGTGGCTTCTATCACCAAAGATCCACCTTGACCCGTTTTTAGATCTATCAGGGCGATCACACCTATGTCCTCTTGTCTGTCTAGCTTCTTTGGATCGGGATCAGAACGTCTGTGATACTCGAGGCACAAACCTAAAACCAACCGAATGCCACGTGGGGACCTTGTTCGGACCCTGATTGGAACAAAACAATTGTATGCAAAGTAGGTATGTAACAGATGAGGGAAGTTTGAACACTGACGACTTGATGTTAAGGAATTACGATCACATTTTTACTGGGTGTGACAATGGTATTGGCCTCATCTTTGAGAGTCACATACTGAAATATGGATAAAAAAAAAAATCATTTGCTTCCAGGTGGCAGAGGTGGGAAGGTCCGGGGGTTGATTTGATGAGTCGATAATTGTCGGAATTAGGCGATGAGTAATGGGCATTCGATAGATGATTCTATTTCTGTATATGTTTGAAATTTTCCATAATGAACAGGTTTGTTTTGTTTTGTTTTGTTTTGTTTTTAAAGAAAAAGTATCCCTGATCAGAAAAAGCAAGTTACGAAGGGGCACGTGCAACACTCTTCATAGTTTATGGAGATGTGCTATGGGACCAAAATAATACCCACACGCGTGAGAATGAGCGGTTAAAAAGTGCGGATGGCGGCCAGCTCCTCGGAGAGGGGAAGAAGGGGGCTTGGAAGGGGGCTGCCCACGAGGGGCTGCAGTTAGCGGTAGTGCCTTATTTAAGAAAAAAGAACTGGAAGCCAATAGGGGGAAATATTAAGAGTTGGCAAGTTGCAGTGGATACCTGGGTGCAATTATGTATTTTTCTATACCTTTCATGTACTCGAAATATTCTAAAAGGCTTAGGGGAAGACGGAAAGCGAGAGGAAGAAAGAGGGGCGGGAGATCACGGTGGGAGAGCGTGGGACAGGCTGGTGGCCAGAAATAAAGGCAGCGTTGAACTCTGGATGAGGGCACTGGGGGTCTGGATGAGGAAGGGGCAGGGGCCGGATTCCAGAAATACTTAGGAGGCAGAATAGACCAGATCTGCTGATTGATGGGCTGTGGAGAGGGAGGAGGGGGAGGAGGTGAGGATGAGGCCCCAGTTCTAGCATTCACAGCGGGGGACACACACCGTGGGAGGTGTGGGGGGCTGCGGGGGGGGGGGGGGGTGCGGAGAGCTGATGGGCTGAGCCCGAGAGTCCAGACCATGGGCATTGGGGCAGGAATCTCAGAGCCAGACACAGGTCAGGCTCCTTGATTGTAAGACACACATTTCCCTAGGTCTGACTGGAGTCCTCTCTCATAATGTACCTGCTGCTTTGAGACGTTGTCTCTGCTCACTCCCCTCCCTGTGCCCCAAGACGAATGAAACTTTTATTGTATAATAGGTACCTTGGCATGGTGCACATAACACGGATTTGGGCTTCACACATGCGTAATTCTAGTTCTAGTATGGGATTTTAAGAGATTAGCTCTGGGACTTCAGAAAGCTATCCATCTTTTGCCCTCCCCCACCGCCCCCCGCTGGCACTGTGCTCAGGACACACCCCGGAGGGCATACCCTGTACCCAGACCTTGCTCTCACCCCCAGCCCCCCCTTCCCGTGAGGGGCCCTGCCTGCTGCTGTCACATGGGAGTGTGGGAGGCCCCCCAAGTTGCTCAAAGAGAAAAGTGAATGGTCAGGGACAAAGACCCGAGGGCCACTGAAGGAAGGAGCTAGGAAGATGAGCCCCACCCCGGCGCCCCCCAGGAGGCTGAGGAGGAAGGGAGGAGGGTAGGAGACAGGGGAGGAGCCCCGAAGAAAGGGCAAAGCTCTGTTTCAAGGAGGACCCCGGCCTGTGCACTGCGCTAACTCTACACTGGGCTGGGTTTCTCTCTCTTCTTGTCACACCTGAAATGATGGGGAGCAGGGGACGGTGTGGCCCAATCTCGCTGCCGGCAAAGCTGGTCCCTGGGGGTCCCAAGCGAAACCTTGCTCCCCCAACACACACACGCAGAGACATACACATGTCACCTGGATGCACCTGCGGACCCCGGAGCCCTGAGAAACAAGCCCAGCCCCCACCCCGCAGGACCCCTTCCCAGCTGTCTGCTCAGATCAGGGTGACTCTCCTGCTCCCCCCCACCCCCCACCCGCCCCTGCTGGCCCCAGGCCCTGGGGCGGTCCCACCCCCGCCCACCCGCTCACCTCCGAGCTCTCCACCACCTTCTCCAGGTACTTGTTGAAGACGGAGTAGTCCTGGAGCCTCCCGCTCAGCCTCTGGTGCTCCAGCCGCAAGGCCGCCATCTCCTGCTTGGCCGTGGCCAGCTCTCGCAGGCGCTGCCTCTTCAGTTCCCGCTCCTTGTTGGCCTTCTTCAGGGCCCGGATCCGTTTCTGGTCGTTCTCCTGGGGCGGGGGCGGGGGTGGGGGAGGTGGCACCCGTGGGACACTGGGCCTGTCCTCCCTCTGTGTGCCGGATTTTCTCCCCGTTTGGTGCTTGGTACTCTGTGACTCAGTTTCTCATTTCTGTAGGAACCAGAGGCCCCAGGGGATGTGCTCCAGCTTGGGGAGGAATCAGGCTGAGGCCAGAGCCGCTGGTGCAGACTGATGTCCTCAAAGAAGGGGCAGTCGGGCCGACATCCCCTTCTTCATTCTGCCGAGCCCTCCCGGCAAGATCAGGGACACACGCACCCCTCGCTACTGTCCCTCTTCAGGGGCTCCCGGGGGGCTCCATGGGTGGAGGACATTGGGAGGCAGGTGGAGAAGGCACAGGGAGGGTTTACACTCCGCCCTGTGAACCTGGCAGAGGACCCAAGGTCCCCTAAACCCCTAAACCCTGGGGAGCTTTTTACAAATGCAGCTGCTGGCCTGCCCCTCAGGTCCACTGAAAGCAGAGTGGCTGGGGGCTGGGTGGGTGGCTGGGGCTGAAGCCCTGTCCCATTCATCTGTGCACTCCCCACGCCCAGCCCCACCTGTCATCTCCCACCCATCCAGTCCCCGAGACACTGCACGTACCCGGGGCACGCGAGAAAATGGTGACCTGCAGTCCAGAAGGGCCCAGACTGACAGGAAAACAGGAAATGACAAACGGTAATGAGCGAGGACATAGAGGGAGAAGCCCCAGGCCTTGCTGAGCCGTGAAGAGGCGCTAACCTAGGGTGAGGAGTCAGCAGGAGCAAGGAGGAGGGGGAGGAGGAAGGGAGGAGGGAGGAGGAGGAGGGGAGGAGGGAGGAGGGAG